>NW_009954333.1:1309910-1344630 GCF_000747805.2 Chaetura pelagica | reverse complement strand
TTTCAGTAGTTTCAGATGCTTAGTGTACTTGATATACATGAACTTCACTTTAAAAACAAACTGAAACAAAGAAGCACAAAGCAACATCTTTTGCTTTTATAGGAACAACTTTCCAGCCCAACAGCAACTCTTCTGTAAATCCAGATCATCTGAACTACTTCCGTTTCGCTGGCCAGATCCTGGGACTAGCTCTTAATCACAGGCAGCTGGTGAACATCTACTTCACAAGGTCATTCTACAAGCATATTCTTGGTATGGTTTTATTAAAATCCTGTTTATTAGCTGTAAGAGTTTTCTGAGCAGTAAACAGTTTGGCAATCACTTAAGGGTTGGCCTCTGACATCAAGAGATTCCTCTGAGCAGAATAATGATGCTCACAGGCTAATCTCCATGTGATCACAAATGAGAGACACATTTCTCGACTGTTTTGTGATACCTTGAGTATAGCCTCAAGTGTTGCTCTTGTCGTCCTCTTTTGGAAATGGCTACCAATGAATGGGTTCTTTTCTAGTTTAAATCCTGAATTGCAGGAGGCCAAGGGCATCCTGGGGTGCATCAGGAGCTACTGGTGAGAGTTCAGCAGAAGGCAACAAAAATGACTGGGGGACTGGAGCATCTCTTGTGAGGAAAGTTTGAAAGAGCTGGGACTGTTCAGCCTGCAGAAGAGAAGACAGGAAGTCTTATCAATATATACAAATATCTAAAATGCAGGTTTCAAGAGGATGGGACCAGACAGTTTCAGTGGTGCCTAGTGACAGGAGAAGGGGCATTGGGCACAAACTGGAACACAGGACGTTCTGTCTGAACATGAGGAAAAAATTCTTTACTGTGAGGGTGACTCAGCACTGGAACAGGCTGCCCAGACTGGTTGTGAAGTCTCCTTCATTCGAGATATTTGAAACTTGCCTGGACACATTCCTGTGCAACCTGCTCTGGGTGAATCTGCTTTAGCAGGGGATTTAGACTAGATGACCTCCAGAGGTCTCTTCCAATCCCTACCATTCTGTGATTAGGGCTGCACTCTATTACGGGTGTAAAAGTGGGGCAGAAATACAGTAAGAAATTAATAATGTCTCTGAGGTTTGCTTTTCTCCGACTTTGTATCTGTCTGTCCTCTGCTTAAAAAGAGAAGATGGTTGCACTAGTGCTGCTCTACAGTTATTTTGTATTTCTTCTAAGGTGCCAATTTTTTCTGTTCAGAAAAGGAACTTTCACCTCCAACCCACAAAGACAGATAGCAGATGAATTCCTAGTTATGCTATATGCTGTTAGACTTCAGTTCTCTCTTTCACAGTCTAGTAGAAAAGATTCCTTAAAATGCCATAAACAAAAATGAGAATTAATTTCTGGGTCAGTGTATTTTGAGCTGGAGGCCTTAAATCCTTGAATACTTCCTGAACTTGTCTCAGAGCTTACGTGTGGTATCTTTTGGATGTTCTGTATTGTGCAGAAATACCTTTTTATCACAATTATGCTGAGATAGATTTGTCTTCTTTTTCAAACTACAAGTGACTTAAGGGTATAGCAAGAGGAAAATATGCAGTATTTAATGGGATTCAAACTTGGCCCTGATACATCTGATGGAGTTTCCTTAAAGCTGCTTGGCTTGAGTCTGTTGATTGGTAAAATACCTGTCAAGTCAATGAGTGAGCTCAGTGCTTTTGTCTCACAACACACAGGCCACAAGTGTACTTTTATCATAAGGCTCCAGTTCAGTTTCTTCTCTAGAGGAGTCTCCAGTTCCTCCATTTTAGTCTCCTTTTTCCTTATGTTTTGCTTATATCCCTCAGAGACATCATTATTTCCAAATTTCAAGTGGAGTGTACGTATGCTTACCAGTTGGCAAATGTGAAAGTCCTCTAGAAACTGCAAGGCAGCTGTTGGAGGTTGGTTTTTTGTTTTGAGAGACGTGACAGTGAAATATTCATTAGTAAATTATCTATCCCTCACTTCAACTGGATCGTTGCTTGATTTTTATTATAAAAAAGCAGTGCCTTGCAGCTTGTGGATACACCATTTCAGCACTAGTCAGCTCTTCCCAGGAAATACTGTAACAGCTTCTGCAATTAGATGTTTGCACCAGCTGCTAACCTTTGAATTTTGTGTTACTCTGTGGGGTGCTGCCTCTGCAGTCCACAACATGCTAAGACTTCTAATGGGCACCCTTGTGGCACTGCACAATGCACAGAAGATGGTAAAGCAAAGAGAATACTTCCCAATAACTTGCTTTTCTCTAAACCTGCTACCATGCTCACCCCCTCCCTGACATTTTTCACAGATACATGTCTGTAATGGTGGAGTTAAAATTTCTATCATGACAGAGCTAAAGTAATTGGAGTTTGCTTTCTTGTGTAGTAAAGAGGATAGTTCTGTTGTGCAAGCTCAGGGTCACCTTGTTCTGGGGCACATTTGCTCAAATTTGTTTAAGTGCCATGTCTGCAAAGGGGCTTTAAATACATCGTTTCTGTACTTGAATAAAAGAGAAACTTCTAGCAGCTCTCCTTAATGCTTCTAAATGACTTGTAGGTTCAGTTGGAAAATGTAAAATTCCTACAAATATTTTTATCAACTCTATAGGAGGTTTCGTAGCAAACATGATTAAAAAGAAGGAAACTTTGCATTAAGAAGAATGTGTCCAGCAGGTGGAGGGAAGTTCTCCTCTCCCTCTACTCCAGTGAGACCACACCTCGAGTGTTGTGTCCAGTTCTGGGCTCCCTAGTTCAGGATGGACAGGAATTTACTGGAGAGACTCCAATGAGGGCTACGAGGATGATGAACGGACTGGAACACCTGCTTTATAAGGAAAGGCTGAGAGACCTGGGGCTGTTTAGTCTGGAGAAGACTGAGAGGGGATCTTATTAATGTCTACAAATAGCTGAAAAGTGGGTGTCAAGAATGGGCCAGTCTCTTTTCAGTGGTGCCCTGTGATAGGATGAGGGGAAATGGCACCAAGTGACAACACAGGAAGTTCCACCTCAACATGAGGAGAAACTTCTTTACTGTGAGGGTAACGGAGGCCTGGGCTGCCCAGGGAGGTTGTGGAGTCTCCTTCTCTGGAGACTTTCATGACCCGTCTGGTTGTGTGACCTGCCCCAGATTCTATAGTGTTGCTGCTCTGGCAGGGGGGTTGGACTCTATGATCTCCAGAGGTCCTTTCCAACCCCTACTGTTCTGTGAATTTGAAACTGGAGTGAGAGTTTTCTAAGTACAGAAAGTTGGTCTTTTTTTTCTTTCCCCCCCTCCCAGTTCTAAATAGTTTTATAAGGAAAAGATATTATTGTATAGAGAAATATGATATTTGGGTTTCTAAAAGTTACGTAGAAAACAGAGGTTTTTTACAAAACTCATTTAACATTGTATGTTCTGTATGGTTAGATGTGTTTATTGAAGTCCTTTAGTGAGCTAAAATTGTGAAAATTGTTGTTGGTCCAGTGGTTTGACATTTGCTTCATTGGGAAGAAAGAGGAAACTTTATTCCTTAATACTTTTAATATGTAGTAAGTATAGTTCTGCTGTTAGTGAATATATTTCTCCCCCCTGTTACTGCATTATTCTGGTTTCTCTCTAGGGGGCAATCTTGTACCATATTTTAAGTTGGAACCTTTTTAGCTTTAACCATTTATTTGAGTTTTGTTTTTTGTTTTTTTTTAATAGGTATACCTGTAAATTATCAGGATGTAGCATCTATTGATCCAGAGTATGCAAAGAACTTGCAGTGGATTTTAGATAATGATATCAGTGATCTGGGTTTGGAGCTGACCTTCTCTGTTGAGACTGATGTCTTTGGTGCAATGGAAGAAGTGCCATTGAAGCCAGGGGGTGCAAGTATACTTGTTACACAGGAAAACAAGGTGAGTATACAGGTTAATTCAGAAGTTAGTAGTATAAGAAAAGCAATTGCACTGACTTTATGACTAACTGGAAGCAGAAATAGTATATCTGTTTTGAAGGAAAAACACAAAATAACAAAGTTGCCAACAGTCTTCCCCTTTTTTTTCCTAGCTTAGCATGTTATAGAAACAGTACTATTTAAAATCTCTGTCAGTGTTTAGATTTTAGGTTCTTATTTCTGACAGAACTTTTGGAAGGAAAATAGGTTTCTTTTAAAAGTTCCAAATATGCATAAGAGTAAGTCAGGGGTTATATATACTTGAAAGGTAAAACAGTAACGACTGCTAAAAGTAAAATTATAGGTAATGTTGTAAAGTGTGCTGTGGGTGAGGGTAGCCTGTGCCACTGGATTTTTATACAGTAATATATGGGTAATGAACACAGAAAAAGGCTGCAGAAAGCTTTTTCAGCCATTTGCAAGTCACTTGTGGTGTATGGAAATAATCTGCCTTTTAAATTGACTTTATTAGTAAAGGCTTGGAAAAGCCCTGAGCTTTTCTCTGCAGCATTAGTTCAAAAATGAATATGGAAAAATGCATCCAGATGCTGAACATCATCTAGAAATTAAAATAGACATCAGTTTAATTAAATTCTGCAGTTGCCCTCTAGATAGTTTTGAGCAACTGCAGCAGTGTCATGCATAGACCTGCAATTTTTTGTATCATTGACTCTTTGGATCTTTGTCTGCTTTGTGTTTTGATTTTCATTTGTGCTGAACTAGCCTGACTCACTTTGTCTACACTGGATTCATCAGCTCTCCCAGCTGCTGTATTGGTAAACGGCCACTTGGTGACAGCATTTGTCCTAGCAAAATTCTAGTTTGTGTTGGAGCAATTGGTACTGGATTCTAGGATGCTTAGTCCTCATTTTTATTAAGGCAGAGTGTAATTCTAAAACCAGGAATACATGTTGGCCTGATTCTGCACTGTTTCCTGCAATATCAAAGTCATCAAAGAATACAAAAGGTAAAACAAGTCAAAATGTGAAGGCAGTGGATGATTAATTCCTGTATTACCTATCAGACAAAGCAAGGTGGTTGATTCTTATTTCTGGACAGTCTTAGCTTCTCAATGTGTAATACATATATATAGTTGACATAACTTGTGGTTTCATAGCAACTATTTAGAAGCTGTTATCAGTTAGTGTGAAATGAGAGGTTTGTCCACAGGAAGATACCCTCAGTCAGTAGTAGCTTAAATTGCTCTGTTAATTCTGACTCAGTTGAACATGTGTAGGACAAATGCATCCATTCTGGCTCATCAGCCTTCCTCAGCTGTGGTGGGAGGGAACAAGGGTTTGTGTAGTTTTTATTTGAAAGGTCGTAAGGGACAGGACTGTTGTGGGAGCTTTCAGACTGTTAGTATGAATTGATCTTTCCATTTGAAGCTGCAGAACGTGTAGTCAACTGACATATGTAGGGTGGCTCTGTCTCCTGTTCACTGAATTTGACAAAGGCAAACCTACTTGTTGAAAATTGTGGATCTGTTTTAGTGGTTTTTGGGGATTTTTCCCAATTTCTTTCATGTGAGGTGGGTTTTCAGTTTGACTTGACTTAGCAGTTTAACAGGTTAAACATAGAAGTCTCTGCTTTTAAAAATATCTTTTTTTGTCCTATAAGACATCTAATTATTTTTTTCTGCCTTTACCTGATGAGTGAAAGATCAGTGTTTAAAACTAATTGCATTTTCTATACCTCTGGGAGAAGCAGATTCAGCTTCTAAAGGAATTTGCAGTGTATGCACACTAGCAGATTACCTTTTTAAAGGATAACATTTTAAAAAAAATGAAACTGAGTGGATCTTTATTCCTTAAAAAAAAAACCCAAGACCAACAAACCCACAAAAAAGCCCCCATGCCAAAAATAAAACTCCAGTGAAACCACCCAAACGATCTGTCTCCCTTTTACTGAAAAACAAAGCAAAAAAGAGTAAATGTCCCATTGAGGAGCAGTAGTAATAACTGTTTGTAAAAAGTTGTTTTCTTTGAATGAAGGAATTATCTTTTTTTTTCCCATCATCTGTGCAATAGATGAAAGGTTGTGGGAGCAGACAAGGCAGTAGCACTTACTGAAGGATCAGTTATGGTAGTGGTTCTGCTGCCTTTTGTCATGATAATAAGGAGATTTCAAAGGCAAAAGTCAATCTTTGCCCAGTGTCCATGCTGTACTTTTCTTTGTTCTTTGCTGTGCATATTTCTGCAGTTTTCTACTTACTTTTAAGGAAAAAAATAAAATTAGAGCTAGGCAAGACCATATGCTATTTAAAAAAAAAAATCATGCAGAACTCCACAATCTAATGGCTTTCTCTGTCCTCCCAGAGCTTGTCTGTGATCTGTCCATGCTGTTTTGGCAGTAAAAAATTACATATTTTCTTGAAACAGCTTTGGAATGGAGCTGCTCTCTGAATCTGAACATCATAATGAACATTGATCTTTATCTCACAGTATATGGGCTTGGGAAATGAGGCAAGCATGCTCTCTGCTTGACTTACCTCAAGGGAAAATACAGAACAACCCCTCACCTGAACTGAACTGTCATTTTAATTGTGATGCCCATCTCTCATGTGTGTTCAATCAGATCTTCCTTCTTAAAAGAAGGCTGGATTGTACCTTTAGTGCACTATGTGGGAATGCATAAGTACATCTGAAATTGTGTAGATATTTCTTTTTTGTGATGTGTTCCTAAGGCTTCTGAGCAGGAATAAAATGTAAATTAGGTGGACAGAGAAAAACCAAACTGGCCTTTTTTAATTGACATATTATGTAAATCCTGTGGTGCTGGTCTTTCAGCATGTGCCAGTGCTGATAGTCAGGATGCTTGGCTGTTTCAGGCTATTTACCAGGTTTCCTGTTACACCTAAAGCACAGCAACTGTTTTCTCTCATAATGAAAGTGTTCAATGTAAATATTTCTCTAATGCAGAAAATAATCATTTGTCATATTTTTTCCTAATGGATTGGTACCTTTTTCTTTCTACAACCTGTTTTTCTGAATAGCCTAATTTTTGTAACAGCAATCGAAGAGATGTAAAACAATTATTTCTGATCACAGAAGACTAATGTTAACAATACTTCCAATCCTGGTATTGTTTAAAGTTTCTGATTTATTCTTGAATGTCATAAAAAGTATTCACAGAGGCTGACTTCTGTCTAGGGCAGTTAATATTCTTTGACTGCCCCTCTAATTCCTTAGAGAAGGGAGGTGTATTCAGTTCCACTGTCAGGAGAAGCAACCTAGGGAGATAACTAGATTGAAAGCAGATTTTTGGGAACAGCTCTGCATCTGAAGATATATATGCTTAGGTAATGTTTCTCTTCTTTAGGGCATTTCACAGATTGTCTTCTCACTCTCATAAAATAGTGGTAGTGCATGTAAAAATACCTTCCAACTGCAAAGCAAATGACAAGCCCTCTATACTTATACTTCTGTGAATGTAAGGAACTGCCTTTGAAGCATTGTTCTGTTTTGACATGTTTCATTCTTCATTCTGTTTTCAGAAAGGGAACCTTAAAGTTAGGTAGTATTTTTTTGGTAGCTAGGTAGTATTTTTTTAAGATTATTGTATTGAAGGAAGATAATAGTTAAGATGGTTTAATTGGGAGGCATGTTTTGTGATTTCGTTATTAAAAATTATGATTAGAAAGTCGAACCATTAATTCGAAATTGCGTACCTTAATCTAAGAATAAATTTTGGTTTTAAGTAGAAATCTCTTTTTTTGAGTAAAGACACTTTATTACACTCGAGTAGCTTTGTCAGAGTAGATGAGACGTGTTTTTACAGCTTTAATGTAGGCACTTCTAATCTGTCTGGTTCTAAAAGCCTTCCTCCATTAGCAGCCTTCTAGGCTTTTGTATTTTCAACAAAAGCAAAGTTCTCGTGGATTCCTTGTGTAACTGGCATCTTTTAAAGTGGAAGGAAGAGCCCCCAAATCTCTGAAATATGCAAATTGAGGTATTGTCTGTTCACAGTTTGGGTCACAAATATTCCTGCATATGTTTAACTTATTTGCTGAGTTATGTTAGCTTGTTTAATAGAATATTTTTCTTTGCAAACATTGCCTTGTTTATGTTCTTAGATGATTGCAAAGGTGGTTATATAAAATGCAGTCAAGACAAATTTAACTCCCTTTATCATAGTCCAAGTCCCTATTTTTTGGGTGGTTAGTGTAACAATTTCAACACTTCTGGTTGGGAGTTACCTTTGGAAGGAAGGAAAGGGGAGAAACAGAAGGGACTTTGAACTGTGAGAGGTCTTGTGAATTATTTTTGGTTGCTTCCATCTGTGAAATGTGCACAGGGTGTCTTCACATGTTGCAGTAGATGAGATTAGGAATGTACTGCACTTGTGTGAGTTTGCATGAGCACCAGGTATTTTTACTGTTCTGTGTCTCAATGTTGTTTTCTACATTGCAGGCTGAGTATGTCCAGCTTGTCACAGAACTTAGAATGACAAGGGCCATTCAGCCTCAGATAAATGCCTTTTTACAAGGCTTCCATATGTTCATTCCACCATCTTTGATCCAGCTTTTTGATGAATATGAACTGGTAAGCAGAAATGCATCTACTTTTAAAAAATACGTTTTTATGTCTCAGGTTTTTTCTCTAGTCATGCCTAAACTCAGAGCTCTCTTCTTTTAGGTTCTTTGGTAATAATTTCTATCTTTTGATGCCATATACTTACATTACACAGATTGTGTGAAGTTCCAATAATTCAGGATTCTTCTTGTATTAAAATTTAGTCACAGGTTCTGTAAGGTCGCAACTAAACAGGAAAAAGCACTGCATTTTGATACATCTTAGAGCATTATTTTCTAAAATAGCATAAAAGCTTGAAACTAATGGTTAGTCATGACTAATCACAGTTTGTTTGCTTCTTCTGAAGGAGCTTTTGTTGTCTGGTATGCCAGAAATTGATGTGAATGATTGGTTAAAAAATACAGAGTACACCAGTGGCTATGAGAGAGGAGACCAAGTTATTCAGGTAAAATTATTTTTCCTTAATAATGTAGACTCTTGCATTTTAATTAAAAGAAAAGTGCTTTTCTTGTCATTTTCTGTGTGTTTATTTTGGCTGTAATTTGTGGAGGTTTTTCTATACTATATTCTTAGATTAAATGGCTTTGTTATATATGAACTTTATATGAAAATTTCCATGATGTATATAACAAACACACAAACATTTAATTTGTTTTCCCATTAACTTCTCAAGTACTTGCAAGGATTTAACACTAACTTATTTTTCATTTAGTGGTTCTGGGATGTTGTGGAAGAACTAACTCAGGAAGAGAGAGTATTACTGTTACAGTTTGTTACTGGCAGGTGAGAAACTCTACGTACTATGAAATAAGTTAAGAGACTTCAGATTCCCATGCAGGATCACTTAACTAGAAACTGCTTTGTATGCTTCAATGTTCTATATGTTGATCAAAGTAGACAAAGTGTATGTTAATACTTTTGCTGCCTCTATTGCCAGCAAAATGATTGATTACATATTTATAATACTTGACTACTTTGCAAGACGCCTTGGTTGCTGTCCCAGGCAATTTTGAACAAGGAATAGTGAATTGAACTGTGCTCTGTGATCTTCTTCCTGTTGCATATTTATGTAGCTCTTGACTTCTCCAGTAATCAATATAGGCTTTAATATGAGTTAACTAGGTATCACTTTGGTCATTGTAAACAGCACATCCTTCTCCTTGAATTTAACATTAGTGCATCATGTCAGAATCAAGTGAAGATTTAATCTTATGCAAGATGCTTTATACAGGATTTATCTCCAAAATTCTGGTTGTGCTTTGGGGAAAGCCACTTTTATTTACTGAATGGTTTGGGGGCAGTGGGGGAAAGTTTTGAGCACTAAATGCACCTGTGAGCTGGGTGAGTTGCTGAGGTTGGGTGTACAGGCATCTTATGAAGTGGTTCCATAGGCACAGGTATGTAATCCATGGCTTTTTCTGGTAACAAGAGTTTCCACCATCTTCTTAATTTGATGTTCCCTTCATATTCTAGGGTTAGTAGAGGAGTTGACCTTTTGTTTGGAAGCTTTATGGTTAAGCACAGGTAAAATACAAATGAAGAACATAAACCTTGTCTTTTATACCAAGCAATTTCCCAGTCGTGGATGTATCATCAAATGGCACAGTCTTCAAATGCTATTAGTTTCACTTGATTTATTATGAATTTCATTGTTTTTATGGATGACAGACAATTTAAGAAGCTAGTTCTATGCACATCCATCTTTCCTTTCTGTTGTCTGCAGAAATTATTCCTGCAGTTCTAAGTGCACATCTGTTGCACACCGACTGCTGGTCTCATTTTAAGTGGGCTAGTCTGTTTCTAAATCTAGATGGCAAATAAGGATCTTTCAGATGTAAGGTCATGTTTCTAATGCTTCTTAAAACATTCCAAATTATACTGAAGTATCATGTCACTGTTTTTATAGCATTTAGGATAATCTACTGTATTCTAAAGGATGCTTTCTACCAAGTAAACAATTATATTTGACTCGTATGTGCTTGAGACCCCTTCATCTTGGTGACACAATCACACATTGACTTGTGCTTACTCATTTCTTTTTCATAGAAAGGGAAATTCTGGGTGTGTCTTAAGAATTTTGAACTGGAATTTAAAACTAAGTTGCTTCTGTTGTTTTTGGTTTTGTTGGTTTTTTTTCTATATCACCTAGTAAGAACATGGGTTTTTTCTTCAGTGATTGAAATGTAATAGGTATATTTTTCCATAAAAGAGTTATTTTTGAAAGTTACCTCTCACAGTGTTATGCAGCTAGTATTTTTGCACATCAGTCCCCAGACAGTCCTAGTTTCTAGGCATAGAAGTTTAGACACTGAATTGTCTGTGAGATAAAACAGTCTAGTACAGGCCAGTATCTTAAGTAAAATTGAACACTAGAAGTATACCTGATCTTAAACTAGGATTTTTTTTCTGAAGTTACAGTTTTTTAGTGAAGAATTTGTGTGTACTGGCAGACAGACTGCATTGGAAATTTTCATTATTTCCATTTTCCTTTAATCTCTTCTGCATATTCATGTACTCAATTTTTATTTTTTTTTTTCATGTATGAAGTGATACTATTCTTTCTTTCCAATCAAAGAGTATGCCATTAATGAATTAATTAAAACAATTATATTTATGATTAGGTCTTCAGTGTTTCTCTGACATCTTTTAGTATTTCTTAAACTTTGCTTTTTTTTTTTTTTTTTTTTGCATGTATGAAGTGATTACTATTCTTTCTTTCCAATCAAAGAGTATGCCATTAATGAATTAATTAAAACAATTATATTTATGATTAGGTCTTCAGTGTTTCTCTGACATCTTTTAGTATTTCTTAAACTTTGCTTTTTGTCTTTTTTCCCCCCATTCTTACACCTCTTTTCAATGTAGTGAAGTCTTGCTTAGGTAGTTTCAGTGGAGATACCGTTGCATTCATCATTCATTAAAACACATTTTGAGACATTTTTAGCAGTAAAGTAATTATTGTGTGCAGTGTTTTTATAGCAGAGTCTGAGTATTTGGAGGTCTTGGCACACTCAAGAAAAATCCTAAATATCTCTGTGTTTCATTTGCTCCTTAGGGACATGGTTTAGCACCAGCCTCAATAGAATTAGGTTAATGGTTGGATTTGATGATCTTAAATGTCTTTTCCAAGCAAAATGATTTATGATTCTCTTGGGGATCTGCAAGTTTCTTTCTGCTGACAGCTGCTTGAGGTGGCACTGACAATTCCACATGCTTCTGTTTCCTCCCTCCCACCCCTCCACCATGAATGTTTGGCATTTATAATAGTATTTGGCTAAATTATTGTTAATTATCCATTGCCAACTTTTGATCAGGTTTTTAGTTAACAATTGGAGGGAAGTGTTGACAGTTTATCATTATAAATTCCTCTTTATTGGTATTCTGCAGGTATTAGGATTGCTGTTTGACTTCTCAGGGGACTGTAGTTTCTGTTGAGCAATAAGCTATGTGCTGTTTTAAGGGAAACGCAGCATAGTTGATAAATGTGTTACATACACAACTATTTTAAAAAGTAAACCAAAACATAAGGGAACTGGCTTAAAGTGTCTCTTCTACACTGTTTTTATTTCAAGTAAATTTATGCAAAATGTGTAGGTGGAGAAATGCGTAGAAAGGTTAGGATTCAGATGTAAATATAAACATTTTAATAGTGTTGAAGTTTCCAAAGCTGTGAAACTGTATTTTTGCTCTTGTTTAAGGCTATTTGCACATGCAGTAAGAGAGGTAAGATCTGCTGATCTCATTTGCCCATATTTGGAAGGCTTTCTTTACACATTGGCTGTTTTTGGCTTGGAAAGTAACTCATTCTTGGAGGCCTAAGTTGACAGCCATCTATTACTTTTAAATGTTCAAAGCCCTGGCCATACTGTATGTTTTAACCTCTGGTATGAAAAACATTTTAATAAATTAAATTGTAAAGATTTTTAGCTACTAGTGGGCTGAATGAGAAATTGTCAAAGGGTAGAGCTGTGTTTTTTTGCTGATTTAAATGTCAAGTTCTCTTGGCTCATGGGAGGGAAAAGAAGCCCCTGCAGGGGGCCACAGCACTGTCTTAGAAATGCAAACCAAAATCATGGCATAATAACAGTTCTGAACTGTGGCTGTGAGCACAACTTATGTCAGGAATACTATTCTGCAAGTAATCACAATTCCCTTCATAGTGGTTGCCTTACATGCCAGTACTAGAACCAGATGCCCAACGTTGCTGTCATTAAGCTTGGTGATGTAGAGATCTGTGTGCTGGATGCTATAGCTGGCTCTTAAAGGTGTATTTTAAAAGTATTACTGTGAGCTCTGTCCTACCTGCTTAACATTTGGCAGTGGCAACCCTTACACCTTTGCATTTCTGCCAAGTAATTTCTACTGTTAGTAGAAACATTACTTCCTTCTCCCTTTCCATTCTTGCTGCTGGTTTTTACAGTCACTCTGTTTTTGTGAATATGGGAGCATCGTTTTTAACATAAATACCTGTAATCTAAAATTCTAGCAGATGTTAGATACTTTATGGAAAGATTAGTTTGTGTTATCAGGTTGTTTCTTTGCTAGCTACAAAATTGCAGAATAGCTGAGGCTGGAAAGGACCTCCCGAGATTGTCTAGTTCAACTTCATGCTCAGAGCAAGGTCAGCTAGAGCTGGATGCTCAAGGTCTTGTCCAGTCAGGTTCTGACTTGTCTGCAGGGGTGCAGACCATTCAGATTCTCTGGGCAGCCTCTTCCAGGGTTTAACCACCTCACATAAAAAAATAAATAAATTCATATTTAAATGTAATTTTCTGGTCTTCAATTAGTGCCTATTGCCCAGTTTGTGTGCTGGATGCTCTCCTGAGACTTGTGCTCAGTCTTCTTTATTCCTTCAGGTAATTATATATAGATTGATGAGATTCCTCTGAGCCCTCTCTTCTCCAGGCTGAACAGTCCCAGCTTGCTGTCATCCTGTGTCAGGTGCTCCAATCCCTGACTAGCTTTGAAACCCTTTTCTCTACTTTCTGCATTATGTCCCTGTCCCTCCCGTAGTGGGGAGCTTGGAGCTGGACTCCAGTTGTTTCTCACCCAGTGCAGGGAAGGGATCACCTCCTTCTGGTGACGTTCTTCCTGATGCAACCCAAGAGGTTGCTGGCTGCTGTTGATGCAAGGATGCATTGCTGGCCCACATACAACTTCTTTGTCCTTACCTTTCCTTATAGATTGGTTTCTTGGGGTTTTGTTGTTGTTGTGTGTGTGTTGTTGTTGGTTTTTTTGTGGGGTTTTTTGTGTGTGAGGGCTGTGCTTAACATACTACCTTGTAATGCATACCAACTGAAGTTGATGTTATAAAAATACCTGAATTTTATTCTCTTTGTTAGTTTAAAAATATAGAGAGGGACTCTGAAGATTCCAGGGCTATTGTCCATTTACACCTCAAGTAGTCTTTGAATAAGATATTAGTAAAAGGAAAACCAGCCCCCTTGCCAGAGCAGGACCACCACAGAATCTAGGGCAGGTCACACAGAAACACATCCAGATGGGTCTTGAAAGTCTCCAAAGAAGGAGACTCCACAACCTCTCTGGGCAGCCTGTCCCAGGACTCTGTCATTCTCACAGTATGGAAGTTCTTCCTCATGTTGAGGTGGAACTTCCTGTGCTTGAGTTTGAATCCATTGCCCCTCATCCTATCACAGGGCATGACTGAAAAGAGATTGGCCCCTCCTTCTTGACACTCACCCTTCAGATATTTGAACACATGTATAAGGTCCCCTCTCAGTCTTCTCTCCTCCAGACTAAGCAGCCCCAGGTCTCTAAGGCTGGTGTTACAGTCCCTAAATCATTGTCATAGCCCTTGTTGGACTCTCAATTAAATCCCTGTCCCACTTGAACTGGGGAGCCCAGAACTGGCCATGATGCTACCCACACTAATGTGGGTGAGGAGAAACTTGCTAAAAGTATTAGTAACTGTCTAATTACTAGCAGTAAGAAATATTTGCAGTCTAGAGATTATATTTTTTGGCTTATAACATTCTTGCAATGGTTTAATTCCTGTGATTTCTCTCAGTTCCAGGGTGCCTCATGGTGGCTTTGCCCATATAATGGGTGGCAGTGGATTGCAAAATTTTACAATTGCTGCTGTGCCGTATACTGCAAATCTTTTACCAACATCAAGCACATGGTATGTTAACTAGTCTGATGGAAATATCTTAACTACAGGGCTCTTTCATGTCACTTGCAGTCTTTAATAGTAAAAAAACCAAAACAATCCAGCTTAGACTGTTTGTGGAGTGTTCACAAAATGCAGGTGGTAGGTTTTAACTCAGATGATGTTACATTATGTTCATTCATTATTTATTATTTCATTTTGCTTTACTAAAAGCAGTGGGATAAATAAGGGAATTTGAAAGTTAAATTATGGTATTACAATTTACCGAAGTGAAAAAACCCTGAATTTCCTGCAATGTATTAGAATGCTCAGTGATACTGTAACGCAGCACAGGTTTGTTTTCTTCTATAGATGTGACATCTTTAGGGTTTTCACTTGGAAAACTTGACTGTTAGGTTTCTTACTGAACTTTGATGTGGCTTTTTTTTCCCTTTTTCAGTATCAACATGCTCAAGTTACCTGAATACCCAAGTAAAGAGATCCTCAAGGACAGGCTTCTTGTGGCATTGCACTGTGGAAGCTATGGGTACACCATGGCATAACCAAGTCTAGAGAACTCATCTGACTACTGATGTGCAATTCAGAGTGGCAGGAATAATTTTGGAAACTGTCAGTATAAGAACAATGAGGTGCTGCAGCCCAGTGGAAGGGCTGAGCTTCAGAATTCATACAGGATCATCAGCTTTTTCCCCCATTATGTGTTGTGAAAGTAACACAAAGTCAGGACAAACTTCTCAGTATGCAGTATTTTCATTTTGAAAAAATGACAGATCTGTCTGGCACTCAGTTTACATACTTTTCATTATCATTCCAGACTGAATGAGAAAATTTGTCAGAGTCCCTTTCCACGGTTTACTTTTGATTTTCAAGGATGTGGTTGAATGACATTTGTGTTTCAGTTTATTTTGCACTCAGATGGCATCCTGCTCATGGACAGGCTTGTACTTTATGCCTTGTTGCATGTGACAGTGCTGTTTATTTTTGCAGAAACCAGTATAGACAGTTCAATTTGGATATTGTACAGTAAGACAGATCTGAGGTATTTTCCATTTCTTTGCATAGTAACAAATACAATTTTATAACTTTTTAGTATTTTAATGTACATAATATGTAAAGGTTAGACTGTTATCACTGGAAGAAATGACAGATGAAGTTAGTATCTAATTTATATTAGTATTTACACTATATTCTACTAAATATTTAAAGTATTTGTGACTTTATAGTCAACTTGCAGCTTAGAATTTGTAAATACTATTTAAGATCTATATCCATTTGTTTGAATGCCTTTACTTTTTCCTTGACATAATTGTATGTTCAAAAGGTATTATTAAATTTTAATATTTTTACCAGAAAATGAATGTGACATGTTTGTGTGTCTTTGTGGGTAGTTTATTCTTTTGTTGTTTTTTGTTTGTTTTTTTTTTTCACCAGGATTTTATTCATCTTACTGTAATTTAAACTGCCTTGGAACCAGCATTTAAGAAGGCATTGTCAAAGTGTATGGGTGGACATAAAGAAATGCACAAGGAAGGTGCTTGAGCTTAATTGGCAAGTCTACAATAACAAAAATCTTATGTCAAAATTGATGTAAAATTGGAGTGTACTACCCAAAGAATATGTAAAAATACAGAGCAATAGCTCATCAGCATGTGATTTGATGCTAAGTAGCTGCACATGTTGGGGTACATGGTGCATTTGCAGAACTGCTTTTTAGGTAGGTCTGCACCACAGTTTTGGTTCAGGCTACAAGTGGTGGTTGGTTGGTTGGGGTTTGTTTTGGTTTTCTCTAAATGAATCTGGTCATCTCTGCTTATCATGCTTTTGCTTCAGAGAGTGCAAACTGGACTCCAGGTGAAACTAAACAGAAAAGCATGTGCCAAGCACTAATGGATGAACACCTAATTATGTCTGCAAGACCTGCCTGGTCTGAAGAGGCCACCTGAAGAGTCAGTGAGTGAGTTCAGGCACAGTGAACCCACCGAACACGTGAATTTCAGTGAGACAGTGAACCCACCGAACACGTGAATTTCAGTGTTGAGGTCCTCAGCACAAACTGCTACTGATCCATTCATGTTTTTCTGTACCAAGTGCTAGTACACGTGTAGCCTCAGTTCATCAGCTGATCTGTCTAGGCTACTTCCTTGGAGCTGTCTTTTTGGTTTTTTTTTTTTTTTTCACATTTTATTTATCTGTTAATCTAAAGCAGCTATAATCTGTGGGAGTGCGAGAGAGAGAAATCTGTGGACCATCTGATTCAGTGGTGCCACAGTAATTTTCTTTTGCACTAAGCTTTATACATAGACTTGCTACCTGTATTTCCCTTTCAGTTCTATTTGTGCACTTGTGTGCATGGATTTTAGTTTAAATTCTGTGCAGTGTTGGTGACTGCCACCCAAGGAGAACACTGCTTTTAGTTAGTAGAAAGAGCAGATTGTTCCAGCAGGGTAACCTGGTGAAACCTGGTTAGAATATTGCTTCAGTTAGTGGAGAAATGCTGTTAGTCTCTGGCATGCTCTAGGAAGCTTACCCTCTTTGGATAAGTTAGATGTTTGAGGCTGTTGGGGATTTTAGCTTTAAATCCCAGTTATCTGGGATCATTCAATAAACAGAAGTACCTTGTTTCTGCATGGCTGGGCAGTGCTTGGTTCCCTGGCTGCAGAGCTTATTTCTTTGTGACTCTGCAAGGTGGCTGGAGAGCTGGGTGGTGTTTTCAGCAATACAAAGTATTTCTCAGGAATTCTGTGTTTCTGTTTTCTTTGTGCAAGCTGGGATTTTATCTTTATCCAAGGGTTTTACTGTAAATACTGTTGTTTGTTAACTACTAAGCAATCTGTGACTTTTCATTTCATGTGTTTTTCATGGCAACATCCAGCTGTTTGCAGCAAAATGGTGCCTTGTCTACTCCTGCATAATGTCCAAAACATGTCATACTGTAGGGCTGACTGAAGGGGAAAAAAGATTTGTATTATTCTCCTTTTTTTTTTTTCCCTGCACTTAGAATGTTGTATGATACTGTAGGTGACATAGGTATTAACAAGCCTAATTAGGTCTCAAAACGTGTTCTTAAAGTGCTCGGCAACTGGTTTTGAAATACAATGGAGTGCAGAGCTTTAATGTACTCAAATTTCTCTATCAGATCTCCCTGTTACAGCCTTGCAAATGCTTCAGAAAGAGATCACTCCTTCCTCCTCCCTACTAGGGGAAACTCCCTAGCCTCTGCTCTGCTCTCATGAGACCCCACCTGGAGTACTGTGTCCATTCTGGGGCTCTCAACACAAAAAAGGACATAGACCTTTTGGAGAGGGTCCAGAGGAGGCCACGAAGATGATCCTTGGCCTGGAGCAGCTCTGCTCTGGAGACAAGCTGAAAGAGTTGGGGTGTTCAGCCTGGAGAAGAGAAGGCTCCAGGGAGACCTTAGAGCACCTTCCAGTGCCTGAAAGGTCTCCAGGAAAGCTGGGGAGGGACTTGGGACAAGGGCAGGGAGTGAGAGGACAAGAGGGAATGGATGAAAACTGGAGGAGGGGAGATTGAGGTGAGACATGAGGAGGAAATTCTTTAGTTTTGAGAGTGGTGAGAACCTGGCCCAGGTTGCCCAGGGAAGCTGTGGCTGCCCCATCCCTGGAAGTGTTGAAGGGCAGGTTGGATGGGGCAACTTGATCTAGTGGGAGGTGACCCTGCTCATGGCAGGGGGGTTGGAACTAGATGATCTTTGAGATCCCTTCCAACCCAAACCATTCTATGATTCCAGGTATCTTGTAGCGTTTCTTGTAAGATTTGTACCAAATACTCCCTTGATAGATCAGAATGAAATATTAAGATCCTTCTGTAATAAAAAAAAGCATGATAAAAATACGTAGAAAATGGGAAGAGAGCTCTTAATCCTGGACTCCTGATATAATATCAACCTTGCTTATCTTGAACAAGGGTTTTTCTGCTGAAGTGCTAACCAGCACTGCCTGTTGCAGTTGGCCATGTGAAGTTAGCAGGATTTAATTACTGCATGGAAAGACTCCTTTTAGGCTGCCTGTGCCATATTAGCAACAGGGTATGAAAAGCCTGTTGAGAAACTATAACTTAATATAGCTTATAGTTTAGAATGATTAATTGGTTTATATTTTTTCTCTCCCACTGTGCCAGAACAAGGCAGGGAGTGTTTTATCTGGGAAAGAACAGAACAGATGTCTTGTCAGATCATAGATCATGAGTGCTCATTAACTTTTATTATCTTTATGAAATGTTAGATAGCAAAGCCTAGTTTTTGATGCTTGAAAATGTGTTGTGCATCTAATGTTGCAAAACCATTAAAACCATAAACTGTGAAATGTAGCTTAATGAGTTCTACTGTATAGTCAGTAAGATTGAAAATGGAATGAGAGGGAGAAAATGGACTTCTACCTATGCTTTGGAAGCTTGTGAACTCTCTGTTTAAGAGTATAAACTCAAAGTTGTAGCTTTAGTTTAACCAAACTGTTCTTGAAGTCTACTGAGCTGATTCTAGTAAGCCAGTTTCTCAGTTGAGAATTTTTTCATATTCTGGGATTAAAAAAGCCCATCATCATCAGAAGTCTTGCTATGAGGAGCAGTCAGCATTTTAAAGACCTTGTAAACAGCTGCTTATTATAAAATGTTCCTTTAAATATTTCAAACAATTGTTAAAATACTAAGAGAAAAATACTTTAGTGCATCCCACTTTCTAATGCAGTTTTCATATTATTTCAGAGGGTCCAGTGAATTCACAAAGGAAGCATCTTTTTTTTAGGCACCTTTATGAAGAAATGGGTGAATTAAGAAATTCCTTACCTTAATACCTTGTTCCCGTTATAACTGCAGTGTCCAAAGAGGACACAATCTTCACCTTGAAGAGTTTGTAATCTGTGAAGGTAGGGTTGTTCTGCTGTGATTATTTTCCCAAGTTCCTGTTTTGCTTTTGTACCTTAGCTTTTGGGGACTGGGTCTCATCTGGGGAGAAAAGGCAAAAGAGACATAGTGCTTCTTGGCCTAGTGAGGAGGAAGCAGAGGAGAAAGATGAGATCAAATACAGCAGTGCTGATTGTTCTAGAAGGAAGGCTTCTTCCAAACATCTGATGTCTGGCTGGCAAACCAGAGTGGAAAGCAGGACTTCTTCAAGGTTTGCTTTCTTTCTTTTACTCATCTTACATACTTTGCTTTTCATGCATGTTAAATAGAAGTTGTTGGCTCAGCCTCAAGTCTATTGATTAATCAAGAGAGATGTGGAGAGGAAAGAAACAGGGCAGCTTCTGAAGACAACTGAGGTGGTGTCAGCATCAAAGGCACAGGAACAGCTCTTTGCCCAGGAACCTTGACACTGAAGTCAATCCCTGCTTCTGATGCAAGGTTGTTTTCTGGGAGCTGCTCTTCCTGCAGAAAGTCTTCGTGGAGTAGGTGCTTGAGGAAGCCAAATAACTGCAATATTACATGGAAAATATTGCTTTATTGACTGCCATTCTGGTATCTTCTGTTCCAGGTAGCAAGTAATCAGTTCCCTTTGCAGAAATCAGAAAACAAAGATGCTAATATCTCTGTGGGATTTTTTTCTTGCATGTTACAAAGAATGCTTGGAAAAAAACCCAGCTGATTAATGAACAGACTGATAAATATGAACTATGCTAAGAGGAAAAATATGACCCTTAGTTCTTACTAGGCAGTCATAGTGGTCTGTGTTTAACACCTTTTATCTCCATCACAAGTTTTTGGAATATGCAAATGTTGAAGAGTGGAGAACAAGTTGGTGTTTTCCCCAGACAGCTTATCAGGTTTTGAAAGCTAATTTCTTTTTCTCTGTAGTTTCAATGCTGTATTAAATATTCGTTATAGATAATTTATAAATAAGGATAAAACAAAAACATACATGACATAAGCCCCAAGTATTTTAATTATGTATATTTAAAATATATATACAATATGATTGGTACTACTATAGTCAAATGCTACATACCAGAGTGTTTTAAGCTGTGAAGATTGTTTTCCTCTATTAATGCTAGTAGCTGGGTAATTTTGGAATAGATTAAATAAACTAGGCTTTCACTTTTAGCCTTTAGTTGAGGAATTGGCAAATTAATTTTTTCTTTTCCTTACCTCCACCTTGAGACAGAGTGTGGGTTTTCAATTAAGCTCTTTAAATTAGGGGCAAATCAGTAGTTTGTGTATGCAACTGTCATTCCTAAGAATTTTTAACATGCCCATAGAAGAGTTTTTTTACCAGTTAAAAAGTAAAATTGTCCAACTACTAAACTGGTGCCAAGAAGCCAAGCTTTAAATCAACTAGATTTAACTTCCTCAGGGATTCTTGACTTGTAAGGATAAGTGCTTTTCAAGTCAGAACATCTGTTTATACCCAGAGTTGCTCTAGATAATTGTACAGTTGATAGAGACTGTGATGTGTGTTTTATTGACATGCTTGTCAATTCAACCTTTTTTTTTTTACTCTCTAGGGACAGTAACAGAGTTAATATACTTCAGTGGGATGAGCTGTAGCTCAGAAGCAGTAAGACTCTAACCACATAAGCAAATATCATTACTGGCTTACTCTTATATTTAGTTTTGTTTGAAAATAGTACGATACAGTTGGGTTGAAATATTTCTAGTTTTGTGTATAAATCAGGATTTCTAGTTGCAATTAAAAAATCTGCATGGAATTCAAGCTAATAGAATGAATTATTGAATTTTGAATTCAAACAAAAGGGGCTTCCTATGCACCTTTAGTTTGGTTTTAAAAAATGGCATTATTGCATGTCTTTCCACCTATGGCCTGTGATTCAGTTGGAGCACATTCTTTATAAAATGCTCAGCATGTTTGAAATGTTACAGATGGGCTCAAAATTCCAAAGACAAAGGCTGCAATGGTCCATCAAAATATTTCCTTTGACATCAGTCCATCTTAATCTCCTGATGTCATTGACTACTGTATATGACTAAATTTTCTCTTAGAACAGGTTTTTCTGGAGCATTTTCTCTGGATGGAACATGTACCTGTTGCAAGAAATACCAAATAATATCTCTTAAGTGTGTGTGAATTTTTTTTTGTCCATGAGAAACTGTTAAAAAGGAAGAAATGCTAATATGATTAGAAGCTGATTAATGACAAGAGGTATAGAAATTCAGCAGGAGAAGAAAACACTGAAGGGCTGCATCCCTGAGCCCACTGTTTGCAGCTGTACATACTTGCTGCATTAAGTGCTTGTGACATTCTGTGCCAAGAGTTCAAGTATTGAGTGTCATCCAGTGCCAAGTGATTCATTGGGATTATTAGGATTCTCCTGGGATAGCCAGACTGTACTGATTGCCTCTGACAGATCAGTTTGCTTAGATTAAAAAGCAATTGTTACTGTCTAGTCAAATTTATAGCCTCTGGTAAAGGGAAACTGAACCCTATTGCTGCCCAAATAGATAAAAACACTTCGGTCTACAAATTCTGTGAATTGGAAGGAAAACTGAATCCTTGGTGGGTGATGCTAGTTTACATGCCACGTGGGTAAAGATTTCACAGGTACCTCATACACAGCTTGTCTGTGCTGCTAAGTTTATTCTGATGTAGGTGAGTCTGTGTATAAGCATTATTTTAGAGTGATTCTTCTAATTGCTACTTTGTGGAAGTAAAGTGATGCAGCTATTGATTAGTATTTGGATGCCTGTGGATGTTACAGCTGTGTGGCTTTTAGGTGTATGTCACCTAAAGGAGAAAGGATTGTACTATGGGGAATCTAAATTCTGTAATAGATTAGGCCTGGTGAGGTGGCCCAGAGACAACTACTGCACTTTCACCTTGATTTGTGGCACATATTAGTGATGCTCCGGGTGCGAGATGTGAGCAAGAGAAAATAAATGGAAGAAGCACAGTCTGAGAGTGAAGAGTATCTTCAGGGAAGAGGTGAGTAGTATCCTGAGTGTAAATGTGGAATAACAGGGGTGTTTTTGACAACAGATACACCTTTCAGCTGGTGGGTGGGAAAAGTGCCTGGACCCCCAGAAGATGTGACCTTTTCTGGTCACAGAATGGTCTGAATGCTGTGGTCTGTTGCCACAGGGACTGGGAAGACTGGTTGAGCTCAGCAGGTCTAGAGGAGGGGAGGTGGAGATGGTGAATTTTCTGTTTCACATTTGATGCTAGTAGAGAATGAATCCTCTCCTGACTTACCACTGATATTTTTTCCCCCCATATACCTCCAGGCAGACCTTCTTGGCAGTATTTGCTAAAGCAAGTAATGCTTCTGCTGAGAGGGCAGCACTTTAGAATGTGTGTGAGAAGGGGCTCCCTTCTGTACAGACAAGATGCTTCCAATGAAGCACAACAGCACCCATGGCAGCTAAAATGTGGCTTTCATTCAAGAAAGCTCCAAGTGTAAACTCCTTGAGCAGGACACGTGGGGGCTAATTACCATACCTGTGCTTTTGGGCCTTAGCTTGTTGACATTGTTTTCAAATGAACCTTATTTATGTTGTCTGGAACATAATAGTGTGTATGTGTACTTCTAAAACAAAAAAATACATGTTCTAGATGTTAGTATTACCTTCCTTGCCAGTAAACAGCTGTTCTCCTGACTTTACTCTGAAGTAATTCACACAAAGGTTGAAAATCAAGTTGGATTAAATTCAAGTAGATGTTACTTTATTTAAGTTTGAAGTTCCTGTGCAAGTATTTTTGTTTTAGCTTAATTAAAATCTGCATCTCCAGTCCTGAGTCTGGATTGTACCAGTTTAAGAACTGTATTAGACCAGGCAAACATACTTGCAGTCTTTGCTATTCATTACAGCTTCTTTCTGTGTATCTGGTGATGATTTCCTCTGTTTCTGCTAACAGCATTGCCAGAGAAATGGACTGAAGTGGAAATGTGCAAGTGAATAACTCTGGCAACTTTGAGGTAAAGCTGTGCTTGCTCTAGGTTGTGTTAATACTTCAGTTAAGACTGTTCAAGAACCCAGTGTGTTAATTACAGCTCATAGATATGTGTACTTTTTTATGTGTGGAAAAGCCTGAAGAAAATCTTTTCCTCATTATCTCTCACAGAAAAAACCCACCTTTGGTCATGTCTGTCACTGCTGGACAGCAGGGTTTGTTTCTGCTCCCGTGTTGGGTTGTCTCCAGCACCAAGCTTTTCTGTTGCTCAGTCATGACTGGTTTGATGAGAGTTGACCAGTGTCTTTTGCTCTTTCATGTATCTCTGTGCTTAACAGTCAGTGAAGTTCAATGGATGGACAGATTACCCAGAGGCTGCTGAGGCTCATGTTTGATGTCTGCCTCTGCCACTGACCTCCTCTGAAAGCTTAAGAAATCACTTTGTGTCTCTGTATGTAGGCCCATGCTTTTCTAGTTAGACTGTAAACTTCTGAGGAAAGGAGATGCCCCTTGTGGATCTGAGTGATGCCCCAGGGGACAGATGAGTTGGGTAGGGACATCTGGAAGTGTTCAGATGTAGTGTCTGTATTTTTCCCAGGGTTACATCTAGTGGCTATTCCTCGAAGACAAGCCTAGAGTGGGGCCTCAGGAGTCCACTTGTGTGTTTCCTTCTTACCATCCTGCTGAGCTCATCTGGCAGCTGGAGCAAACCAGAGTGGATGGCTGTCCTAAACATGCAGTTAGGAAACCTCTATTGAAAGTATTCAGTGCTTCCTGGTCATGAATTTTGAAAATGGTAGTGAAGTTATACAGAAGGTTAGAGACCTTTAAGTAGCCTTCCAGTACCTGAAGGGGGCCTACAGGAAAGCTGGGGTGGGACATTTTACAAGAGCATGTAGTGATAGGAGAAGGGTTAATGACTCCAAACAGGAAGAGGGTAGATTTAGGTTAGACATTAGGACAAAATTCTTTAGTGTGAGGTTGGTGAGACACTGGCACAAGTTATGCAGAGAACTTGTGGCTCCCCCTCCCTGAAATTGTTGAAGGCCGTGTTGGATGGAGCTCTGGGTGGGAGGTGTCCCTGACATGCAGGGGAGTTGGAACTACATGATCTTTAAGATCCTTTCCAACCCAAACCACTCAGGATTGGCCAAATGGTCTCCAAGACTTGTTTCTCCATCAATCTCTTTTGTCCCTCCTGTCCCCTTGACAAAATGCTTGGTAAAGTGTGTGGCAACAGGTTAATTCCTGAGATCTCTCTGGAAAGCAATTGTGTTCAGGAGGTAGTGAAGCGGTGGGGATGCTCCCCAGGACTCAGGTGCTTTAACTGGCTCTAGAGGCATAATCTTCTCAAGAGCCTTCATTGCTTTGTTGCTGAAGGGTTTATGCCCAGAAACTGATGATCTGAAGGGAGTGATGGATTTGATAAAGGTGGAAAATCCCCATGGTTTAACACTGATTACTTAACTTCCAGATACATAACTTTCTAGTTGTGACTCCAACTTCTGCCATAGTTGGAAAGTTTCTTTTAAGCCCTAACAATTATTTTATGGGAAGTCTTACTTTTTCCTCACAGCAGAAATGAAATTATTTTTCAGAGGTCTTGCTGTCCATGTCATCCTCCTCTTGGTTTGATCTTTCTGTATCCATCCAACATCACCTGTCAATTTCTGTACCAAGACTAACTGCTTGCAATTGAACCCACTGTCCATCCTGTTTCAATTTTACCTTTTTCCTACACTAGTACCATCTATACTTAAGAATGTCTGAATTTTTTTCTGTTATATAGAGGTTCTGACAGGAAATCTAATATGTGCCTTCAATACATAGTTGCTATGAATAATGATTTGGGGTTTTTTTCAGTTTAATAAAAATAAAGCCCACTGCCTGTGTGTTACCAGGTTTTGTCTAACTCAAATTCCTGAGTTACTTCTCCCCTTTGGCATCATATTTTCAGACCTACTGCTTGTGTGACTGGGATAGGGATGTGCCTCCTGCTTCTGTGAAGATTTTCCTGGAGGGGAAAAGTGAGTTGACTGTGTTGTCTGATCAGTTTTGCTCTATGCTTTGTATCTTTGTCAGATGAACAGTTAGATACGTGAAAAAAACCTCGCTTGTGTTTGATGCAGGCAGCACTTAGGGGAAAAAAAATGTTGGGGAGCAAGGTGGGATCTTTCTTGATTTTCCAAAAAATGTGACAACCTCTTCATTCAGTTTGTTCTCCTGCAGCTTCACAGAGATGCTGTTTGGCTCTTTTTCTTCCAAATGTACCTTGTTTTTCTGTGACTGTAGAAGATCAGATCTCTACCTTTCAGGCCATCCTCCCCATCAGACAAATCAAACTTCACAGCATCAGGAATGCTTCTGAGCATATTTTGATGAAGGCAAGGATAGAAAGCAGTAAACCAAAGAAGAATCTACAAGGTCTGAAGGTCGTTAATTCTGAAGGTGATATCAAGGCAGCTGGTGATATATGCCAAACATCAGCTCCTACCAGCCCTTTAGAAAGGAGTGCCAAGTATAAATCTATCTAAAATATCTCCCTTGCTTTCTCTGCCTTAGGAAGTTAATCTGCCCTGATCATGGACTTCAAATCTGTGCTCAGTATGTCTGAACCTGCTTAAGTAAAGGAACTTAATTATGAGTAATTTTTATGACATTTGTATTTCCCTGGATCTAGAGCATAGATCAGCATCATCAGAAGCAAGAAATCACACACTAAATATATTTCATGATGAGAAATGTATGTAGGTCACATAACAACCTCTCTGTCTCAGATCACAGCATCTGAAGTTCAGACACTGGTCTCAGAGTACCAGATCTTAAGGCCTTCAGGGCTACTTGCAGAACACCCACTTCTGCTGACACTTGTGTTTTCTTTTTGACTGCAGAGGAATGAAGATACTGGTGGCACCCAGCTTTGTAAGTGAGATCATCCTGTCAGCCATTCTATTAAAAATTATAAGACACTGTTACTTCAGAGCTTTAAGCTGTTTTTTGGGCATGTAAGTTTACATCAGAAGATAAACATCTGGTTTTGTTTTGCTGCACATTTAATGTAAAGAATGAATCAGTATCATCAAGCAATGGGAATGCATTTAAGTGTCATTATCTTGAATTATTTGCTGCTAAGTCTCCCTTGCCAGTGGGAGAATGCTCTGATTTCTATTTTTGCAGGTTGCTCAGTCTGAAACCTGTCAAAGATCCAAATAAATCGTGGCCATTCTGTACATCAGGCTTGTGTAATGTGGTAGGTAAAGGGAGGTCTCTGTTCAGAAACCTTTGCTGAACTTCCAGTGGGGTTTGGCTTTTAACTTGTGGGAAAAGGCACCATTAGTACCAAAAGCTTATTTAAGAAAATGTTCTCTTACTGGTAAATTGGTATAAGAAAACACTGGAATGGGAGTATCATACAATATTGCTCTAATGAGCAGTATTAGATGATAATTAGTCTAATTCCTTTTTCCTCTAATGAATTTAGTGTTTTTATTAGCCCTTTTTAATAGACTGCTATCTATGGAAGGTGTGGATTTGACCTTTGAGTAGCTTGCTTAGTAATTTCTTTCTGCTTTTGATTACTGGCCTTTCTTTTTATTGCCAAACTGCTGTGTTTATGTTCCAAGCAGAGACTTATCTAAATCTGTGCTGAATTCCAGTAATACAAAAAGAACATTAATCTTAGAGGAGTCTCTTACTCTCTTTAGATTCTCTTTCTTCACACAGAAGAGAGAGCACCTTGAAATATGAGAGTTAACATCTGCCTTGGGCTACATATTTTTACATGTACTCTTGAGGAGTTCTTAAAGTCCTGAATTTTAGAGGAGCATTTGGTTCTGCTTGTCCTTAGACCATATTTCCTCTTTATTGCTGGATCTCAGTTGTGGTGTGAAAGGACACTGATCAGCAGTCTCCAGGGAAAACATCAGTGTTTTGGGAAGACATTTCTTCTGCTCCTTATCAGAGAGGTACAAAGGGCAAACTGGGGAAGAAGTTCCTGCAGAGATGAGGTGTGCACAGGCTGCTGGACATGGCAGTAAGCAGCACCTATTTGCTTTGGAGCTGGAGCTGCAAACACCTCTCACATGCATGCAACGAAACAGCTTTACTTGAAAGAGGATGAAGTGTATGTTGTGAAGGAATCACCTGATGGGCAAACAAAGAGACTGTAAAGACTGTTGAGGTCTCTTCAGATGCATCAATAGGAACAGGTTCCTTTTGATTACTTATCATTTGCAGAAACTGCAGTACAGGTGCTGCAATGCTAACCTGAGGCTTGGATGCCTCTTTTCTCTATTGCTTTTTCTTTTTCTCTCTGTGTCTCTGCTCCTTCTCTCTTTTCTCCCTGTTTTTCTATTGCATGGCAGAATGATCCTTCCCTTTGTCATGAGGAAAGCTGACCAAAACCCAGGAGCTCCATTCTGTGGAAACAATTATATTCTCACTCTCAGATCTTATGTCAAAACTTAGTTCCTGCCTCCAAAAATAGCCAGTAGTCTGGCAGATTGACTTAAGGAATCATAGAATGGTTGGTTAAGGTTGGAAGGGACCTTAAAGATCATCAGGTTCCAACCTCCCTGCCATGAGCAGGGACACCCAACACTAGATCAGGCTGCACAAGCCTCATGCAACCTGACCTTGAACACTGCCAGGGATGGGGCTTCCACAGCTTCCCTGGGCAACCTGGGCCAGGGTCTCACCACTCTCACACTCCAGAATCTCCTCCTCATCTCTCACCTCAATCTCCCCTCCTCCAGTTTTCATCCATTCCCCCTTGTCCTCTCCCTCCCTGCCCTTATCCCAAGTCCCTCCCCAGCTTTCCTGGAGCCCCTTCAGGCCCTGGAAGGTGCTCTGAGGTCTCCCTGGAGCCTTCTCTTCTCCAGGCTGAACAGCCCCAGCTCCCTCAGCCTGTTTCCAGAGCAGAGCTGTTCCAGCCTTTTGATCATCTTCATGGCCTTTTTCTGGACCCTCTCCAGCAGGTCCATGCCTTTCCTGTGCTGAGGGCTCCTGAGCTGTATGCAGTATTCCAATATTCCAGGACACCACAGTGTCCTTAGCTCACTGCTAGCAGTTGTTTTGCATGTGCATGCAACTCCTGGACTTGCAAATACATCATGCATGTGCCTATATTAGCCTAGGGAAATGTTTATAATAAGTTTGCCTTATGGACAAAACTTTTACAACTATTTCCTGTTTTCATGATCAGCTCTAATTATGAGGATAGATACTTTAAAGGTTGGGACATATTAGAAAATGCAGCAATGCAGATCATGGTGAAGCTGGAGGGGACTTCATAAGAGTGAAAACAGGAATATTCAAGGCAGATAAGTTCTTACTGTGCTCTTGATTGTGTTCAGTCACTCCCACATGTGAATAATTAACACCACTGTCCCCCTCCCAAAGTCAAGGTTTTGTGACAAGGGTTCTGTCTTTCACTTTGTGAGAAGTCAAATTACTACAGAGAGGGAATAAATCTATAGCTACACAGGCTTTTATTTTTTAATGTAAACTGCATCTGAGTGAACTTGAATCCATCCAACTCATCCAAACCCAGATAAATTAGGATGATTCCTTCCTTTTGTACCACTTGGTTTTGTTTTTTGGCTGCAAAGCTGATGTGGATTGAGTGGTGGTGCCCAGGCTTGTGGCTTTGAATGCTCTGCCAAATGCAAACCCAAATACAGTGATATCTGTGTTCTGTGTATACACTGTTGTGTGACTGTCCAGGTATTATCTCTGATCTGAGACCCCGACCAGTGCTGTTTGTTGCACTGATGTAGAAATGGTCAGTAGGAGATAAGAATCAAAGAAGTCTGTGGGACAAATCTATCTGAACATTCCTGAGACTGTGGCATTGTTCTTCTTGAAAAGCAAAGGCTGTAAAATGTGTCAATGCTGCAGTAGATTCTGCTGCCTCTTGTCCCCATCCACCCTGCAGCTCTATCACCAGCCATAAAATTAAGTTGTTTTGTCTCCTCTGCTTATTCATTTTAACTTCAGCATAGTAAATTTCATGCAGGGACATTTACTGATTGTAAATTTGTCTCCCGTGAAACAAAGGGGCACTAACTTTGCAGGATTGTGTGAAGAGGATCCTTCAGTTAAAAATAGCAGAAGCTCCAGGTTAGGTTGTCTTGTACTTGTAAGTATGTACACTAAGAATCAATAAGTGTTTTAGTAGTGCCTGGAGAATTTGACTATAAAGGCTTTTTTTTTTTTTTTTAAAAAAAAAATCCAACTGCTATGAAATGGTAAATAAAAAAGTTAACCATGGGTTGCCTCACTCTCACTTAAAATCTTGTAGTAATTTCTTTATTCTATGCAACCAATTTTTGTTGTTTTGCTCTAACGTTGGGACTTGGAAGAAAGTGACTTTAATTTATAGCTTTTCTTTGTTCAGATGTATCATTGGCATCATGGGTTTTATGCTTCCTATTAGAAGTCTGGAAAATACTTCTTTCTACACTGAAAGAGAATTTAGAAATATCATTTCCTACTACTAAGACACTTGATAACACGAGAGAGATTAATGGAGCCTCATGACAGAAACTTGATTTAAGGCAGGAGATAAGTACAGCTTTATCAGCCCACACCATGAGTGAGTTAGCTCAAGAAATCTGAAGTTGCTGAGTTGTCTGTTAGAAAAGTTCTCTGGACATTTATTTGCTCATTGCTGAGGACTTGCAGTAGGCTTGTCTGTCTGACAACACAGGAACAAACTTCACACCAGCCTTGCTTATTTTACAGCAGCATATTTCTTGTTTTTCCTTGTTATCCCATAGGAAGCTGAAATGCTCAGTTATTGGCTCAGGGGGGTTATTCCCAGTAAATCAAGTGAAAAATAACAAACAGAATGACACTGATATCCTGATTTCATTGATACTGGGGACAAAAAAAAAGCTCAAGTGGTGTTTTTAATTGGAAAGGTTCTGTCCCAGAGCCTGTTGTAAATCATATTTTTATCAGCAAAAGTCTCTCATAATTCAAATACAGGAATGTTTATCTTTGGAGCACATTAAAGTGGTTCAGAAGTTGCCCCTGACAGGTTGATAGATCTGCAGATGCAGGTAATAACAGAGGAATCTGGAAATTAATGCACTGGGGCTGCAGTCGAGTGCTGGTCCGGGTTGACATTCCAGCTTCTGACACAAATTTCATCAGCAGCAAATAAGAAAAAAATAAATCTGAGGCAATCAATCCATTTATCTGCCATTTGGCACACGTGCCCCATATCTGAAGATACAACCACCAAGCAGATGGGCAGTTCTTAGGACTGCGTGTGCTTTATCCTGGGTGAAGAAGTTACACCCTGTGTACATGTAAATATAATGTATGTACCTGTGCATGCACAAGATACTTGTGTGCATACAAATGCTTTCTCCTTCAGTGGCTCTGAATTCTCCTGGGAAGATGTCTGGAATACTAGCTAGTTCAAAATGAAGTCTGCATGATTTTGTAGCTTTTAGTCTTTACTTCTCCTAGAATTGTAGCACTTGAAGCTCTAATTTCTAAACAGCTTCTGCTGTGGTGTCTGTGCAGATGAGTCTGCAGAGTTGACCTTTTAAGCTTTGTAGGGGATGGATGGGAAGATGTTGCATATAACACTAAGCTTTTATTTGTTGCTCACAGTGTGCTGTTATGCAAAGGTTTATTCTCAAGTGCTGCACTGCAGAGGAATGCAAAAATAGTGGCATTTTGCATGCACTCTGAGAAGTGCTTAAAAACTACCTTCATCTGGTACCTCAAAGAGCATCCTGTTTCTTTGGTGCAGATGAGAATTAACAGTAAAGGGCCTGATGAGACATGTAGATTTTGCTGGTGTGAATAGTGGCATTTCATAAACCCAAAAGAGTGTGCCTTCAGTGTGCAGACAGGTAATTAGCATTTACCTGCAAACAGTTCAAAGCCTGTTTGTGAGAGTCCAACAGGACATGGGAGTTACATCTTAGGGGAGAGAGAAGGGGAAGGACCTCTCTGCTTCCAGACTTTTCTGGCTGGAGTGGCTGGACTTTCCTCCATGGCTGGAGCATGGGCATGAAGTTCTGCTCATCACAGTGAGTTACCAGACCACATCAAAATCTGCAGCTTGAGGATCAGGACAGCAAGGTGGTTAAAAAGAGCTGACTCAGGCAGCAAAAGAAAAAATTCTAAAAACACTTGGCTGAATACTAGCAAATGATCAGAGACCTGAATGGAAAAGGACAAGTAGCCATCAAAACATTGTTCTTGTTCTCACTTCTAGATTTTTCCAGACATTCTGATATACTTCTCCCTGGGCTTGGGCTATCTCAGGGGTTCAGTTGGAGGCCTCAATCTCTGAAGACAGTGAGGAGCAGGTGACAGCTCTGTCTTGACAAGGTTGGGACATCTACTGACAGAATGTTAGAATAACAGAATGCTAGGGGTTGGAAAAGACCTCAAAAGATCATAGAATCATCCTGTTGGAAGGGGCCTTGAAGGTCATCAAGCCCAACCATAACCTAAATCCCTCTACCATAACCTAATTTATCCGCTCAGTGTTTAAATCATGTTATTAAGCATTATATCTATATTTATCTTAAACACTTCCAGGGATGGTGACTCCACCACCTCCCTGGGCAGCCTGTTCCACTATCCAACCACTCTTTTGGTAAAAAAATTCTTTCTAATATCTAGTCTAAGCCTCCCCTGTTGCAGCTTCAGGCCATCTAGTCCAACCCCCTGTTCCTCTTGATGAGTTCATACACAGCCAGGCTTAGCCCCATGTAAAGGGGCAGCAGGAGAAGCCCTGTTACCCTGTGAGATTTCCTTGTGAGATACAGAGATTTCCTCTGTGTTCAGTTCCTAGGGGCTCTCCTGCCCCCATGTGCCATTAAGGACACCAATTGCCATCTGGTTCAAAGTGCTTGTAAAGTTCATTGTTGCCATAAATGTCACTCTACAGGAACATAAACAGGCTGTTGCATTGCTAGGGATGTCACATCAGGATGCTTAAAACTTTGTCTGACTTTATTAATTAAGTAACAGGAGAATGAATCTTTTCCAGCAGAAAATACCTTAGCAGCTACACTGACTGTGCTGCTTTTGGGGACACCTCTGACTTGCTGTGATGCTCACTGAGTATTTTGTTTGCTGTGTAGGCAGAACCAAGAAATTACATCTTTTGTGCTCGTTTCAGTCTTTGAACATTCAGGTCTGTGAGTACATTCACATCTGACCTTTTGAGTAGGAGGCCACAAGATACATTCTTTCAGGAGCCAATTATTTCTGCTCTGTTACAATATACTCTCCAGAAAGCCTGTCAGCAGAGAGTTGGAGAAATGGAGACTCCACTTTTTTTTCCTTACAAATGTGTTTTAGTAGACAACTTACACTTTTTAAAGAACTTATAACTTATGTGTAATGTATTTTTACTTGGCTTCAGCTTCCTTTGGAGCTTGGCTTTTTCTATCCCATTTATTTCAATATTCCCTCTCTAAGGTGTGTTTTCCATGGCACTTGGACACTGTAGCCATTTTTTTTTCTTGTCTCTAATTAACCCTTGGCACTTTTAAATAATTTGAACTCTGTGCTCAGTTTTGGGGAATACTTGTTACTATTGAGGGGGAGTGTCATTACCCAAAGACACCCACTTGTACAGCCCTTCTCTCTTCCTGTCTGTCCTATAGTAGTTCCTTCAAGACCCTATTTCACCTTCTCCAGTTTATTTACTTTTTTTTCTGATTTTACTTTCAGACTATGGACATGGGGGCTATTTATTATTGACCCTATAAGACTTGTATGTAGGCAAAAAACTGGAACTGGAATGGGTTGCCCAGGCACGTTGTTGATGCCCCATCCCTGGAGGTGTTTAAGGCCAGGTTGGATGAGGTTTTGTGAAACCTGGTCTAGTGGTTCCCTGCTCAAAGCAGGGGGGTTGGAACTGGATGATCTTTAAGGTCCTTTCCAACCTTTATGATTCTATGAAAAAGAAAGGTTTTAACTTACCATTCCAGCTTTTAGCAATCCAAGCACTGTGATAGCATTGATATGTATATAAAGGAACAGAACTTTTTTTGTAAGAAGTATTTAAATTGGAGATTTTGCTTATTTTCTGTAAAGGCAGAGACAATCAGTCAAGTGTTTGTGCACGTACAAATGCAGCAGGGGAAACACAGAATGAATTTGAAGCCAATGTGCAGTTCATGGAATCATAGAATCATAGAATGCCAGGTTGGAAGGGCCCTCAAGGATCATCTGGCCCAACCTCTCTAGACACTGCTCCAGTTGACATGAGGTGGCTCAGCACCCTGTCAAGCTGAGACTTCAAACTGCCCAATGTGGGGGAATCCACCACTTCCCTTAGGAGACTATTCCAGTGTCCTCATGATGAAAAATTTACCTCTTGTGTCCAACCAGAATCTTCCCGGGAGTAACTTGTGCCCATTATCCCATGTCTTTTCCATGTGAAAGTTCCAGCTGAAGACCTGTGATGGGATTACAGAAATGTGCAGGGGTAATTTATGTGACTGGAGAGGACCTGGGTCTAGGGAAGACAGAATCTCCCTGGGAGTAACTTGTGCCCATTTTCCCATGTCTTTTCCATGTGAAAGTTCCAGTTGAAGACCTATGATGGGATTACAGAAATGTGCGGGGGTAATTTATCTTACTGGAGAAGACCTGGGTCTAGGGAAGGGCAGCAAGAAGGGCTTCTATAAATACATTGGCAACAAAAGGAAGACCAGGGAAACTGTGAGGCCATGGCTCAGTGGGGCACAGGACCTAGGGACATGAAGAAGGCTGAGATATTCAATACCTTTTCTGCTCCAGTTTTTCCTTTACAGGTTTGTATTGAGGCCTCCCAGGTCTCCGAGTCTGCTGGCAGAGACTGGAGAGTGATACTTGACTTACAGGAGAGCCAGGCTGAGTTAGGGACCTCTTAATTCAACAGGGCAAACTCAAGGCTGTGGAACCACACGGGCTGCACCCAAGGGTGCTGAGGGTTGGCTGCTGCAATTGCAAGACCCCACTCTATCCTCTTGGAAAGGCCACAACCATCAGGAGAGAGAAAAACAGGCCAGTGTCAAGGCTGTATTTGAGCAGGGCAAGGAGGAGCCCCCAGGGAACTACTGCCCTATCAGCCTAACCTCTGTCCCCAGGAATATCATGGAGCCTGTCTTCCTGGAAGCCATGTCCAAGCACATGAAACCCAGGAAGGTGTCTGGGAAGAGTCAGCTTGGATGTACCATGGGCAGACTGTGCCTGACCAGTCTGGACACCTCCTGGGGCAAGATGATAGCCTCTGTGGATGAATGGAGTGCAGTGGATGTTGTTTATCTGCAGCCTGGCCATCCACA
>NW_009954333.1:1307862-1309469 GCF_000747805.2 Chaetura pelagica | reverse complement strand
CTTGACTTACAGGAGAGCCAGGCTGAGTTAGGGACCTCTTAATTCAACAGGGCAAACTCAAGGCTGTGGAACCACACGGGCTGCACCCAAGGGTGCTGAGGGTTGGCTGCTGCAATTGCAAGACCCCACTCTATCCTCTTGGAAAGGCCACAACCATCAGGAGAGAGAAAAACAGGCCAGTGTCAAGGCTGTATTTGAGCAGGGCAAGGAGGAGCACCCAGGGAACTACTGCCCTATCAGCCTAACCTCTGTCCCCAGGAATATCATGGAGCCTGTCTTCCTGGAAGCCATGTCCAAGCACATGAAAGATGGGAAGATTATTGGGAAGTGCCAGCTTGGATGTAGGGCAGGCAGATTGTGCCTGACTAGTCTGATCACCTTCTGTGGTGAGCAGAGGGATTGTGATGGGTGATGTGTAATACTTTACTGATGCTTACACTTGAATGATGTTTTCTGAGGTGCACAAAGGAAAGAATGAGAGGCAACAGAGACTAGCTGTAATAAGGGAATTTCCAAGTAGATATTAAGAATTTTTTTCCACCAGGAAGGTGGTCAAACACTGTAACAGGCTGCTCAGAGATATTGTAGTGTCTCTGTTCTTGGAGGCATCCAGAACTAAACTGGACATAGCCACAAGAAACCTGATGTAGTGGACCTGCTTTGAAGAGGAGGTTAGATCTTTTAACCTTTTGAGGTCCTTTCTAGACCTGGGATTTGAGAAAGACGAACTGAAGTCTCTGCTTTGCCTAACTTATTGTAAGATCTCAGATGTGGATCTCCCACTTTTTATATGACTGTCCTAATTGATGGGTGGAAATGGTGACATTTTCTTAATAAGAAACATTGGAAAACCTTTGTTTTCATACTGGCAAGTTTTGCAGGAGGTGAAATGTGAGTTCTTGGGGGTTATCTTTTCCTTTGCCCTGATTAATCTGAAAACAATTTACTCCACAACAGACAAAACACATAAAACCAGATAAGACAATTGCAAAATTTATTCTTCGCTAACATTTTTTTTCACAAAGTGGAAGCCAAAACTTTTTTTTGGAGATTTTCTCTTGCAACCTTTCATTTCAGGCATCTTTGACACTAACCAGAAAAGCAATTTTCACACACAGAGAACAACAAACAAACAGGACCTGCTTTGTGATTAGCTGTGATTTTGCTATTCATGTCATAAACTGCATGAAAGTACCTCTGCTAGAAAGAAACGATCTTCAAGGTTAAGTGTCATCAGAAGAGATAATTTTATTTAAGCCATGCTGCTTTCATTTGCCTCAGAGGATATATTTTCAGTAAGAGGTCCAAGTTCTGGTTCCTGCGCTCACACTGACGTGTCCCTGTGATCATCTGCTGCAACAAATTTTGCTTTTCCCCTCAGCCAACAGAACAATCCTTGTTTCAGTTGGAGGAACAAGGTGCGGTGGCATTTGCCATCCTCTTTCCCCCCTGTTCCTTCTACTCTAAGACAAAGTATTCTGGCAAGAGATATATTTTCTACTGTAAGGAAGAAGGGTGGGGTGGGTAACTGCATTGCTGCATCTGCCAGGGTGTCAGGCAGGCAGGCTCTGTGCAGCAGACAGAGCCATCCCTTTGTTGCTCCTGCT
>NW_009954333.1:1265161-1307650 GCF_000747805.2 Chaetura pelagica | reverse complement strand
TGCTGAAATACACTGTGTTCCTTGAAATCTAGAGAAAAGTGACGAGCTCCGAGTTCTTCAAATTTTGCTTGCTGAGTATTTTGCAGACAATCTAAGGTGCCTTTCTGCACCACAGCCACAAACTAAAAAAAGATGCAAGTGGAAGAACTCCAGAACTAGGTAAAGGTGTGATGTATTTGCAAGTATGAACTTAAATAGTTGGGGTAAATATGAGGTTTTTATCACTTACCCTCACTTTTATTTAATTTGAAAACCAAATGGCAGGTGCCAAGGTTTGTTTGGGTTTGTAATAACATCCATGAGGCCAGCAGACAGTGCCCTCAAACAGGAGCTGGCTGCACAAAGCCAAGTGCTTTAGGGATTCAGAGACTTCTGAAACAGGGTGTGTCAATCCAGTTGGTCACTCAAATGGAGGTATTCAAAGTTGGGAGTGAAGGTCTTAATTTTGGGAGCAAAGTAATTTCCTTACAGGTCATGAAGCTGTTCTGAACCTTCAGACAGAAAGTTCAGGGCTCAAAAATTGCTTCTTCCTATAGTTGAAAAGAGGTGGTAGTTCAGCACAAGTAGCAGGTTTATATGGGCTGTGTTTGAATCATTCTTTTTGTCATTTTGTACTTAGATCTCTGAGCCATCTATAAGAGTGAGAAAGTTACTGCTGGAGAGATTGGAAGCTGGTAGTTGATAAATAGTGCTACATCAATCTGCAAAGAACAGCTGATGAATGGTACCAGTGTATGTGAAATGTTTCTCTTTTTTTTTCTCTTTAACAGCAATGTTTTAAACTACATTGTCCTGCGCAAGGGACTGGTAAGAAAACCAGAACTGACATATGATAAATGCAGAGCTGTGGTTACAGCTGCAGAAATGGATGAATTGCATGTTTCACATGTTGAAGGGCAGTCATGCTGTTCCTGCTTGCAGAGTGATAAATGTAATTCAATCTGTGAGCAGTAAAACATCAGTGCAATTGCTAATGCAAGTGTATGTTTCCAAGAGGCATCAAAAGTATGTGAGAAGGTGTGTTCCTCTGCTTGGAAACCACCTGCAAAATGGTTAGTTACAGCATTTACAAGGAAAATGTCCAGGAGAACCATGTTAGAGTGTGAGTCAATAACCCAGGGAATGTTTCCCTGTGAATATTGTTGCTCCATCTGAGGCACAGGAACATCAGCAAAATGTCACTTTGAGAGAGACTAAAAGAGGAAAGATAATAAGCCTGTAAATGAAGGCCATTATTGATGGTACTATAGGTGTGAAAACAGACCTATAGGGATGACCTTCTACAACTCAGCAAGTTAGAAAGTGTGTTTTAAAAGCATGTTTTTTGCTCTATAGCAAATGATTAAACAAATTCTAGGCCAAAGGGGAAAATGCATGTTAAAACATACTCAGGGACTGGAAATGGAGATGACACACTTTCTGTTCTTGCTGGGCACCCTGATTTTGCCATTTGCCCGGTGGACTGCCAGTCATGGATGGTTTCTGATAAAGAAGATACAGCAGCCTCCTGCAAAAAGCTACTTCTTTTTGTTCTTAATTCTGTTCTGAATTCATGTTTAATAAAGATGATTTTTTTCTGAGAACAATTCAGGGAAGCTCAGACAGTGTTGCAGTTCCCTAAGCTTGTGGCAGGATCTTCTAGTGTTTCTGTAAGGTTCAAAGAGATGTTTTTTTTAATGTTAAGAAGATGTTAAACAAGCTACCTTAGCTGTCAGCTCTGCCATATCAAGATCTTATTGGAAGGTTGTTGTCAACAGGCCAGCAGACCATGCCATTACTGGGTGGCCATGTAGAAGGTGATTAATTCCTTGTGTAGTTTTAACATATGGAGGGGTTTAATACCACCAAGTGCTCTAGAAAAAGTCTAACCCTTCTGTCCCATGAGAAGGAGCTTGGGAGGATTGTTTCAGCAACTATTTTTCCTAGAAGTTAGGGTAATGACATGAGATATATCCATTTTGAACAGAAAGAAGTCAAGAGTGTTTCATTTGGGAATTCCCCCAGCTTTTGTATTTTAACTGAAATGCATTCTTATCCATAGAGCATTTTCCTAGACCTTAGTTTTAGGCAGGGCAAATACACAGAGAAACATCTGCTTGGCATCATGTGGGACTTTTCTTTACAGTTTCTAGAGTTGAGCTCCAGCTTTGATATTGTTTTGACAAACTGAAAGGCCCCTGTGTATGACAAAACAGACCATGCAACTGAATGGAAAAACTGCAGTAAAAAAGAAAAACTTGTGATGGTTTTTGGTTGTGTGTGTTGGTTATTTTTCTTTTCTTTTTCACTCTTCATTTTGGTTTAACATACACAACCTTAATGCTTTGCATGAGAAATCTTCCACTGCCTTTTGACACTACTGGTCTCCACAACCCTACTTTGAAGCTGCACTTCAAGACACATGGTCTGTGTAAATAAGGTGCAAATGATTACTGCAAATAATGATACCTTGAACTGCAGGAATCCTTAGAGATCCAGATGGAATAGGTGGGTGAGCAACAGAAGAAAGAGCTGCCCAACCTTATTGCTTGCTAATTGTGTAAAGCAAAAGAATGATCCAGGTAGGCCCAAATGTGGAAGGGACCTGTAAGAACTCTCAGGCAGTAATTAAATACAGTGCACCCAGCTGGCAGTATATTTTTCAGCTTTTGGAAAGGGAGAAGGGATTGGATGCAAATGAACAAGCAGAGGCTCATCTGATTACTGCTGTGGAATAGAAAATGGAGAAATGATAGATGCAGTTGTGACAAACGAGACTGAAATTCCTTGGGGGAGTGCATGTGTATTTAACCCTTAGCATGAATGTATTTAAATATTATTTTTGTCAGAATAAATTTCTAAAACAAATATGAGTTAAAGAAGCAAAGAAATATGAGGAAGGTCTCTGGATTATGGTGCAAGTAAACTCACAACCCCCAAAACTCTTTCTAAAAAAACTGTTTAGGAGAAAGAAGCATCAAATTATGATGTCTCTCTATGGTGGCTTTGAGTTTTCAAATGGATTTTCTTACCAAAAAATGAACTATGAATATTTCCCTGGCTTCTAATAAGTTGTTTTGAGAGGTGTTCTGCTTAGGAGTTAATATCTTCTAACTATGTTTTTTAAAAAAAAATATTTCAGTATTTGATATCTAGGCATTCTCACAGTAGGCAACATCCCTACACTTGTTATATTCACAGATGCTTATATGTTTTTCTGCCAGCTGTGTGAAATCAACCCATACCCCTGGGAAGAAACTGAAGCTCTGCTCTCAGCATGTGTGTGCTGGAGGGCACATGGCTGAGGACCTGTCTCTGAGGGTATTGGTGACCCTCCCCCCTTTGCTGGCAGCTCAGTTACTACTGGTTTCACCTTTCAGCCAGTTCTACAACACTCACAGGGTATGTCTGACACCTCTAACCTTATGTGCTTTTAAGATCATAGAATCATAGAATGGTTTGGATTGTAAGGAACCTTGAAGATCATCTAGTTCCAACGCCTCTGCATGGGCAGGGACACCTCCCTCTAGAGCAAGTTAGAGCCCCATCCAACCTGACTTTGAATACTAGTTAAACTATCTCAAAAAAACAAACCACAATCCAGGTGTTTGTTGATGGCAGTTAGAAACTGCTTTGCTATGTTAAGTTTCAATCTTCTGTTTTTAAGAGCTCTGAACTGATCACTTTAAAGAGAAACCTGAATTATTTTGGAATTGTAAATAGAAGGTCTTTTCTCTCAATTGTTCTCTTAAAATCAAACTGCTTTTAATGACCACAGCGAGTCTGAAACAGCTGATTTCTGGCAGAAACGCGAGTTTAGTCTGGGAACCAACATCCCAGAGTTTAAAAGAAAAAAGCCCCAAACCAACAAACCCACCCCAAACCCTTATCAATTCAGTGAAAGAGCTCAGTAACAGTTTCCCAAAACCAGAAGAACTTTAAACTTTTTTTTTTCCCTATGCAGTTTCTTTTCAGAACAACTGAGCAGTTGCTGGTCCCTTGTGCCAGGCACCCTTCCTCCCTCCCCAAGGCAAGTGGAGGTGAGCACACAAGATGAAAAAAACACCTAGGTAGTTATTCCTCCTTATTCTTCTGCTGGCACAGCTTCCTTCCAGCCTTCTAGCACAGTAGGAACTAGACTTTAAGACCCTAAAATGGCAGATCTTTTTAGTTGGTCTGTTTTACAGACGCACTGTCTTGTTTTTGAAAAACACCAGTAGGCTGTGGAGGGCTTGAAGCAAAATGTGGGGGAGTGCTTTGTGTGGCATCACCCTCTGAACATCTCTGGACATGCTGTTTGGAAACAGGCATTCAGGTGAAGGTCCAGGTCTTTTTTTCCCCCCCCAATTTGATCACAGAAGGTACGATTGAGGGATAAACATTCAGTGAATCTGAAAACTCTGCAGTTTCTTCAGAAGAAGGAGCCTGAAAGTCTTGTTGAAAGCTCCCAGGTCTAATAACCTCTTGTACTTTACCCAGTAAGACATTATTGATGGGTCTTGTTTAAAATCTCTCTTTTTCCCCCCTGCAGCCCTGAAACCCTGTGGCACTGCAGTCATTGCTCTGCCAAGCAGGGAACCACTGATGGCTTCAGCCAGAAAGAGCATGGTTCTCCATAGTGGCTGAGCTGCAAGTAGAATGGAGAAGGTTTTACCCTGGAGGTACTTTTTGTCAGTAAGTTATCTTGCCTGAGAGTGAAAGTTGTTCTGCTCTGTGTCAGGATAATGGTAGGGGCACAAACTTCCCTGCTCTCATCCAGGACAGACCACTATGGAGATGTCTGATAGTGGTACCAGTGACTTCCATGAGGGCAGCCTGTGACTCCTGAGCCACGTGCAACATGTCACTCCAGGGTCCTGTCACTGGATGATGTTTGCCTGAGTCAGATATTTTGCCGTATCCCAGGCTGCAGTGGAGCCCTAGGGTCTGAGCAGCTGTTGTACCCTGGCCTTTCTTGTCACCTGCCCTCTCCTTTCCCCTTAGATTTCTGATATACTTGTTTTTATGGCTCTTGGTCATAGGAGTTTTATGCACTGCTCACAAGGTCAGCAAGGCTGGTTGTCTAATTGGATAGGGAAGAAAAGAAATGCTGGTAATTTATCAAAAGTCACATCTGCAAAGGGCATAGTTCTGTTTTTAGAACAGAGTCTGCACTGGGATTGTAGAGCTCTGAGAAGCTGTTGTGAGAGATAAAAGAGCTGAAAAATCCTCAAAGGGCACCTAAGGGATAGGCCTCAGGGGCAAAGAGGGTGGATGGAGGCTCCTCAATTCATGTTTGGGGCTAAATGTTCAGCATATCAGTTTTGCAGCATCATTGAAGTGATGTGAACCTGTTCCTCTGACCTCTTTCAAGACAGCCGTTTTGTTTTCTGTATCTGAAATCATTCCTGGCTCACCTTCTGAAGACTTTTCTAGCTTGATCTACAAAGCCTTTTGCAACTCACTGTTCCTCAGTGAAAAGCTATTTGGAAAGGCAATGAATCGTGAAGTGGTCTGATAAGGACTTGGCAGAGAAATGATGCCCTGATGCTTGGGAGGCTACCCTGGGATGTGGATGTTCATTCTGACTTCTTACCTTTTTTTTTGGTTTTGTTTCAGCAGACTTTCTAAAGAAGCTTGAGCATGTTGAGGTGTAAGGTCCATCATCTGGGTCAGGGCAATCCCAAGCACAAATACAGGTTGGGCAACAACCTGTTATCTGAGGAGAAGGACCTGCGGGTGCTGGTTGATGCAAAGCTCAACATGAGCCATCAATGTGCAGTTGCAGCACAGGAAGCAACTGTGTCCTGGGCTGCATCAAAAGAAGTGTGGCCAACAGGTCAAGGGAGGGGATTCTGCCCCTTTACTCCACACTCATGAGACCCCACCTGGAGTAACTGTGTCCAGTTCTGGAGGACACAGGAAAGATATAAAGGAGGGTCATGAAGATGATCAAAGGGCTGTGAAGACATGCTGAGAGAGTTGGGGTGTTCAGCCTGGAGAAGAGAAGGCTCCAGGGAGACCTTAGAGCACCTTCCAGTGCCTGAAGGGGCTCCAGGAAAGCTGGGGAGGGGCTTGGGACAAGGGCGTGTAGCAATAAGGCAAGTGATAATGGCTTTAAGCTGGACAAGGGGAGAATTAGGTTAGGCATTAGGAAGTGAGGGTGGTGAGACACTAAACAGTTTTCCCAGGGATGTCTACTCCCTGGAGGTGTTCAAGGCCAGGTTATATGGGACTCTGAGCAACCTGGTCTAGTGGGATGTGTCCCTGCCCATGCAGGGGGATTGGAACTAGATGATCTTTGAGGTTCTTTCCAACCCAAACCATTCTGTGGTTCTATGATTTAACCTTACTGTCCAGCTCGTGGCAGTGTTGTAGGTATGATTGATGAGGTGATCAGTAATAGTAGCAGGAACACATCAAAAGAAAAACTGGAGTCAGTTCTACTGTGGTTTTCTATGTTGTTTTCCTTGTGATTTTGTTGAATATGCTGCCGATTTCAGTTGATTTTATATCCTTTCCTGAGATATATTAAACCAGACTCAACCTTTATGGGACAAGGCCTCATTTATACTCCTGCTTTGACACCCAGAGGGTGCAGCTGCAGATTGCTCCAAGGGCTGGAAGAGTCTTCTGAACATCTTCCCTCTGCCTCATAGACGTTAGCTTTGCATGGCAAGGTTTTGCCAAGGACGTGATGTATTAAACTTTGCAGAGTAATGGAACAAGCCAATAGTTTCTATTTACTCATCTCTGACCACTTCAAAGAGCATTTGAATCTCTGGAAAATGATAAGAATGAAGATATGATGCTTGACAACTGTCTCCCTTAGGTGCTATAGTTGGTGAATCATACAATCAGATATTATGCATGGCAACTTGAAATGGTCACCTGTTGCTGACAGAGCTTTCTGTGTAGCACTTGGAACTGCAGAAGTACAGTTTGTCTTCCTGCTGATTTTCATCGCTGTCATTTTCTTCTGTGAAATTTCAGTGTCATTTTACTTGTCCTGATTTCATTTCATGACCTAGAAAGGCATTTACAGGTAAGAGGATTTTTCATAGCTCTTACATGTTGAAAGTCACCCTGAGCAAACACACACCTAAACCCAAATGTGCCTTCAGACAGCATTTAGCACAGGCAGCCAGGTACCCATGAAGAGCAGAGTCTGTAGCAGATCAGTGTGATCCATGATTGTTCACAAAACAGGCGATCTCCTTCCATCCCAGCCCCTGAAGAGGTGGTTCTTCCCCTCTTTGCTTCCCAAGAAGCAAACACTTCTCCCAAGAGGCTCATCTCCACAGGACTGAGAGCTTCATAACAGCATCAGACTTCTGAGTTGATGTCCTGAGGTGTCTCTGTTTTGGCCTATTTCATGCTGGATTCAGGAACACTCTCTCAGAGAGGTGTCACCTTGTTGATGCTCTTTTTCCTCCTCTTCTGTAGTTGACCCTTCCTACTGCACTCCAGAAACACAGGAAACTTGATAACAGGCCCAGTTATCCAGAGGCAGGTAACTTATTTGTACAAACTGGGGCAGGGACCCAGGCCCCCTCTTGGCTCAAGGTAAGAACTTGCCTAGTGATCACCCCCCTGCCCGAAGAGGACCCAGCCATGATATCCACTTGGGCAAAAACTGTTGCCAGGAGGACAGTGGCAACCCAGACAGAGGTGCCTCTCAGGAATGCAGTGTCCAGGTCCCTGGCTGCACAAAATGTCTCAGCTTGGCAGTCATACAGGAGGAGAGCAGAGAGAGCACCTGTGTGTGCTGTGAGCAGGTGAATGATTTACTCAGCCCAGTGGCTGAGCTAAAAGATTGGGGGTGGAAAGGTTATGGAGTATCCAGGATTGTGGAAGAGAAATAGATTGGTGGAGGAATATCCTACCATCCTTGAGACAAAGCCTTAAGGTGGAGGCTTCATGAGAAGCAGAGGATCCTCTGCCTTCCTGTCACCTGGCAGAGGCAGGGGACCTGAGAGAAGAGGGGAACTGGAAGCAGGTCCTTGCTCGAGGCAACAGGTGAACCTGCTCCTGGCCTCCCTCAGCTTCACGTGTGCCCTTACAGAACAGGGATATGGCCCTGGATCAGCAAAATCAGGTAACTGAGGTCACTGACAAAGGTCCATCCAGGGAGTTGCCCAGAAAGTCTGTCCCATGTGTTAGGGCTGCCTCTGCTAAGAACAAGAGGAAGGTCATTGCTGTGGGAGATTCTCTTCTGAGGGGAACTGAGGGCCCTACATGCCAACCAGATGCAGCCCTCAGGGAGCTCTGCTTCCTCCCTGGGGCCGGGTTAAGGATGTTACTGAGAAACCCCCAGTCCCGGTGCAGCCCTCTGGTCACTCCCCACTAGTGCTCATGCAGGTGGGCTCTGATGAGGTTGCCAGGGCAAGTCCCAGGGCGATGCAAAGGGATTTCAGAGAACCAGGCCAAATGCTTGTAGGATCAGGAGCACAGGTGGGCTTTTCCTGAGTTCCTTCAGTGGCAGGAAAAGCTGAGAGGACTAGGAAAACACAGCTGATTAATGAATGGCTTAGAGGCTGGTGATGTCGAATGAACTTTGGGTTTTTTGATCATGGAGATGTTTACAGGGCACCAGGTCTGCTAGCAAATCATGGCATCAACAAGGGGGAAAGGAATTCTTGGCCAGTAGTTAGCGGGGCTCAGTGAGAGAGCTTTAAACTAGACTTGAAGGGGGTAGGGGACAAAACTCCTGAATGGTTTGATTTTCAGGAGTTAGCAGGGCTCATTCACAGAGCTTTAAGCTAGATTGGAAGTGGGACGGGGTTGTAGCTAGATTTGAACTAGTGGGGCATTGTTCTAGTATTAGTGAAGACCAGAAGGCCTCCCATCTCCCAGGGTGCCACCAGCCTGCTCAGCTGGCTCCCTGAGATGCCTGCACACCAACGCAGGCAGCACGGGGAATAAACAGGAGGAGTTAGAGGTCTGTGTGCAGTCTAAGGGTTATGATCTGGTGGCAATTACAGAGACATGGTGGGACAGCTCACATGACTGGAATGTGGCCATGGATGGCTCTGTCCTCTTTAGGAAAGACAGGTTGGTGAAGTGAGGTGGTGGAGCTGCTCTTTATGTGAGAGAGCAACTAGAATGTACTGAGTTCTGTCCAGAGGCCAATGAGGAGCAAGTGGAAAGTCTGTGGGTATGAATTAAGGGGCAGGCTGGCATGGGTGATACAGCTGTGGGGGTCTATCACAGACCTCCTGATCAGGACGAAGGAGCTGATGAGGCTTTCTACAGGCAGCTGAAAGCAGCCTCACAACTACAGACCTTAGTCCTCATGGGGGATTTTAACTCCCCAGATATTTGCTGGAAATCCTACCCAGCCATTCACAGCCTAGGAAGTTCCTCCAGTGCATCAGTGATAACTTCTTGATCCAAAGATGATCTTTCCAGGTCCCTTCCAACCCCTAAGATTCTGTGAAATCCCATTTGCTATCTTACAAATTAACCCCCTGTTAATATGTGCTGGAAAAACATTTAGTTTAGGTGCTGCTCTTTGCACTGGTGATACAAGTCAGGAAGGTTTGACTTTCTCCTGAGCTCTCTGCAACCTCCACTCTCTAGGGTGGAAGTGAATCAACACATTGAAGACTTTAAGTGTTGCAGGGGTTAACTGCTCACCTGTGAGATCCATCCCCTTCTGATCACTGAAGCACAGTAACTGTGTATAATTATGAGAAAAAAAAAAGAAACTAGAACAGCTAGTTTGTAGCTTACCCCAGTTAATTAAATCAGAGCCATAATTAATCGTGTGCCTTTTTTTTTTTTTTCCTCCTTTGTAATTTGGCAAGCTCTTGAAGAGCTGTCTTGCAGAGGTCTGATTTTTACCACTTTACTTGTCTGATGGAGGTGGCCATTTTGATGAAAGCATTCACAGAAGTAGATTAGTACCTAATAGCACCAAAACACTTGAAATCTCCTGGTTCAAATGTCAATCTTATTAGCTCTCTGAGCATTTTAAAGTAGCACAAAAGCTATTTATTTACAGATTGACACATGGTAATTTGCTTTATTCTTTCTCCCTCCCTTTAAGAGAGATACTGTTTACTCAAATTCAGCTCTCTAAGTACAGAGAACACTTTCAATCTTCAAAGGACTAGAGATCTTTTAAGAATTGACTGCTGCTATTAGCTATTACTTTAAGCTTAAATGGTATTGAATCAAAATAATCTCGTAATGATAATCCCCTCCTCACAGGACTTAATGGGTTTTAAATTGGATTTTAGCAAATATGAGACTAGGCAAGAATGCAAGCATGGGTCTTATCCAGAGGCTGTTTCAATCAATGAAGTCAACAGGTTGTTTAAATGCATCTTGCCACAGCACCACAGCTAACATATAGTGTAATATCTGAAGAATGTTACAGTCTGTAAAATATGTATTAATTGTACCCGAAACGCAGTCAGTTTCCTGCCAAAAGGAGGTGAAAGTTGTTGGGGTTTTATTTTATTTTTATTTTATTATTATTATTTTTAATCCCAGATTTCTTCTGCTGATCTGACCTGCTGCAAGCTGTAGGAAATGCCAACTTCGTATCATGGAATCATAGGATGGTTTGGGTTGGAAGGGACCTCAAAGATCATCCAGTTCCAACCCCCTGCATGGGCAGGGACACCTCCCACCAGACCAGGTTGCTCAGAGCCCCATCCAACCACCCTAAAGAATTTTTTCCTATTGTCTACTTCCAAATAGTAATATTAATTATGGCAGGCAGTACAAGAAGTCTCTTCAAAATGGGCTTATATTTATGATTTTTTTTTTTCTTTGAAGGTTGATGAATTTTGTTAGATAAATGCTAGAAGCTGTGAAGGACTCCAGTGACTAACATCCTCTGCTGTGGAGATGGCTCTGCACTTTCCTGTTCATACTACCCTCCACCCCTGAATGGCAGGTAAAGTGTTGCACCTTGTCAGTGAATGATTGTTTTGCCTTTTCTGAGTTTTGTAATTTGTAATGACTTTCTGTTTATTTGCATATTTCTCAAGAGCTTGCAGTTCAAATGAATAAGCTGCCTTCAGATGCCTAAGGCTTAAATCAAGAGTGGTTTTTACTACCAGGAGCTGATACTGTGTGGCCTTTGTTTCTCTTTCAGCTCTAAAACTGTTGGGTGAAAAGACACTTTCCTTACTTGTATTAAGCCGAGAATGTTTTAGATAATATCAAAAGTAAATGCAAACAAAATAAATCAGCTCCTTCAAGCCCCCTGCCCTCTGTGATAAAGTTCTGAAATAATGCAAAAATTCAACACATTTTTGGAAAAACAACCCCAAAGGTAGTTTGATGACAGGACAGGGAGACATCAGTGAGGACAGGAAGATATAAGGTGATCTAGGGAAAAGAAAAAGAAGAGATTCTTGAGCTCACTGCTTTGATGGGTGCATTTTAGAGCCCCTCCTTGCTTCTCCCTGCTGCTGTGTCAGGCAGGCTTTGATACAGAAAGAGCAGTTTTGCACAGTAACATGCAAACGCATGAAAAGTTGTTGTTTTTTTGTGGACAGTGAGATTTGCTGATTTCCTTTCCTAAGGGCTTGGAAGCAGCCATGTTTTGTGGGGAAAAAAAAGTGAAATCCTCATTCAGGAAGGTTGCTGTCCTCTGCAGGAGCCAAGAGCTAGAGGCAATAATGTTTTGCTGCAGAATCTGAGCAAAAAAAAAGCTGAGTGCATCACACTTGTTTTTTTTGTAGCCCCTCAAGCTGTAGAGTGAGAGTCTTTTGGAGCTACTCTTGGACCCTTTGTTTTGGAGCAAAGCACATGCTCTGCAGTTCCAGCCCTGGGTGTTCCTGGGGTGCTTTGCTGTTCTGCAATCAAAGCCAGGGCTTCTCTTGGAGCCAGAGAAGGAGGGAGAACTGCCACCCAAAAAGACTGTAAGAAGTGTAATTCCCCACAGGCAGTGTGAGGGAGACTGTTTTGGAAAGATGCCTTCATATCTTCCTTCCTCACTCTGTTTTTTTCAGACCAACTTAATTATATTTGCATATAGAGTTGCTGTTTGCTCCTGTAACAAGACCATAGGGAGTGGTGGTGTTGGCTGGAAAGGATGCTCTGTGTGGTGGGGAAGGAAGATGGGAGAGTTGGGCAGAGCCAATATTCTCTTCTTCCTTGCTCCCTGAGGTGATGTTAAAGCTTGCTGTTTGCCCCTGTGTTCCCTCTAACTCTCCACAGAGATTTCCTGGCTATTTCAAGGCTCACTTAGCTAACTTTGTGCTTTGCTAATACCCATAGTTACTGCCACTTTGCAGCCTTCCTCTACATCAGCTCAGGCAATCACATCCTGTCTATTGAAGGTTCCCAGTGCTGGATCAACAGAAGAAGTTTATCCCTCATTTCCTTCACAAGAGCTATTGTGTAGTGCTGCAAAATGGCAGCTGTAGCCAACTGTAGTTTGGCAGTGGGGAGAGCAATCCTGCAGTCTGGAAAGCATCCAAAGATCTTACATGACAAAAAGTGAGATGATTGTTCTTGGTACCTCTGTTGCTCCTTTGACATCTCCTTTAAGTATTATTTGAGAAGTGGAGGGTTACCTGGGCATAAACGTTGCTTCAATCAGTTGTCTGTGCATTTTCCCCATCCCATCTGATGATGATTTCTGTCACCAGCTGCTGGTATCCCACAGGATTCCTCAATTGAACTTGTTTCTACAGATTTTTGTATCTGGTTCCCTGCTGCTCTTGCCATCCAATGCCTCTGTACAGAACTGAGCCCTCGAGGTTAGGATTGTTGGTTTCCTTTCTCTCTCAAACAGCTGGTGCATCATTACTGTTGTCTCTAGGCATCAAACAAGTTGGCCTTCTACAAGCCTGCTGGCAACCTCTGATGTGTAAATTTACATCTCTGATGACAGAGAAAGTATTGAAACAATCTGATAATTCAGCTGTGATGATATCTGCTTCTGCCTGAAATAGGAGACCTTCTCAGGGTCTTGGGTTAGACATTGGAGCATTTGGTAGCTAAGAATGTCTGGGTCAAACAACAGAAAAATGGCTTTTATTGTTGTATGGTCTTGTGAAGGCAAATATGTGCTTGATTTTCTACTAGAAAGGTGTGTTGAGCTGGCAACTGTAATGGTTCTGTCTCCTTAAAGGTGTTGGCACTATGGCAGGCAGTGATCACATCTTGAGCAGGGAATGGTGTCTGTGCCACTGCAAAAATAGGTGGAAATGTTGCCGGGTTGCAACAGGAGTGTTTCATACCTGACTTTTAACAGGGGAAATGGCTGGTCATGTTTTGAGTAGTGAAAGACTTGAGAGACTTTTGAGTCTGGAGAAGAGAAGACTGAGGGGGGATCTTAACAATGCTTATAAGTGCTTCAAGGGTGGGTGTCAGGAGGGTGGGCCAGTCTTTTTTCAGTGGTGCCCAGTGACAAGACAAGAGGACAAACCTGAACATATGAAGTTCTATCTAAACATGAGGAGGAACTTCTTTACCTTGAGGGTGGCAGAGCCCTGGGACAGGCTGCCCAGGGATGTTGTGGAGTCTCCTCAAAACCCTCCTGAACAAGTTCCTGTGGGATGTGCTGTAGGTGAACCTGCTCTGGCAAGGGGGATGGACTAGATGGTCTGCAGAGGTCCCTTCCAACCCCTGCCATTCTGTGACTCCATGATCCTGGGACAGTAGCTGGATCCTGTAATTTTAGCATTTTTAAACATCACCTCAAAAGAAAAAGTGAGGAGGTTTTATTATACTGAGCAGCCCCTGGTGGAACCCAGTGTGATGCTAGTTAGCAATCTGATAGAAAAAGAGACCTGATGGGACAGGTAACTTGCAATGGTGATGTTAAAAACACCCAACAACATAAGGGAGTGTGTTTTGGTTCATCTTTTGTGAGGGATGTTCCTGAAATAAAACTTTACTGAGGAAACAGGCAAAAGTTATATTGTGAGGAGAGGCAAGAAAGAGTAGGACTGAAATCTGGAAGCCCACGTAAGGCATGTTCTCCACAGTCATTAAAAAAATGGAATTTGTCTTGTATGCATTTGTGATAATGAACAAAGAATTCTCCAGTCTTTAAATGAGCTGCTGCACAGAAAACACATTTATAAAGCAATCTTCTTATTGCATCTGCATCACCATAAAAACTTTTGGCAGAGCCTTTTTATAACTCCTGTCTACATATGCATCTCATGCAAGCTGTTTGCTTTTGAGTATGATAGTGAGGTCTATTGAAAACATTAAATGATAAATTATGCAACTTTCTCATTTCCTTTCAGCTGAAATGCTTAATAGACAAAATTCAAACACAGGTTTAATTCACCTATAAAGTATTTGGGCATCTGAATTACAGCTTTAATCTCCAGCAGCTGAGTAATGTCCCACTGTTACAATATATTCAGGGAGGGAAGGGCTGGACAAGTAGAATCTCCTTATTTTACAGATTGTGGGGGTAACTTATGCAGACAGTTAACAGCCTGTTCCCACTAGATGGGATGAATTTATTGGAAGGGCTCAGCATCTTGGTCCTCCTGTCACTGGTGGGTTGTCAGCTTGTTCCTCCTCTCTGGTCCATTTGGGTTCAGCCTTCAGAAGGCTACAAGAACTACCTTCTGGAGAAGTGGGCTGTGTGAGAAGAGGGTTGTGCCTGCATGTGGTCCCGGCCAGGAGGGATGCTCGACTGAGTTAGTGTGAGTTTTACTGATCAGAAGCTTGAAGAGAAAAACTCTGCTATTGTTTGTGCTGTTGGCTAAAGGGTGAGGTAGCTGCACAGAAAGCTGGCAGTCCTGGTCTGATGTTTGTAAGACTTGAACCTTCAAACCTTTCTTCAGAATACTCCAGAGGGTACTCAGCTGGAACATAAACTGGCAACAGAGTGCCCCAAGGATCATCTGCATCTGCCCAAACTGTTGGATGTTCTAATCTAAATGACTATAAACTGAGTGTGAGTAAAGCATGTTGTTAATCTTGCTGGGTGAATAGCAAAATTTACTTTTTTCCTTGCAGCACCCAGAAAGACAAAATCTTCCTACCTGCTCAAATTCTCACCTCAGCTCCCATGAGGTAAGGGGGAAGCAGACCCTGATCTCCAGTTCCTGTGCTGACAACTTGCTGTCTGACATGCAGAAGTCAGGCTTGCAGTATAACCAGCTACCAGGTGCTTTTACCTGTGAATAGTTCTCCAGCCCCTCCAAACTCCTGAGGGAAAAGACTGGGGCTGGAAATCAGAAAGGGCTTCACTCTTGGCAATTATGAGCACATCATGCAGGTCATTGTGTGTGTCAGCAGCTCAGAGTGAGTCAGGGGGAACCCTTCTATAACTGACTCCTCTGGCTGGCTTGGCAAAAACCCTGTGTTTGGGTTCTGGCCATAAAGAGAACAGAAATGTTAACAGATCAAGAGCAGAGAAAAAAAAAATCTCATTTGGTAATATATTAACAATTTTTATTTATACCTTAATATTTCAGAAACCATGTGGAATAGTCAAATGAAAGACAAGATGGAAAGTAAAAAAAAAAGGTATCAATGCATATTCCATAGTGTGTAAAAGGGTTGTGTGGTTGAATCTTCCTCTGAAAAATAACTTTACTGAAAACCCTGCATTTTGCAGTATCTACTGATGGAATAGAAGATGCAGCTTCCAGATTTAATATTGGATCCATGCTATTCTGTGTAGCATTTGCCTGCTAATGTAAAGGTCTGGGCACACTGCACTTATATTTACTAATTCATATCATACGTGTCATGACTATTTGCTTTCCCAATTAAAGTTAACCTTAGACTGGGCTGGATGATTTTGATAAGATTAATTACAGCTTGTCCCTAGGACAAGTGAACAAGATACTAACTGAGAAATCTTCAGCTGGAAATAAATAATTGTACCTAATGGAGCAATTGAAAAGGGGTGCTTTTCATGCTCTCAGAGAAGTATTTTCAACTTGCAATGATTTATTTCCACTGCTCACAGAAACTACACCAGTAACTAATATTCTCTGATAAAGGCTTTATCCTATTAAGGAGTCAGCTCTGCAGTAAAGGCAAAGAAGAATATAAAAAGTTGCAGAGGCAAGGTAAAGCTATTAGTAAATCTCCATTCCAAAGTTGTTTCCTACTTGCTGTAAACCATTTCTATCAAGGGAGCAATTTCCTATGTGCTGCCATTAGTGGATAATATTTTTCTTCAAATAATGGGCTGTGGATGGTGAGTAACCACAAATGCTAATATTCTCTCTTTTAAAAGCTTGCACAGCACACTTTAATGTCCCACCATGATGCATTAAAACATAAGGTAGACTATTTCCAATGTGAAAACTAATTTGTTTAGAAAAATCTCTTTCCCTCTCTCATTACCTCTCTCAAAACAGCTGAATGAGAGTCGAGGTTCCCATTAAGTTTCAGTTGTCCTGGAGTTCAAAGGTACATTCTGTAGTTAGAAAACCTTGGAAGGACATTTTACAGAGGGCTCAAAAAAAATAAAATACAATCAAATCCGATGAGCAAGGCAACAGCATGTGTGCATATGGCATGAGATTTGTTACCTCTTACATCTCTGGGCTGTGCAGACATGCACACAAGATAAACTGGGCTAGGATTAACCAAGTGCAGTATAACAGCATTCTGTTATCTCTCCCTGACAAATTACAGCCTGCTAGCTGGAATTGCTACTTGCAGACAGTAGTCATTTACTAGCAAACTCTGCTTCTTTTTTTTCCCTCCCCTAAAAGCTTGTATCAAGGGCATGTTTATACAAGTATGTTGAAATATGAAATGCTTTGAGAATACATGTAAGGGAAATGAAAACCTTCCCAGCCTCTCATTTTCTATCAAGCATTTACTGCATTGCAGGTCTCTCCAGCTCAGCAGCAACGTCACTGTACCCTACCTTGTACACATTGTGCTTTTTAGTCTTGTGGTCATGTATTATTTGAGGCCTTCTTTAAGTGTGTATTCTGCTTTTATGGAACTGATTTTGATTAAACAGAATATAGAACCATATGTATATATTTTAATGTTCTCATCTGAGAAAATGTATCAGGTAAAGTAAATGTTCGACGCTTGAAAGTTATTGCAGGATTCATTCCTCTGAGGGAAAAGTCTCTGCTCACAACTGAGTTTGCTCAGTGGAACAAGCACAGCAGAAAGTACTGAGCTCCCTAAGTTAGTTTTAATTGATTCTGTCTTCAAATGGTTAGGTTTTTGTTTTTTTGAAAAGTAAAACTTCAAACTGAAGGCTGATGTTTTACACTGCAGTGCCAAAGACACTTTCCTTTCTAAAATTGTCTTAAACAAAACCCACTTAAATCTCATGTCCGACCTTTGACAGACATTTTGGGGAACCATTTTAGTCACCATCAAAGGGAAAACAAAACCTTCATAGCTGCAGAAGATAGGTAGTGAAAATACTGCACCTAAAAGGCATTTATATGTAAATTTAAAGAGAAAATGTAAGTAGGACAGAGGAGCAAACAGTTAATTTTAAAAAATGCAGTGTAAGTTATTGGTATCATGGGTTATCAGAAAGCTGCACCTTTGTGAGTGTCCTGTTCTCATGTTCCTTGCTCACTGCAGAACAAACTGGGGGAGTTTTACACTGAACACTCTGAAGTTCATACTGAAATACCTCAGTCAAACGTCACCAAATGTTGGTTTATGAATCACCTTAAAAAGAAAATTGTGATATCTCTTCCATTTTTCTACCTTCTTTTGCCTTTCTGTGTCTCAATAAGCAAAATATTTTCTACAATATATAGTGAAATAATGGTAGGGGAAATCTAAAAAGTTCAATTACAATGTCTTTTAAAATATGCCATGTAAGAACACAACGAAGCAGTCATTATTTTTATCTCTTCTGTTACTCCATTTACAAGAAGCAATAAGGCCAGAAGCAGTGACTTGACCCATTTTGGTTTGCTGTTGAAATACCTTCAGTGATCAGACTTTTGAACTTGTGTAATTTAAGTGCAAACTTCCTACTTTTATCTTGCTGGGATCACTTCCAAGCATGAGGCAGAATCTATGGTAGCACTACTACAGTACCTAGGCTTAGTAAAACACCAGATGTTTGGCATAGCTCTTTAAATAGCTGCAAGACTGTATCCATGCATATGTTATGGTGAGAGAGAGAGAAAAAGCAAAGCCAAGGGGGTTCAGAGGATGTGACTCTAGGTCTGAGACCAGGAAAAGGGGGAATGGATTAAAACTGGAAGAAGGGAGATTTAGGTGAGACATGAGGAGGAAATTCTGGAGTGTGAGAATGGTGAGAACCTGGCCCAGGTTGCCCAGGGAAGCTGTGGCTGCCCCATCCCTGGCAGTGTTGAAGGGCAGGTTGGATGGGGCTCTGAGCAACCTGGTCTGGTGGGAGGTGTCCCTGCCCGTGCAGGGGCGTTGGAACCTGATGATCTTTAAGGTCCCTTCCAACTCAAACCATTTTATGAGACAGCCTCAGTTTCCCCTTGCTTGGGATGTCTTTCAAAGTCCATGGAGGCTAAATACATGCAAAGGGATTCCCTTGGTTGCAAGTCAACAGCAAATCTAGTCAGTTTGGTTTTCTAATAGGAAAGACCAGCAATGTAATGTTAATTGCACTGCTAATGACCCTTTTTGAACTGCTGGCTCAGTCTCTGCCCAGACCAAGGGACACATGGACTATTGCACAGGGCTGTGGCAGCAGAGGTGTGATGGCACTGACTGGTGAAGGAAATACACACTCAGCCCTTTGGAGAAGCTGGGTTCCCCCGACTTCTGTTGGGCTGGAGCATGAAATAAAGGATGCAACATCCTATGCTTTGTTGTTAAAGCGGGAGACAGTATAATGAGACCAATGGTCCGTTCTGGTCATGAACCTCTGATCAGCAGGTCTCCTGTGCTATCCAGCCACTCTCTGTTATCAGCAGGATGCTATTAAAGATGCCACCTCTGGTGATTTAATTTACTGAACAGGGAGAACACCATGTGGGTTATAAAATTATGCAAGATGTTTTCAACAACCAACAAAGGAACACTGCTTTTTTAAGTCCTTATGTGCAACATCTTGTTCCTTTTTTTTTTTTGTAAACTAACTCTTTAAGACTTGTATGCCTGTTTGCTTAAACAGTTAGGGGTGGACTCAGGCAATAATGCAGGAAAGCAGAGACGAACCCTTCTTTGCTTTGTGGCACCTACAGCCCTCTTTGGAATGTCTTGAGTACTGGTGCAGATGTTATTTCTCAGCAAAACTGCATTGGCTTTATTGGAGCTTGATGGAACTCTGGGCTCAGACCACACACAAAAAACTGCCCAGTGTGGGTGTGTGGGCAGCTTGTGAGCAGCTGTGTATCTACGGGACCAACCACCAGTTCTCTGCTTCTCAGAAACTGTTGCCCTTCCCATGCAGTGCTAGCTGTGTTAGCACCTCATTTTACTGTCATCTGTGTCTGGTGACACGTTACTGGTTCCTCTGGTCACGTCTTGTAACTCATTTAATTGTATCTACAAATACCAAAGTTGTTCCCTTGTACCACGTATCACAGACAAAATTCCCTGTTACTACTATATTACCCCTCAGCACTTTTATTGCAGGTGGAATCAATGTAGCCTTTGCCATATTTAAAAAGGTAGATGTCCAGAAGATGAGGTTTGAGAAAAAATATTTTGCCTTGCAAATAGATGATTCCAGGATTAAAATTTGGGATAGTTAATTTCCCTCCCGGTTTCAATCATTTCTGTTTCTCAGACACCCTTCCTAGCTCTTTAAAGTGTAAATCCTATAGGTTTTTATGTGTCTATAAATCAAAAACTGCAGAACTCATTATAGCCTCTTTAAAAAGAAAAAAAATGACATCTGGACTAAGGACTTTGCATGCCCAGCTACAGCATCCTGCACATACAGAGATGAGTTAAAATCTTTGCAAAAGGGAGGAGGTTTATAATGGGAATTTGCTTTTTGGAGTAGAAATATGAGAGGGAACCACTGCAATAAATCTAGAGAACAGAGATAAAATGAGATCTCATGATGCTTTCATGCAGTTTGGCAAAAAGCAGTTTTGCATCCTGAGTTCAGCTGATTCTGCCCAGGAGATGCTATTAAAGGTGTACATTTCAAATGCTTCTGCTTCACCAGGTCCTTCTCTCCCTTTTCTTTTTTTTCAGTGTGAAGGAAGTCACAAAGTCAATGACCTAAAGGTAGAGCTGTGCACAAGAGGTGCTTAAGATGGAATCTGAGCCCCCTCCAAAACCCTCCCCCTCCCACCTCACTATTTGCTCTGACATGTGCCAGCTCCCCTGGGGATGCTGAGCCACAGCTGGCCCTGAGCCAGGCCCATTTCACAGATGTTTGAGTGGTTTGGCAGTGATGCAGAGGTTATTATGGCACCTTTTTACTGGGGTGTGTGTAGGGTTAGGACTGGGGGTAATGGTTTTAAGCTGGAAGAGGGTAGTTAGACATTAAGAAGAAATTCTTTATTGTGAGGGTGGTGAGATGCTGGCAGAGTATCTCCACTCCACCCTCCAAATTTCCCAGGGAGATTTTGGATGTACCCTCCCTGGAAGTGTTGAAGGGCAGGTTGGATGGGGCTCTGAGCAACCTGGTCTGGTGGGAGGTGTCCCTGCCCATGCAGGGGGGTTGGAACTGGATGATCTTTAATGACCCTTCCAACCCAAACTGTACTATGATTCTGTGATGTCTTTTTCCTTTGGGAGCTCTTTCAGAAGGTCTCAAAAGGATAATGAGAACATCTCTGTGTTGGGAATGCCTAGGCAAAGTGCTAGAGTGCTTTGTGCCCTCTAGAAATGCCCAGACAGCACTTACTCCAGGTTTTTGTCTCCATTGTGCCAGCAGAGGAGCACAAAGCAGCCTTACTGAGACAAAAAGACCCAGCCTGGAGAGCTCCTGATGAGGAGCATGGCTGTTTTCAGAGGTCCTAGTAAAGACTGGGGCCCTGCTGATTTTGAAGGAGCTGGGCATCTCCTCCAAGTGAGAATCTAATTTTGTGGTAAATAGGTTTTTTAACCTTTGTGACAGCTTGAAAATGGTCGATTGAAGCTTTCGTACACTGGCCTGATGAAAATAGAAGGATTAGGACAGAATGAGAACCAATATGCCCTGGGAAGTGCAATTATGTGGGAATCCACCTGAAAACTGTTTGCAGGAAAAGACTGGAGGAGGCTTTTTTAATACATCACCAGGCAATGGGGGAGCTGCACCTGTAGCTCAGCAGTTCAAACCCTGATCACATCAGCACCATGTCACTGTCATTTTAGTTGCTTGTTACCCTTCTGCATGAAAGGAACTGACTTGGCAAGCAGGAGACAGGAGGAGCAGCAAGAAATTCTTCTTCAGGAGAACTTGCTGAAGGAGATGATGCCCAAGAAAAGGGCTGGTTTGTTGCTCAGCTGTGAAAAAAAAAAAGTCATTTAAACAAAGTGCCCAAAGTCTTTTGCTTTTTCATTTTAATTGCAGGTTTGGGTGCATCCTGAAGAAGTTTGGGAAGGTGGAGAATAGTTATCTGAAGGTCAAGCTTTTGAATTGGCTGCTCCAGCTGGGCAGTAGGAAGTTAAGCACTAGGGTGTTCAGAGCCCAAAATGATCCTGGAGCCATAGGAAGTCAGCTCTGAAAGCTCAGAGAGTGTGGGTGAGGTTTGAGGAGAAGGTCAGGTAATGTCCCTTTTCACAAAAGACAGTTCTGAGGGACAATCAACTTGATTTCAGCTACAGGAAAATAATGGAGTAAATGAACTACATACAAGTGAGAACTGGAAAAAAACCCACCCAAACAACCCACAAAACAAAACGAAAAAACACAACAACCTACTTGAAGTTTATGAGGCTTCTGGGTCTGTCTTTACAGCACTTTTGGAGGTATGCTGGGAATGATGAGCTGCATGAAATTATTGCAAGGCAGATGCAAAACACATTGGGAAAGCATTCAGACAAGACTACAATATTTCTCTGATAGAATAGAAGGTGTATCTGTGGGAGTCTCTTCTTGTTCAGGTAGAAGTCAATGTTGGCATTAATGTCCTACTTGAGGGATAGGGGATATCTTATTAAATTTAAGGTTGAAAGAAAATGAGGAGGGGTGAGCAGCCGTGTGAAGGGCAGGTTAAATGGTGTTGGCAACATGCATAAACTGCCTGAACACACACAAGACAATGGCAAAGACACAACTCCAAGTTCAGTGTAATTGTTTATTGCTGCCAGTACCAGGATTAAGAACAACTGGCTGGGAATCAGTTCTGCTGAAAAATACCTAAGACTGTTGTGGACCACAAGCTGAATGTTTTTGAGACAGGGTATCGAACCATCTTATTTTGGGTGGACCCATGGAATTTCTTGCCACAGGACTATGTGGATGCTAAAAGTTTACATGAGTTTAAAAGATAACTAAATGGACTTCCAGGCTGCCACGTGTTCATGTGTTCTGCTGCCTGTTCTGTGTTCTTAGAGTCAGAACTAAGGATGAGGAATGGGGATGAAGGGGCATCAGGTTGTACCAGAAGATGCCAATGGCTGCCAGGAGCTGCCCAGTCACTAGTGGAGGACCTGTGGTAAGAGATGGCTGGGAAAACTGCCTTGCTGGAGTGATAGTGTTTCTTTGCATATAGTTCTTGTATTATCTCCACACCAGAGCTTTGACATTGCTCATCCTTCTCTCCTCCAGTCCAACCTGCTTCCTCTTTGGCACATCCCAGGCTCTGCTGACATACCCTCTGAATGTTGCTACACTGCAGTAATACTGCTTTAAAATTTGTTCCAGCACAGCATTCTGAGGTCATCTGGTAATCCAGGCAGGCATCCAATGTAGAATTTGGATTTATGATTTAAAAATCTGCCTGACCTGAACAGTAGATTACAGCGATTGTGAAGGAGATGTTGTCCTTTCTTGGCTAAGTTCTCATAAAGTTTTATATGACAGATTAAAAATAATAAAAGGAAGAGAAATAATAAAGCAGGACATTATAGTAACAAAGGAGCAGAGAAATCGAGAAGATTCAGGCTCCAGACAAAAGCCAAGGGCAAAAATTCGTCTTAGTCTGTGAGGTTGGTGCTGCTTTTTATTTTGTTTTAATCCTTCTGCTTTAGTGCATTTCACTCCTACCCTTTGCAGGGTATGGAAGCTGAACATTATACTCTGGAGGTTTAAGAAAACCTATCATGTTGTTTATTTCAATCATTTCCTCACTGGGCTAAAAGCTTTAGGGATTTCTTTCACAGTAATTCCCCAGATCTCATGCTTGGCCATTACAGTGCAGCTGATTGCCACTAAGCATATAGTTCCTCCTTTTTATTCTTTGCTTTCAGTCTCATAATTTTGTGCTTATCTGCACTGAACTTAATTTGCATTTATTAGCTGCGTTGGTATTTAAAATATCTACTCTAAGACCTTCTTTATCTGTCTGCATTGTTTCTTGTTATTTGCTGTCTCTCTCCATTTAACTTTAAATGCAAACTTGAAATGTTTGTTCCAAATGGTTGTCCAAAGTCTTTGCATAAAAGGTTGAGTGTTGATCTCTTCCTATTTCCCAGCTACCAAATCCTTTCTAACTGAGAGGTTACCTTTCCCAATTACACTTCTCTGAATCTCCTTATAGTTCCAGCTGGTTCCTGCCTCTTGCTGCTGTTTTCCTGGTTGTCTGGGGGCTGTGGCAGAGCAGTTAACCTAGTGAGTCTGCCTCTTGCTTCTGCTGACACACTCTCTCACCCCCTGAAACACCCACCTCATCATCCTCTTGCATGTCCACCATGCTGGGATGAGTGTGTTGTCTTAGCATCCCCACTCCAACACTGCCACGAGGTGTTACACATCTTCTGGAGGAAGTAAGAAAACATCCTGATGGTGCTGGATTGAAGATTTTCACATGATGCCACCACTGCTCCTTATGTTTTCTCTGGTATTGGAGGTAGCTTGATTAGTGATTGGAGGCCTCCTGCAGGATGTGGTTATACCTACCTGAGGATAGGTTGGTTACAGTCAAAGCACTGGTTCCAGTTTTTGGGTTGTCTGGCACAAACAACCTCTGTGTTTTCAGGCAAACAAATCTCTCTGCTCTAGGTTTCCCTTGTGTGAAATGGAGACCATAATGCTTATTAGCAGCAGTTCTATTTTTCTGTTGTTGTTGGCCTTTTCTCACATTTTAGGAGATGTGTTGTTCCCAAATAGAGCAGAACTAAGAAGCTGCAACTCCCAGAATGGTTGTGGGACACGGTAGGGCTGTGATGCACACCAGCATAAATACAGCAGCAGTCACTTACCTGCTGTGAGGGGCAAGTAAGGACCAGCCCTCTGGGAAGGATCAGCTCCAGATTGAAGCTTCAAAATTCAGGTATTTATGGAGAATTAAAGTAGCAGTTGCCTGTAGCCATAACTTCAGTATCTCTCCTCCTCACTTCCATCACAAATCCACTATTGTTTAGAGCTTGCCAGTGCTTGTCCCTGCCCATGCAGGGGGATTGGATCTAGATGATCTTTAGGGTCCTTTCCAACCCAAACCATTCTATGATTCCGTTGAACATGACAGTCTTCCTAAAAAGTGGTGTCAGAGGCCAGAGCCACAGAGGGCACAGGTTTTCTGCACTAGTATCTAGACCTCATGGAAGTGCATAAGGGGTCCAACTATTCAGGCAACAATTATCACCTTTTCCTTTTATCTGAGCCAAATATTCAGAACTGAAACCTTTTAGGGACTGATTGAAAGCCCAGAAATTCAAAAGATCATTTCTATACTACAAGGCTATAGCATTCTCCTGGGCACAGCTCTGAGCCAAGCACAACTCTTCTTCAAGTTTCTGCAATATTTTAAAACTTGAAAGTATTTTCCCGTGCTAACTGTCTAAGGCAGCGTGTTAGAGTGGTGGGAAAGCACAAAGACTATTCTGCAGCCTGTGGAAATTTAAAACCAAACAAATCAGCCTGCTGTCCCCAATGTCTGTGTCTTGTAGCTTACATGGAAGGTGCACAGCCCCTTCAAGCCACCCCAAGAAATGAAAACTGTCATAGTTTTCCCCACTTTGCTTTCAATTGTAGAAGAAAATTATAGTTCACCCAGAAGATACACATGAAAGTATGAGATTTTTGGTATTGGAAAAAGAGTTAGATACACATTTTGGAAAGAGTGCTGTAATTTCCATTGCAAACATTGAGAAAGCTGAAACTGTGAATTGTTGTTGTAATATCAGCTCTTTTGAACCTCTATCTCCAGACAGACAAGGAGCAAGTGCAGGTTTATTTATGCTAAAGCAGTGAGCCTTAGAGATCAAGATTAAACTCTGCCAACTAAAAGTATGAAAAAATCTACCAGAATTTAATATGTAAATAGTTGCCTAACATAACTTCTTTTGAACTTTCTCTCCTGGTATGAACACGTCCTTGTTGCTTGCTCATTTTCTGGGGTGAGTAGGATTGTATCTCTCCATGAATATCCTGCTATTACAGGGATCTAAAAAGTTGATGATGCCTGTACTCTTTCCTTGCTTTGGTACCTTGGAGTTTATGGCTTGGGTTTTTCACCCCACCTTTTTTTGTGGTATGAGCTGTTAAGTTTGTTAGCAAGGTTCTGTGACTTGTGGTGCATGAAGTAGACCATCTGTTAGCTGTTCAGGACTTAAATGGCTGTTAAATGACTTTCAAGGAATTGGGCTTGAAAAAAAAAGATGCACCCCTCAGTTCTGGTTCTAGTCTTTACTAATTCATTTGTATTAGGAGACTGATGGTAGGAAGGCTCTACAGAGGGATCTGAACAGGCTGGATAGATGGGCTGAGGTCAATTGAATGAGATTCAACAAGGCCAAGTGCTAGGCCCTGCACTTGGGTCTTAACATCCCCATGCAGTGCTACAGGCTGTGGGAAGAGTGGCTGGAGAGCTGCCCAGAAGAAATGGACCTGGGGTGCTGGTTGGCAGCTGGATGAACATGAGCAAGCTGTGTGCCCAGGTGGCCAAGAAGGCATTGAATTTTTTGCACTCCTCTCCTTAACATCTAGGTTGAATCATAGCAGAAAACTTTTAGGGACATATTTATCCCATGTCTTTCTTTCATCCTCCAGGCATGTTGGTGCTGCTACCCTAGACCTGGGCCTGCTCTCCTTGGCTGCTGGCAAGGCTCAGGCCCATCTGCCTTGTCCTCAGCTGGTGCCCAGATTGCAGATCTACCAGGCATGCTCTGGTGTTGCAAAAGGCTGATATTTAAAACTCTTGCTTCCCAGCAGGTTTGTAAATAGGGTAGACTGGAGGAAGGAGTAAAAAGAGGTCATTTAATCATGTTTTATGAGGAGGGTAGAGGAGAGGTGTTTGGAGATGGATGGATTCATCCTGGGATCTTCTCAAGTAGAAGGTGAAGAAGAGGGGAAGGTGTGTATTATTGTTCCTTCTTCAGTAATACAACCCCAAAATACCCAGGTTATTTCTGCAGCCAAGATTTCCAAAAGAAAAGGTTCAGCTTTTCTGTATCACATCACAGCAACAAGGAAAAACAAGTGCTTGGAGAAAACAGACTTAACAGAAAAGCATTCTTACAGAAAGCAGAAAGTTCACTAAAACGTGATAACAAGAGTAGAAGGAAATCAGAAATTACCAACTTCTGGACTTGTAACTGCCATTTATTATTTTGTTGTCTTGCTATATGTTCCCTCTTCTCCCAGTTCTGCAATTAAATATCAACAATATATTTATGACAGGTCCTGTTTATGAAAACTGCTTGACAGTTCACAGAAAATACTAGTAATTAACTTCCAGAGACACATCAACCTTTATGTAAGAAGAACCTTTACATTTTTACAATATCATAGTATTTGACAATTGTTCATCTGTTGCCTCAATTATAGTTTGGTGAAGCTGGTGATTTGATTTAAGTCAGAATGTAAAAAATTTCTATTCCTGTTGTTACTGGAAATTCTTTTATTCTAGATACATGGAATTAAATCAAATTCTTGGTGTTAATGAACTTTGAAATCTTCACTGAACTGAATCTGTGGAGTATTTGAATTTATGGCAGGGAGTTTTGAGGTCTGTGAAACTATTTTGGGTACCTCTGGTCTGTTTTAAATGAGGTCACAGAGAGTCTACAATGGGAGAAGAATGATTGTTTCAGTGTGCAAATTGGAGCAGCCCTGTGTGCTTTGAGTTTGCTTGTGGCTAGATTCACTCAGATGAAAGAGGGCTGCATTTCTAGGATTTCAGTAAGACTAATGGAGCTCTGAGTGGCTGCTCATCTTTTCCTGTGAAATTTGGGAGCTACAGGGAACATTATGACTATCTGGTTACTTGTCTAGAATACAATAAATACAGAATTTCCTGACATGTTTTATGCTTAACTTCAATAACTTGTGGTGCATTTAGAGCACGGGTGACTCTAGCAATGTTTTCCTAAACATTTTAACAGTTTATTTCAAAAGAAGCTACTTTTGAACTCCAAAACACATCTCCGTGAATGATGACCATCTCACAAGGGACATTAAAACATCTTATTTACTTCATGATGGTAAGCAGGTACTTCAACTCATTTAATTGTAGAAACCTACAATGGCTCCAGTAGCACGAAGCAATTGCACCCCTACATGGTTTGTGTATCCAGAGGACATAAGTAGAGCAAGTGACAGCAGCAGAGCAAGTTTGGGGTCTTTTAATTACAATCAGCTTCCTGAAGTGTCCCACAAGGACAGATTTTTTTGGGGCAGGGCTACTCAGCCTGACAGGATGAAGCATGTTGGTTAAACTTATGTGATGAAACTTGGCTCTCATGAGTCTCATGTCAAATAGTGGTTTCTTTTGAGTGCTTCCATTCACCATCAGTTAGTTGGCAGTGGGACAAATGTTTTCTGTCTCTTCAGAGACAAAACTTCACTGACATGCAGGGTCTGCCTGATGGTGCTCTTCCTTTGTCTCCTGAGTCATTATTGCCTCCTCTTTTTTGAACACAGGTTTCGTTTTGTTTAAGTCTTCATTACTGAGGTCTTGAGACAGTGACAGTGACATTTGCTGTGTTCTTTTCATGTGACTGGGGTGCATGCAAAGTGTGGAAACTTCCACAATTGAAAGATAAAAAAGCCAACCCCTAAAGTTTTCTAGACAAGACATGGCCTCATAGATCTGAGCAAGGGAAGATTTAGACTCTTCATCATGTTTGCAAGAGATTTTGGTTGAAAGAAAAATCCCCTTCTTTGACAAAACAGAGACTGAATTATTAAAAAGACATTTTAGAAACATCTTTATTCATCAGATAAGGCTCATGAATCCTATTTGGAATTATATAACCACATAATGAAATATATATCAAGTGTGCTGTATAAATTTGCACTGTGTCTTTCTGATAGCTCAATAAATGGAAACAAGAGTGATGCACCTAAGGCACCCAAGAGCAATGGACTGAGCCTTCAGCCTTTACAAGGAGTCAGCAGGTTTCTGTGAGGAAGAGGGTGAACTGGAGGCCTGGGCTTGGGATTCCTCACTTTGCCCTGGCATGGCAGAAGAAGTGGGGGTAAAGGGTTTTTCTACACAGTGGTCCTGCTAAGCTGAACAGAAGATCTCAGTAGACCTTGCTGTCTGAGCAGTACCCAGGACATCAGAGCCCATGGAGAGCTAACCAACTCCAAGCACAAGGAGAGAATCACTGTTGGCCTTTTTTTTTTTTTTTTTTTACTCCCCTTGCATATATTTAAGTGAAACCTCCATATTCATTTCTTGTGCTTTTTCCCAGATAACCACACTCTCTCAGCATCCTCTGTATCTCAATTTCCAGTTTGGGAATTGCAAACTTTAAAATTATTAGTCAATTTCAGGAAGTTTGCCAACTTCTTCACTTTCTCCTGTAACGACAGGGCACACGGTTCTGCTTAAAAACCCCCCTATCTGCTCTCTTCCTGTAACCTACTTGTTAATCATGTTTTGGTGACTGACTTTTGGGCACAATCCAAAGAATTTTTCAGGCCCTCTTTAATAAGCACTAATATGTCTGCATACAAAACCAGATGATTATTATTCATGGGTGAGATTACGCGGAATTAAACTTTCCAAAATTGCAAGGAACACTCAGCTAGACATGCAAGTAAGTTGAATTTCCATTTGGTTTGCTTCTCGCTGAGCCTTCAAATTATAAAGTGAAGCAAAGCCAAAAGATTAATACAATGAAAACAAAGATTGGGAAATTAAATGACACGATGCAATTTTCTGCCTCATTGGGCTGGCACCAATAATATGCAAAGGAAAGGCTGCTTAGTGTTGGTTAGCTGCTGTAGAAATGTGGGACAATCAGTCTCCTTCTCCAGGGAAGGTATTTTCTTGAGTCATATAGCCATTGACTCTTCCAATTACCAGAGACCCTGTGAACAGCTTCAGGCCTATCTTTTTTTTTTTATTATTTTAACTTTTTCTATCCTACTTTGCCATATTGCTACTATTAGAGTTTACACAGGTACATGATTTCCCATTATCTCTAATATTTTAGTGACAGATAAGGAGAATGTATTGAAAAGAGAGCAGAGAAACCCTGCAGCCTGCTGCCACCTCCATAATTAAATATTAATATTTCTGAAAATTTTACTTCAGGGAGGCTGTAATGAACTGTCTGTTAATTATCTCTTTCAATGTTCTTTTAATCTACTACATACTCAGGCTACTGTTGAGGTATTACTGGAAATATGTCATTGCTTGAACTGGCCAGAGAGAGGCATCATCCTCTTGTCTGCTTCTTTGGGTTAGGTATTAGAAAACGAAGTCCTCGTTGTTTTAAATATTTAAATACTACTTGAATTTGTTACATAGCTATGGGCTGGAGGCCTGTTTACTCCCAGCAGCCCTACTCTGACTTGTGACCTTGGGAGGAAGGATTTGTTACCTGTGAATACAGAGATGTTCCTGCCATCAAACTCAGAACCACACTGTCAGCTTCCTGGCATCCTGCAGTGTACTCAGTATCTAAAGGATAAAATCAGAACTGGGGTTCAGGAAGACTAGTGTTGGTCCCAGTTTGAATTATGACATGGTGCCTGATCTCAAAGGCAGCTTCTTCTGCCTTTGTGTTACCTTCAGTTCTTGTCTGTTTGGCAGTTTTAAGCTCTAAATGCTTGACTCACATAAACCATCTAAACTGACACTTTGTAGAACACCTCTGAGTCCAATCCTTTCCTGCAGCCCTGCTTTTGCCACTTCTCTTGTGTGGGCTAAAAGAAACACTGAAGGTTTTCATGGTCCTCATACCTGCTGGGCCAGATGAGGCATGCATGAATTAACATTATCTTGGTACTCTCTAACTACCAACTGCTGGAATCTTAACGTACTTAATGCTCTGAATATTCGCTCCTGTGCTATTTTAGATTTAGTTTTCTATTAATTCCATATTTACACAGGGGGTTTCTGCATTTGCCTGGGGGTATCAGCAGGCTTTGCAAAGCAGATCTGGTCAGGGAACAAGAGACACATCAGCTGCCAGTGTCATATGTAACCCACAGAAAGGGTACAGGTGCATTAGCAAGAGTGACAACTCCCTGGTTAACCAGGTCATTGGGTTTGGTAGATTCTTTGTGGAGTGCATCTAAGACCTGGCAGATGAGGAAGTATTCTCTGCTACAGCACAGGTATTTACACATATTACAATATTCTCTATTACTGAAGAACCTGACATAGCTTCATCCTGTTTCCTGGATTTGATATCGTGACACTGATGTTTTGTGTGAAAGGTTTTAGCAGCCTCACATTTTAGAGTGAAATTTCCACTGTGTTTTTCCCACCACACTCCATCGTAATCAGTGATTTGCACTTCTGGGTGTTACACCCTTTTCTTAGTGCTATTTGCACTTCTGGCATCAGGGCTGATAAAGCCCCACAACTCAGTTTGGGTAGTGTGCTAAACTGGGGTATGAAATTCCACCCCTCTTTGCCTTGAGTAATGTCTACTCAGTTACTCAAATGTGTATTTCCAGTCATTCCATTGGACTGCAGCTAATACAAACTGCTGCTTGGGTGGATGAAATACTGTCTTTTGCAAATTTTTGGAATTCCTTGGGTATATATTGCAAGCTATTATTCCAAATTAACTTGCTGTAAATACTCTGCTTGGTGACTATTACTGTGGTCTGACTCATTGCAGTGCTGGATAATGTCTTTCTAAGTTGAGCTACTTTGACAAAATGACTGTAATAATCAAATATCAGCAGGTAGTGGTTCTGCCTATGTTCACATAAATCAGGTACCAATTGCTGCCAAGCATCTATTAGGTACATCATGAGCTATCTTTGCTTCCTTGCTGTTTTTCTTTTTCTGATACTTTACATAAATGAAACAGTCTAGGAGAATTTAGGTGACCTGTGAAATCCTTCTGGAAAGTTCCTGTGCATTTGTTGGTCATTTGTACAGTGCCACAACTTAGCATCCAGCACAGACTTTCCACCAGAAGTCTAGAGGAAATATTCTCTGGAATCCCTTATTGTTTGTTTTTGTTTTTTAAACCACTTATGAACTTGTTCATAGCTCACATGCAGAGCCTGATTTTTTTTTTAAATCCAGCCATCTCTGCTGATCATGCTGTGTGCCTGACATCCAGGCCTTACTGGCTGTATTCAGAAGAAATCAATGGTATGGACACACTGTGTGAGTGAAGATTTGCCCCTTCTCTTTTGTATGCCACCATCCTGCTGCAAGAGAGAACTGCTACAGGATTTTTCTTTCTCTTTAAAAAATAAATCTATAGATTTTAATACAGACCGCAATCCCATTTCACCTTATTGCAGGATTATTTTTTTCTTGTAAGAAAGATTTTTAAAACAAAGGAAAATACATTGTTGTTAGGTCAGGCAATGCTTTTTTTTTTTTTTTTTTTTTAATTAAATTTTATTTTTTTTACTTTCAATGCATTTTAGTCATTTGAGTGTGCTTGTCATCTCTTGTAGTTTGGATGTTCTTGTCTACCTCCTTCACTGCCAGTTGCTCCCTTCTATCCCTCTAACCTCACAGAAGTGCTGACATTTCTCCTAATCTTTGTGTAAATACTAACAGGGAACCCCCAGCCTCAGTTCTCTCATGGAGGTTGGTGCTTTAGGGCCTTGCAAGTTTTCTCAGATAATTTCCCCTTTCTCACTGCTTTTTCTAAGATACAAAGTACTTCTAATGTATGTAGAAGTGCTCTCCTCCTAATGCTGTAATGGCAGCAAGGACCTCTCTGCTTCCCCCAGCAGATGAGAGGAGACTGTGTCTGTCCCTGTGCACTGAACCCAGGCTTTGTGGAATCCTTGCAAGAGACATCTGGGAGAATGGCTCTGGCACAATTTCCCCCATTTTAGCTGTGTGTGGGTCCCAAGGGCCTGTGCCTGCTCAGATTGGCTCAGCATGTGTTTTATTTTGTTATGACTTGCAGCAATCAGGCCAACCCATTCCGAGGATCCCTCCACTTTTCCAATTACACTTAATTACACCCTGTGCTGGGGCTGCTCTCCCGCTTTGGCCGAAATGTTACTGATGCACATTGCTCTGCATGCACCACTGACACTGGGTTCAGTGACAGCCTGAGCTCCTCACTGCCTTTGCAGATGTCCCATGCCCTCCAACATGTCAGTAAATCTCTTAATCTCCTCTGCCTCGAGCTGTCCTTATGTAGATTCCAGGGTATATTGCCAAGATTAACCATTTTTGCAGCTCTCAGTTCCCCTGCTATTTTTTGTTGTTATGTTTTGTTTCTGTTTTTTTTGTTTTGTTTTGTTTTCTTTTTCCTGTTGTGCCAATCAGAATGAAATCCAGATTTCTGAGTTTCCCTTTAACACTGTATTTCCCTGCTATGTGTAGCAAATATCTCCTCTATTCTGCTGTTGTCATGAACATTCATGCACTACTTGGGTCTAGAGGTCTGCTCAGCTCTTCCTTCATTCTCTTGCCAGGACACAGTTTACTAATGTTTTTCTGGAAGTTTTGAGGGTTGATAGCACCTTTCCCAGATCTATTAAGATGTTTGTTTAGCTGTAGCTCCTTATTATTTCTTTCCATACTCTGTTTCATAGCTTTGTAGCTACTCAGCTTTGAAAGCAAGTGTGGGCATGCACGGACCAGTTTTGATGTGTTTTGCCCACCCCCAGGCTGCCTTCAGTACAGCAGGCAGGTGATATTGCCTCTCAAATGGGAAGCTTTCCACTGAGGGGATAACTACAGCCCTGTTTTTCTGTAGCCAGAGCCCTCTCTCTACTCCCCCTTTCCCAAAGTGACCCAAGTGAACATGCTCTGGCAATGGTCACAAATCTCCTTTGAGGAGACATTTCTTTATTACTCTTTATTCATGTAGCAGCAGAGCCTGCTGCTGCCTAGCAGTCCCTGGTTCTTACTCTGCCAGGTCTTGATATGTTATATGGAAAGCTACCTGCTTGTGCAGTGGGGACTGTCCTTGCTGTCCCAGAAACAAAGACCTGGAATATTAAGGACCTATTAGGGCATTGGTTAGGTTGCCCAGGGAGACTGTGGATGCCCCCACTGTGGAGGTGTTGAAGGGCAGGTTGGATGAGGCTTGTGCAGCCTGGGCTGGTGGGAGGTGTCCCTGCTCATAGCAGGGAGGTTGGAACCTGATGATCTTTGAGGTCCCTTCCAACCTTAACCAGTCTGTGATTCTATGACCTACAGCTGACCTAGCAAACCAGCTCCAGGAGCAGAAGCAGGCTCAGGGGCTTTCAGTTCCTGTGCCTCACGTGGTGTAATGTTAAGTGTCATTCAGACTTCATAAAACCCTTCTGTGAGTCTGGATTACATGGGTGGACATGAGAGTCTGGAGCTACTTATGCCCAGGTAAGTCCAGTCCTTAAAAGGCTGAGTTTTTTCTTTTGTTTGTCTCAGAGTTTCCTGGATAGTAAAAGGCTGAGCTGGAGAATGTTTTCTCATCTGCCCTAATGGTAAATACATTTTCCCAGCCTAGACAGTCTTTGTATTTACTTTACTACCCCTTACAGCTGTTCTTCAATACCATTGCATTTCAGAATGTCTGAAATTTGGTTTCCTGGGTAAGCATATAATCTAGTTTGTTGAAGAAGTTGTTAATGTGGGTGGATATGGCAAAGACAGGAGTTTTTTTTGCTTAAACCTCTGACTTCCTAGCCATTGCAGCCTGTATCAGCAGGACTGTGAGCAAATAAAAAATCACTTTTCTTCATAAGTTGACACATAATTAAGTCATAAATTGATTTAGTTCTACCAATTAAAATGGCAGGCCTGAAATTTTATAGAGGGTCACTGGCAAGGCACTCTGCCTGTTTTATATCATTAGCTTTCCTACTGCTGTAATAAGGAACTAGTTTGGCACGTGTTTTTCATTACTGACTACAATAAAGGCTTTGTACAGGCACAGTATAAAGCAACCAGTAAAAGTGACTCTCAGCCAATTCTGTAATGGTGGATAGGGCTTAGCTTTACAAGGACTAGTCTTGTTAACTCAGTAAGTAGAAAGTTCCTGTAGTAAAATCAGGCTAGGTAGGCTTCCCTGTAGTGCATGAGGAGGCAGAAGTGCCAACAACTGAGAATCCAGAAACTTGAGTGAAGAGGTGCCTAAGCTCCCACAGTTACAGTAGAGAAAAGCTTTCTCCAGCATGGGAAGACAAGCTCCCAGCCCTGGACTGGGAAGAAATGCTCCCCTTCTCCTTTTGGGTGAGAACCTATTTCAGAAACTAGGGGACATGACTGGTTCTTACAATGAGGGATTTGTTCTTGCTTTTGATTCTCCTTCCTCTACATCCAAGTTTCGAGTGATGAGATCATGTATTTACTTGGGAGCAGAAGTGTGAGCTCTGCATTCCCTAATAGCTAGGCTGTGGTTTAGGTCTTCCTCTTGTAACTCATTAAAGTCAGAGAGACTGAACACAGAGGAAGTTGCCTCCCAGGAGGGCTTGAAACTCTTACTGGGGAAGAGATTTTTGGTCAGCTCAGTGATGCTGTAATAGGAATATTTGTGCATTGGGTATTGTACAGTCAGCCTGGATAAGCTCTGGATTAGATCACCTGTAGCTTCAATCAGCTCACCCAGGTGCATCTGTTGATGTAACTTTCACCCTTCCTCTGTGTGAGGGTGTCCCAGGCAGGCCTGTGCCTGCTAGCACTTCAGACCCCTAAAGCCTCTGTCCTGATGTGCCACTTTGTTGTACTGTAGCTGTTTGCCTGCCATGTAGCTGTGTGTGCTCAAATTACCCAATAAGTGGAGCAAGAACTGCTTCAGCCTCCTGCAATGAGACTTTATTAGAAGGTTAGAGTAAGTATGAATGATTAAGAAGTGCTGGCACCAGATAGCACAACTGAGCCAGGAGCTGTTGTTATTTATTGTTCTCTGTAGTTTCTTTTAAATGTTTTCTCTGTCTCTGCCCCTTAAAATGGACTTACAATCTGTTACTTTCTTCTGAACTATAATTGGCTACCTTCTATTATGGGCAAATATCCTTTCTACTGATAGAGACAACAGTTACTTAAATTAATAAGACCCAGGTGGTACATGAAAGTTTTACATTAATTCCCTGGCAGCTATTAATTCTGCTCTTACCTACTCAAATGTTACAAAGAATTTGCATGAAAAAGAGATTCTTCACACTCTTAATGCTATCTTCTCAGATCCTCATGGGAAGTGGGAATCAGCAGTTTTCCAAAGTGTGAACCCTTTGTGTCAGAACTACTGGTCAGCTGAGAAGCAGAACTGAAGGTTTGTCTTGTTCCTTACACCATGTCCTGCATTAACAGTAAAGAAATGGACAAATGGAACAGGATGTTTGTATAAAACAGGGGGGGGTTGTTTTAGTGCTGATCCTAACGTAGCCTTCCTTGGTCCATAGCAGATGGTCAGTGCTTATTAGCAACCATTTCAGCTGCACTTGTTTAGCTTTGCATTTCATATGTCTGAAATCAACATCTTAGTCTGACATGGTCATGATTTTTCTGAATTTGCTTGCTAGAGGTGAAGGCAGAAACAAACCTTCCACATGGAGATGTCTTTGCTGTTTTCCCTTCTGCCTTGGAATATACAGAGAGGAAACCTGCAAGCATTAGGACTGGGTAATAGTTTTCCCTGATTCATTCTCTGAGTTGAAGCAGCATTGCATCTGTGTAGCTGGTGCTGATACCTTGCAGTGAGCCTAGGGAGGCTGCACATCTTCAGTGGTGGCACCAAACTGCTATGCAGCTCTAATTCCCCAGTGGAAATATCTGATTACACTTCCCTGAAGCTGAAGCAGACCTCAGTCAGTGTCAGACATTTATGAAAACAACAGTGAGAAGCAGAGAGAGGTTTCTGATTGCTGGATAGGAGTCTTGAGGGATTTCAAAATTATCTCCGTTCCAGCTGGAAAGCAATAAAGAAATCATTTCAGAGGTCATGTCCATTTCAAGTAGAGATGTGGCTTTATCTTCAAGGACCAAGGCAGTGCCAATTTATATGCAAAGATATTCTGCAGTTACTCTGGATGTAAATATTCTATGGGGCTTCTGTCAAATGATGACACTGGCTTGTGCATATTCTCTCTTTTCATGGGACAACTATAATAATTCTTTTTTTAACATAAAATCCTGTATCACTCTCTTTGCCTAAAGCTTTTTTATTTTCTTTTATTATTTTTTTCTTTTTTTTTTAAAAAAAAAGAAAAAAAAGGTGAAAATGTAATGAACAGGGCAGCCTTGCCCTGAATCCTAATAGCTTTCTGATGAGGTAAACAATGAGTCTTAATTAGATGGTAAAATTTTTAATTAAGATGATTCTTCAGTAATTATCTCAGTTGTCTGCTTCACTGGATTTTAATGAAAAAAGATTGATTAGGTATAAAACCAGTAGCATAATTAAACATTCAGGGTCTACACTGGTTATTGAGGTAAAAGCAATGTGATTAATTTCCAAATGCATTTTTCAACAACTAGTGTGAGACAGTGAAGCCCAGTTCAGGTGCTGGGCTGCCCTATCCCAGCTCCCTCCCTCTTTCCTTTTTTCACAAAAAAATGTTCAGGAACACCTTTCTTGGGTAATAGTTCTGTTCAGTGACAGATTATAATGTCACACTTTTAACTAAGGCTGTCAGAGGGGTTATGAATTCTATACATCAAGGGATTTTGGTGAATGGACTGGGACTTGTCACACAAGACTTCAGACCCAAGAGTAGATTTGTTTGTTTTTTTTCTTGTTCTGATGAGAAGTGTGAAATGATTAGTTCAGCAGTTTGGGTTTTACCTGCACTTAGATCATCCCCTAGGACTTGGCTGGAGAGAGATGCCTTTCTGTGGTTGGTATGACTGCAAGGAGGGTGCCATTCACAAATCTCACTTCTGCTTCTTTGACTCTCACTGAGCAGCCCCTCACCTGATGAACAGTGTCACTGAAAAGATGAGTGAAACTTATCAAAGTGCAAAATTAGCTCTGAAGTATAAATGGCTGCTCTGCATCTACTTGGGATTTTGTAGCCTTACTGGACCAGGAGCAACTGTGTCCACCATCCTGCTAGTTAATCATAGAGTCATATCATAGAATGGTTAAGTTTGGAAGAGTCCTTAAAGATCACCAGGTTCCAACCTCCCTGCTATGAGCAGGAACACCTCCCACCAGACCAGGCTGCAGAAGCCTCATCCAACCTGCCCTTGAACACCTCCAGAGAAGGGGCCTCCATGACCTCCCTGGGCAACCTCTGCCAGTGTCTCACCACCCTCATGGTGAAGAATTTCTTCCTGATGTCCAGCCTAAATCTCCCCTCTCTCAGTTTAAAACCATTCCCCCTTGTCCTCTCCCTCCCTGCCCTTGTCCCAAGCCCCTCCCCAGCTTTCCTGGAGCCCCTTCAGACACTGGAAGCTCACTAGGTCTCCCTAGAGCCTTCTCTTTTCCAACAACCCCAGCTCCCTCAGCCTGTCTTCGTACTTGTGTTCCCCTGTGAGGCAAACTGGTGATTTCCACCACTTTCTCCCCTCCACCCTCCCTCCAAAAAATTGTTGCCATTACAGCTGGAAAAAAAGATTTCTGTACTGAGAAACCAATCTTAAGAAGAAAACAAAGTAATATTTTCAAACATTCAGCCATAGTGACAATTCCAGTCAGAAAACAGCAACTATGGGCATGTGCAGAAGGAACCTGGTTGCCTGCTTTCCTTTTGGAGTTGTGACACAGAATTCAGAAGTCCTATCTGGAACTCAGGGAAGCTTCCCAAACCCTTTGTTATGGATCAGTCTATTGGGAGTCATCCAACAGTATTATGCTTCTTGCCAGTTGCCAGAAGGAGGAAATGTGGTACAAGTGCCAAAAATGTCTCTGTGTAGAGTCATTGAAATGAAAGGCTGCCTCACATTGATTCATCTTCTGCTTCATTTACCCAACGTGAAGGCAAAAGATGTTTTTCTACAGTTGCACTGGAGCATCAGAGAACAAGACTTTGAACCATAGGATTAATTCTCCTATTTATTTTTTTTTAATTTTTTTTTCCCCCACTACATCAGACCACATCAATTACTGTTAAACTTAATTCTTTTCTCCAGCTCCTCAGCTAATGAAGAAGCCAGCAGATTGCATTTCACACTTTCCCCATTAATTGTTGGAATATTTCCCTCGGTGCTGGACAGTCTTAGTTAATCATCAGTCACATTAGCAAAAGGGGGAACACTACTTCTCTTCCTGTTGATTGCCCAGAGTTAATGTGAAAGGAGCATGATGAAGGAGCTAGTGTTTTTTATGAGTTCTTGCACTTAGTCTTCCATGACACACAGTAATATTCAAAGCCATCTCCTCAGTCACATGGTTCTAACTAGACAGGCAATAGCCTGCACAGAAGAATCTCTCCCTTGTCTCCTCCTTTCTTCATCCTTACAAATGGATTTTTAAAGGACCTTTTTTTTAAAAAAAAGAAAAGATCCTGTGCCTCTGTGGTATCCTGAGTGGAAAAGGCCTGGAAGACTGTCTGGCTTTCTTACCCTTATGGAATGAAAAAGAAATCCCTGCAAGGGCAGTTCTTTGTCTTGGTCATCAGATGATCTAACAAATAAATCTAGTTTCCTTCCATGGCTTTTCCTGTTGTAACAGGACCCATTCTAATGAGCCATATGTGCTGGTAACCTCTGTATAAGCACTGTCTGACAGGGGAGTGTTTTTATTTAATCTTTAAAAGGTTAATAGCTCTTCTGTATTTACTTGGCAAACAAATCTGGGAACACAGAAGACACGGGAAAACCTGTGCGTTGTTTCTGGAGAGCACTACACACCAGTTTTCACTGCCAAATGTCCATAGCAAGGAAAAAATAACCCAATGGAGATGTTTCTTTGGCAAACATGTCTGCTTATTGAGGGAGACCTCTCAATAGACCCTGGAACCCCTCAGAGCAGCTGGAGGCAGCAGATGGTGCAATGCATTGCAGGTGAGGAGCATTCCCTTTCCCCCACCTTTGGAGCATAGCGTGGCTGATTGCATTACTTTCTCTTCTGTAATCCAGCTGATTTTTATGGTCCCCGAATATTTTGGGTCATTTTCTCCAGTATTTTCCTTCTTCCTTAGGGTGACAATATGACAAATGAGCAGAAGTCCACATTTTTAATGAATGGCACAACCACCACCTCTCGGAGCGCTGAACAGACTGACGTGCTGCTCAGCTTAAACCTGCGAGCAGAAGAATCAAATAAAAGACTGGAAAGAAAATCATCCAGTGTTTGGTTGTGCAGCTGCTCAAATTTTTGGTTGGAGAGTGTGTTGTGTGCTTAAAAAAGGCCAGGGTATACAGTTTTGTGTATAGCAGATTAATCAGGATCTGAAATCTCCTGCTGCCCAGCTTCCTGGAACGCATTTGTCACGGCAGCCTTTTCAAATCAATTGAAATGTATCTTTTCCTCCTGCTAACTGACATGATAGATTGGTAATAATCAAACACTATTTGTGCAATGTCAGTCTGGCTCTTCTGTCATGAGTGATTGAATATCCTTTAAATACCATTGTGGCATTGCTCCTGAATCGAAACCTAATGAGAAAACTTTATAAATGGACTAAAGTCATGTTTTCAGTTCCCAGTTGTGCACTCAGTGCAGACACACCTTGCTTTATCTCTGCACTTAGCAGGAATTGCTTAACAGGCTGCTCCTGCAAGCTGTCAAGCCAAATACTGAGTGCACATGCACTATTTTAATTAATATTTAATGATTCTTTTCTTTTCAGGCTCAAAATCCTCTCTCTGCAAGTGATTATAGGTAATTCTTTAGCTGTAACAAGATCATTCGATAATAGGGCTGATAAAGGAAAGTAATTATTTAAATATCAGCAGCTTAATATCAGTAATGACTGATTGTTCTTCTTGCTCGGGCTTTGTGCAAATGTGTTAATACAGTGTCATTTTAATACTAATTTTCATGGCACTGAAATAGAACATAAACACAAGTGGAGTGGAGGTTTCCCAAGGGAGAGAGATTTTCAGCATTTGGTTCCTCTTGCTGCCTCACTCCTCTTGATAGTAAGAAAGAAAGTGGCACAGGCATATTCATAATTTACCCAGTCACCCCAGTTGCTAGTAAGAAGGAATTTTTCTTGCTCAGGCTGGTTGGGTGGGCTGATGAGTTGCTGTTGTGTGCTTTGCCAAGGGTTCTGGCTTGTGGGGAGAAATAGTCTATTTGTGGAGCTTCTCTGCTCTGAGGCTTCTCCAAGGCTACATCTTGTGTTTGTAACAGGGAGCAGCTTCAATCATTTTGAAAAGTCCTGCAAGGTTTTCCTCTGAAAGTTACAGGATACTCATAATTTATATGTGTTTTGGTAAGAGCTATGCTCATGTCAGAAAAAATGTCCTGTAATTTTGCAAGACAAGTAGAGAAATCACCTTATCTTTTGGGGAGATCTGAAAGCCAGTTCACAAGCACATAAGCTCTTTGTGCCAGGATCGATGTCTTGTGCTAATGCTACGGAATTTGATCATGCAAAGTAATTGTAATTTGGAGGTGACAACTTTTCTTCCACACTAATAAAAAGATGTGTCTTCACATAGTGACTAATGACCCGAATTACTGTGATAAGCAATTGTGATTTGTTGCATTACTTTGTTTTCTTCCTCCCCCCTTCCCTTCAACATTTATTTCTTTTCCTTATTTAACTTTATCTCAACTGATGAGGTTTTTTTCTTGCTTGCTCCAAATTATGGCCAACCTGATGGGCCTGGTTGTGGCACAAAATGCTAGTCATTGGTGACCCTGGGACTTAACAACAGCTTTTCTTTCTGAAAAACTGAAGCATGTCTGGGTAAGCAACTGTGAGGTCAAATCTCAGTTACCAAAGCTGTGAGGAAAGGGAGGGAAACAGCCCCTCCTTTGCAGGAGTGGAGATGACACAGAGTGCATGCACCTTGGAACAGAAGACCATGCAGTGAAGGAGTGACAGGGAGCAGGAAGGAGACTGATGGTCTCGGTGCTTTGTGTGATGGTTCAGAGCATCCTCTGAGGCATGATGTCCACCCCATGTAGCTGGTGGGTGCAGGCATCTTGCCTGCCTTGCCAGGTGGCTCATGCCAGCCTGGGTGGCTCATGCAGAAGTAGCAGAGCTGCTTTTGCAGGCAGGGAGTTGAGGCTTCACGCTGCTCAGGGGTCCATGGCAGGTGGAGAGAAGGCAGGATGGAGTTCAGCTCTGAAGCAGAGCAGGTGAAGTGATCTTCAGTCATGCTTTTAGCTGTGGAACATAATGCTCCCCTTTTTACAAAGCAAACAGTTAGGTGTTCTTCCTCCTTTGATCCAGATGTATATTGGCTTATATGTAACCATAGCAACTATGGCTGGAAAAAGTGAGATCTGGTAATTTTTAAATTGCTTTCAGAATAAGTGTAACAGGAAGCTTGAAAACAGACAGTGTAGCACATATTGCTAAACTTACTCAAGCAAAAAAATAAAATACAATTAATATATTCTAATAAGTGAAGTAGTAGCTTCTCTCACTGCACAGGCACTTTTACAGCTCCTTAACCTTTCAACTTTATCTCCAGGCTGACTGTCTTGTTTTTGTTGCAAAACTGACATCTACTACTGTTTACTTGCAGTAACTATTTTTAGGTATGAGTTCTTATCTCAGCACATGCTGAGTAAACATGACCTCAGGGGATCTTGGTTAACTTGAGCGTTGGCTGCCTGGGATATAGGCTTAAACAGAGGCTCCCTCAATTGTGTTGTCCATCCTGCTTTGAACCCCACTGCCTGTGCCTCAACAAGGCTCTGAGTCCACATTTACAAAGCAACTAACAAATGGGATCCTCTGGTTTTGTGTACCTGACCCAGGACCAGGGAGAGAGGTTCAAAGTGATGAGCACCCACACAAGCAGTAAATGTGGAAAGGCTTCTGCTGCACAAGACAAAATAGCAGACAGGTGCTGTCAAGGTTAAGGACCCTTAATAACCTGCAGTTGCCTGCTTTTGGAAAGTCAAGGCACCATAAATCACTTGAGTGAGCTTAGGAATCCAGGCCAAACTCTACAAAATGCAGCAGTTTATTGCACAGGTAATATTCATATAATGCTGCTTGAAAATGCAGTGGTAGTAGACTAGAGCCCTATATGTTTCTGTGTCAACAGCTTGAGTAGATCTTTGAGGTAATGAGTAGGTGAATTAAGCTTGAAAAAGATTGGATGTATGTAATGCATTCCTACTCCTTATTTAGAACACTTTTTTTTTCAGGAGAGAAAATGAATCTTTCCC
>NW_009954333.1:1249129-1265108 GCF_000747805.2 Chaetura pelagica | reverse complement strand
GGAATGCCACAAGTACCTGTGCATGCTGGAAATTAAGTACTTGGTAAAGCCTTTATTGGCTTGGTATGCAAGGACCAGCATCTAGGTTTTAGAAATACAGTTCTGGGGCCTGATGTTGGGAGGAAGAGGAGAACACATCAGTGTAATGATTATTAGGCAATGAAAGAGGCCTCTTTGGCATCCTACCTACTGCATCAGTGTGGGAATCTTGGGATGCTGGGTACAAGCAGACTGAAATCTGGTGGTGTCTGCTGCATGGCTGAAGGGTTGAAGGGTTGAAAGGGTAGGAGAAGGGTAGAAAAAAGGCAGGGTTTGTTGGCAGAGATAATATATTATTCTTTTTTTAACTAACTGATACTAGTAAAAAATGAACAGAAGACTGCTTACCAATTAGGCTCTGGTTTTTGAGATGTTTACCAAAGTTCTTCATGTCAGAGCATAGTTCTCTACAGTCTCTTTAAAACTGACAGTGTTACAGAGGAACCCATGGGGGTGCCAGCTATCAAACTCCAGCCACATCAGGCCTGCCTCATCTCCTGGAATGACCTGTTTTCACCCATTTGTTAGGCAGGTAAGTGATGGTGTTCCTCAGATTAGGTGCAAAAAAGAACAATTGATCTGGTCTTAAATGTATATACTGTCTTGCATAGAAAATTAGCTACTTTTACTGGATTTCTCTTGTCAGCTTCTTGGTGCACTCAATATCTGTACATTCACTTGAGGTGGTGGCAGGAACATTGGCACATGTTTTTGCAAGTGGATAGAGAAGGCATTCCAAAACCTGGAGCCCATTCTATCCTTTTACAACTGTAGCTGTAGTGCTGAATTATATAAAACTGGAATAATTTTGTGAAAGAAGTGAGTGGTGCTATCAAAAGCTATTTTTCTGGTAGCCAGACGTGCTGTGCCATGACAATGGTATGAAAGCAGATGTTCTAACAAAACTCCCAAATTAGGTTTAAATGGCTCTAAGGTTAGTTGTCTAGTGATGATGATGGGAAGCACATTACCTTTTTCTGTAATGATGGTGCTAAAATGCCTTCTATACAAAGGCAAGAAGCCTAAAATTATCCTAAGGTAATGAGAGAGAGATATTTTAGGGTTTTTACAGGATGCTCTGCAGATACAGAGCAGAAATCATGACCAGTAGTTAGATTCAATGCACAGGAGTAATTTTAATTATAGCAAAGTGCCCAAATGTGCAATATGAAGTTTCTTGCTCTGCCTGTTGTGTCGGTCTTGTTCAAGGGTGCAGGGGAATTGGGTGGTTAGTGCAAACCTTGTAATTTGGCTCTCAGGTAATTCTCAAGGAGATGCAGGAAGAGGCAGACTGAGCAGTGCAGTGCTGGGGTCCTGCAGCTGAGCAGCAGCTGCTCTCATTTTGGAGCATAACATTTCATAGAGCTGGGAATCAACCAATATGGTCCCAAAGGAAAAGGGAAACCTGAGTTAAATGACATGTTTCAGGAAGGAAAGGGAGAGTCTTTGTTGTACTGTGCTGTACCTCAGCAAGGGCACCTGAACAGTGGTTTTGGATGCCTTTAAAAATAGATCTGAGTGCTGAATTTTAGACATCTGCCTTTGACATCTTCTTTTTATCATTTATTCCTTCACTTTGCAGATAGAATAGTTAAAAACCTGTCATATATTGGCCCCCTGTGACTTGTTTATTGTTACTCAGGAAGATACGAGGCAGCACTGGGCCAGCAGTTGTCCTGGTCCACTTCTGTGCTGACCACAACCCCTCAGGAGCTCCAGTTTGCATTTCTAGGGTTTTTTAAGGAAAAATTCTCAACAGTGAGGAGGAGGTCTGTGTTACTGAATGGCACTTTTAACTCTTGTTTTATACAGGGCCTTATGGATGCCTAAGCTGTCTGAGAAGTGCTCAGTGCCTGACACAATATGCCAGTAATAAATATATTAGTTGATTTTTGGAGAGAACCAGAAGTTTTTCAGATTGAAGCAATGAATGAAGAAAAACCATGATGGCATGACTTCATAAGGCTAAATCCTATTCTTTTACTACAATCCTTCTATTAGTGACTCTCTCTCTCTCTCTCTATATATATATTTATTTTTCTTTTCCACAGAGAACCTGTGCTGATATATTTTGAATAATATACCTTGGGATTGAAATAAGATACCAGATAGGAAATCAATGGGAACATTTACTTTTATTGTTTATGACAGCTGTTGTTTAGGAGACATAAAAATGACTGTAGTGTTTATACAACAGCACTTGATATCAGACCATTTCCAGTGGTGTCATATTTTCATGAGTGATGTTTACTAATATTTTCTTTTTTGTTCCTCAAGAGAATGAATGAGAGATAGTGAGCATTGATTCATAATTTGGATAACTGAGTGAACAGGCTGAAGTGGGATGAGTGTTGTCAGAACTGATTATTTCAAGACCTCATTCCAAAAAGCTGTAGCTCTTGAAACAAAGCATCTTAAAGCATCAATTAATCAAAGCTGCAAACACTCCTGGCTTCCCTCTAAGATGATCCAGGTAGCTGAAGACTCTAAATGCACTTTACATTGAGGATTTCCAGCAGGCTGTGCTAGCCAACCAGTGGTTCCCAGGGAATATTCTGGCTCCTGAAATGCCCAGCTGAGCAGTGGCAGTGCTAATGCAAACGTGGGAACCATCATGACAATGACTTCTGGTGTCACTGCTGGCTGAGTGGTGAAAAGCACCAAGCTGAAAACCTCTCCAAAGAACTGACTGTGCAGGTGTTTCTTGGGCAGATCAAGGGCCACTTCACTCCAGAAGAAACTTTTAGCTCTGCTATTGGCTACAACCCTGGAGCTGCTGAGTAGTGGAGGCACTTACTGTGCCAGACCTTGATCTGGATGGTCACCAAATCAGATTCATCCCCAGAGGGCCATCAAAGAGAGAATTTTAGGCCAAGTAGTCTGTTGCTGGCAGCACATTTGCATGAGGAACCAACGACTGAACCATAAAAAATAATGGGAAGAATAGTTGCTCTTGTGTGATTAAAAAGTCCCTAAGCAGAACAGAAGGAGATAAAGGAAGCCAAGTGTCCTTGGAAAGATAACAGAAAGAGTTTTTAGCAGAGGTGGAAAAAGCAACTTCTGAGGTAACTGCAGGTGTTACCATGCTCAAAGATGTGGGTACTGTGAAAGGTGACAACAACAAGGACCCTGTGGTCATTCTGCATGTAAAGAAGCTGCACAGATTTATTTTGTATAGTATCTTCTGGTTCCCAAGACTCCCCAGATATCCAGCCAAAAGATTAGTGAGGTCTTGCTAATGCAGACTACAAAGCTTCATAAATAGATACAATTTGAATAAAGGTCCTCTGTCAGAGGGTGGGCTGCCTGTTTACATGATGGCTTCACTGGCTTGATTTATTACTTAGCCCACCATGCTTACAGAACTGCAAATCCTTCAGAATTCTGTTGCTTCTGAAAGTTGGGTATCACTGTGAAGTAACAGCAAATCTGATAGGTGGATTGGAAGGTTTTAGTATGTTTAGAAATAGGAGATATGGTGAGATCATTGAAATCCTGCTCAGCTCCTGGAGATGTAGAGCTCTGAATCACACCTTATCACTGGTATTGTAGTCAGAGGTTTGAGCTCTGGCTCAAAAACTGAGTAGAAACAGAGCTGAAAAACTCTGGTGATGATGTGTAATATAGAATTGTAGAATCATGAAGGTTAGAAGGGACCTTAAAGATCATCAAGTTCCAACCCTCCTGCCTTGAGCAGGGAACCACTAGACCAGGTTGCACAAAAACTCGTCCAACCTGGCCTTAAAAACCTCCAGGGATGGGGCATCAGCAACCTCCCTGGGCAACCCATTCCAGCTCCTCACCACCCTTTGAGTGAAGAATTTCTCCCTAATATCTAACCTAAATCTCCCCTCTCTCAGTTTTAGACCATTACTGCTTGTCCTACCACTATCTTCTCTGATGAAAAGCCCCTCCCCAGCTTTCCTGGAGCCCCTTCAAGTACTAGAAGGTGCTGTAAGATCTCCCCAGAGACTTCTGTTCTCCAGGCTGAACAGCCCCAACTCTCTCAGCCTGTCTCCAGAGCAGAGCTGCTCCAGCCCTTGGATCATCTTGGTGGCCCTTCTCTGGACCCTCTCCAACAGGTCTGTATCTTTCTTGTTCTGAGGGCACCAGAGCTGTGCAAAGTATTCCAGGTGGGGTCTCACCAGAGCAGAGGGGCAGGATCCCCTCCCTGGCCCTGCTGGCCACACTTCTGTTGATGCAGCCCAGGATGCAGTTGCTCTCTGGGCTCCAGTGTTCACTGGGAGCTCATGTCCAGCTTCTCATCAACTACCACCCCCAAGTCCTTCTCCTCAGGGCTGCTCTCTAGCCATTCTCCCCCCAGTCTGTATTTGTGCCTGGGGGTTGTGCTGACCCAGGTGCAGGACGCTGCACTTGGCCTTGTTGAACTTCATGAGGATGGCACTGGCCCACCTCTCCAGCCTGTCAGGGTCCCTCCGGATGCCTTCCCTTCCCTCTGGGGTCTCAGCTGCTCCACACAGCTTGGTATCGACATCTCATTTGCTGAGGATACACTCAATCAATAGATGGACACAAGCCTGTGTACTTACAGATCCTGTTGGTGAAAGTTCAGATTCTCTGTTTAGAAATGGCAGAAGGTTGTTGCTTTACTCACAGTCCTGCCTCCTGCATGTCCTTTGTCTTACACACCTCAGCTAAGGTTTTATAGCCTCCAGGTTATAAAGCAAATATTACCAGACTCACAAATCATAAAACTCCTTGCACGAGTGGCTTGAAGGCTGCTGCTCCTGCCAGCTGCCTCTGCTCAGGCCAAGGGGAGGCCAAATCACATGCTGCTTTAACTGTAAGTGAAGAATTGCACTTGTTTGAATCCCCTGCCCTTGGTACAAAGTCTGTGGTCAAGGTTTGCTTGGGATCTAACCTGTAGAGTTTTCTGTTGTTTCAGCTGAAGCTAAAGTAATGTTTGCCTCTTCTTTCAGTTAGCCTGAGTGGAGGGCAGCTGGCATGCTCAAAAATTCAATCTGTTTCCCCCAAATTCAGCCTATAAAATGACTATAAAATATTTGAAAATGCTAGTTTGGGAAAGCCACACGTTCTAGACAGCTAATTTTAATGGTGGTTAAAAGGCTGGAGATAAGAGAAATTCAGTCAAAGCCTAATCTTTGCATCAGTGAAATGCAGGGAGATGCCAAAAGTGTACTTGGGAGTTTATAAGGGTGTATGCAATTTGGCACCAATGTGTGAGCTTTGTGAAGTTTCCTTTCCCCCAAACCTAATACAATGGACTAAAAAGATAATCCTTCTTAAATGTAAACATGATAAAGAATCATAGAAACATAGAATGGTTTGGGTTGGAAGGGACCTTCAAGACCACCCAGTTCCAACCCCCTGCATGGGCAGGGACACCTCCCACCAGCCCAGGCTGCTCCAAGCCCCATCCAACCTGCCCTTCAACACTGCCAGGGATGGGGCAGCCACAGCTTCCCTGGGCAACCTGGGCCAGGCTCTCACCACCCTCACACTCCAGAATTTCCTCCTCATGTCTCACCTCAATCTCCCCTCCTCCAGTTTTCATCCATTCCCCCTTGTCCTCTCCCTCCCTGCCCTTGTCCCAAGCCCCTCCCCAGCTTTCCTGGAGCCCCTTCAGGCACTGGAAGGTGCTCTAAGGTCTCCCTGGAGCCTTCTCTTCTCCAGGCTGAACCCCCCAACTCTCCCAGCCTGTCTCCAGAGCAGAGCTGCTCCAGACCATCTTTGTGGCCTCCTCTGGACTCTCTCCAGGACCTCCATGTCCTTCTTGTGTTGGGGGCTCCAGAACTGGACACAGTCAACTCAAAGTTGTATCAGACTTGGGCATTGAAAGAATCAGGGCTGAAAGAGTTGCTAAGAACAGAAAAAAAACTGCTTTTCCCTCTCAGGCTTTACAGTAACTGTATTTCTTAGATATAAAGATAAAAAGGGCAGGTTTTTTCAATATTCCACAGACTTTGATCTACACAAACAGGACCATCCATTTCCCCCCAACATGATTCTTAATTTGCTTATAACAGTGATTTGGGTGAATGATGATGGAGATGTTAATAAGAGGCCAACAGAATTAGCAGGTGTGCTTGAAGGATGCCAGGAGCATTGCTCTCCTCAGCAGGGTCCAAGGCACTCACAGAGCAAGGGGCCATGGCCAGGAGCCACTGTGCAAAAGCTGAGCAAGCAGGGCTTCCCAGGCTGGAGCTGCACAGCCTGGTCCTCCCCCCACAACTCAGTGAATTATACAGCTGGGATAGAAATAAAATGGTGTGTGCAACCTCATTAGCCTAATTATGATTTACAGAGCATAGGCTGGGTGAAGCTGTAATCTGAGAGAAATCAATGTGTTTAGAGAATTCTTGGCCCTTCTCAGTGACCAAAGTCCAGCTCTTCAAACCTGCTTCTGCTCTGCTTATTAAGACAAAGCCATTTTCAGCCAGGGAACAGAAACAACATGTGAGGTGAGGGTGGAAGATCACATACTACTGGTAAGGCAAGGTGATTGGAGGAGATCAGACAGGGTAATTTGTATTAGAATTGATTCTTGTTTGCTTAAAACAGTGAAGCAACTAGGAATGAATGTAGTCCCAGATAGCAAGCTGCTAATAAGCTATGAAAAGATACTGAATTTCATCTATTCATCTTTTATTAACAGCATCCTAACCAGGCATAGAAACTCTCCCCCTTTTCCTTCGTGAAAGATATTTGCTGATACTAGTTTTGACATTTTCCATCTTTGTTCTTTATGGGCCATTTAAGTGCCAAGACTGTTAAATTTGATCAGTTGTGGTGGCTTACATGGCACACAGAGAATAAGGTTTTATGCCCTGATAGATACACATCATGTAGCTTTTTGGAGACTTGGGACACCTAGAAGGAAATAGAGATCATTAGATAGTGAGGTACTTAGGTTTATATAGTGCTTGTGGATGTGCATTATTTCTTTCTCTTTCCTTTTTTTTTTTTTTTCCTTCATAATTATCTGGCATTTCCCTCTCTTGCCTGCCTGCCAAGAGAAATTGGATCAGATGTCTGTTTTTCTGTTATTTGAATTATTTTATGATCCACCAAAGAGGTGTTTGGCAGGGTGGGTAAGCAGAAAAATAATGAAATGAGGTGGGAAAGTTTAATAAACATAAATAAAACTTGAAAACAACAGCTTAAGATTTTTGATCCTTGGATGACCCTTTGATTGCTTCCATTTTTCACTCCTGTGTGAGAATATTGCAGCAAATAAAGTGGGAGAGGGGGTGAGTGGAATAAAAAGTGGTATAAACAATAAAGGGAGAATCAGAAATAGGTAAAACTGGGCTTGACCACTCAGGTGAAGAAACACCTTTTTGCTGTAATTCATTTTTGGCAAATGTATCTGTTAAGGAAGAGGCACTTGGGTGAATTCTTTCCTTCTACTGCTGGTTTTGAAGCTGAATATAAAAAAACCTGTGGTCCAGATCTCTTTCTCATGGGTGCTCCTTCCTGATGAGACTCAACAGATGTTCCCAGAGGGTGCAGCTGTGAGGGGGTCTCTAGCTGCTGGACCCCACAGACATGCCCTGGCTGCATTTTGAGAAGATTTGGCTGCCTAATTACATTTTATGGTGGAGAAGTGACCCTTAAGTTGAAGATCCCACTGCATTGCTGAAAAGATAGGATTTGTGAGGGGGGGGGCATTCACCATGAGACCACACCAAAGCAAAACCAAGCTCTCAATCTGAAGAAGAAGAAAGAGAAAATGAGAAGTGGTGTCAGGAAATCCCAGTCAGAGAGACAAGCTGTTGGGTGACACTGTTGGATTCAGGAGGCTCCTTTTTTTCCCAGCATCATGGTTCTGGGAAACCTTTACTATGGTGTCTCCTATTCCCATTGGAAACATCTGCTTTGCACTTATTAGCTTAAGGGTATAAATATGAGTCCATTTCTATAGTGACTAGGATTCTGTTAGTAGCTTTCATAATTTCAAGCAAAAAGCAAAACTAAGCAACAATCCTCTTACAAAATTCATGTTACTTGTACCCAATTAGAAACCCAAATATAATGACATGAGGGTTGTCATATAGTCTTACTTTCCAGCTACAATCTGCACTTCATATATATGCTCATGCTTCCATTCTTTGCCTGCCAGAAGAAAAGTGGTGAGAGTAATTATCTGTTGGTCCTGATAGCTCAGATTTTCCAGGTTGGTTGTATCCCTGTGGCTTCCCTCAGACAAAGTCAAATGTTTTTCACCAAGTTTTCCACAGAAACATAGAATCAAAAAATGTGTGGGGTTGGAAGGGACCTTTAAATGCCATCTAGTCCAGCCCCTCCTCCTGTGCTCAGGGACCTTTTTAACTAGATCAGGTTGCTCAGAGCCCCACCAAGCTTGACCTTGAATGTTTCCAGAGATGGGGCCTCCACCACCTCTCTGGGCAACCTGTGCCAGTGCTTCACCACCCTCATGGTAAAGAACTTCTTCCTAATGTCTAATGTACATCTACCCTGCTCTAGTTTGAGACCATTGCCCCTCGTCCTATGACTACACGTCCTTGTAAACAGTCCTTCCCTTTCGTTGGTGATTATATTTGTGTAACTGAAACTTTGCACTACTTTTCTTCTTTTTTGCAACCAATCCTTACTTTTGTGGGGATACAGATGAACCCAGGGTGACCTTCAAACACAAGGTGCAAAAATTGATGTTTTCTAGCATAATACTTTTTACAGGCTTGAAACAAAGAGCGTTCACAAGCAAAGTCATGTCTCTCCCTCCATCCTCAAGGGAAAGCTGATTTGATATTTTGTGAGAGCACCACATAATGGCAAAGAAAGACCACAATCTTCCTTATTAATGACTGCAAGGTTATGGTGTGAAAATTTGTCTTCAACACACTGCAAATGTACTCCTGCATGGCAAGCCTGAAGTTGTAGTAACTCTGTTTTCTATTATGTTGTAAATTGACTTTCTCCAATAAAAAGGCAGCATGAGAGGACAGGCTGGATTACACTGTAGTTGCTTTTTGGATTTTTCAGGGACTTGATACTTCCCACCTTTGGACCTTGTGAATTTGGCAGCCAATCACGAAATCATAAATATTTTGTGCAGATAAAGTTCAGGGTAGTTTAGATGAAAACTAAAAGAGGGTTGTGACAAACTGTAGTAGAATTTTAAACGAATATAAGTCTATTACATATTACAACCACTGATGTCTTGAATCCCAAGTTCTATATTAAGGTCATGATAATGGCTTAATGTTTTATGAGCCTTTGTAGCCTGAGCGGCACCATCTCTTTAATTGTAATTTCCCCTCAAGCCAAAATAAATCTCAATGTTGTAAACTGCATTGTAACATAACTGCCTTGTTCAGGAATGATCATTTTTTCCAAATGTCACTAATGTCTTGCTGAGGCAAAACAAGAAAGGCAATTTTACTCCTTCTCTTGAAATGGCAAGTCTAGAAGTATCGTAGCATTTCTATGTAAACGGAACCATTATTGGGGAGCATTTTATCCCCAGTGCTTTGAGCTGGTTCAGTTATTTTCATCACTTCTTAATTCAGGTTAAAAGGCTAAGAAATATGAGTGCCATCTTCAGTGGCATTGTTTGAATGTGCACAGCTTGTTTGTTGAAGTAGCTGCCATACCCCAGATGTATTTGCATAAATCAAGATGGAACTTTATGAGGGTCTGTCTGAATGTTGGAAAAAGTGCAGCCTTGATCAGGTGTAGGGAGGGGAGGCAGCAAGGGTATGGACCTTATTCAGCAAAATTTACACCTTTGTACTTTGGTTGCCTGAGTCAAGAAGACATAAGACGTGCCTGTGCACAACATGGAGTACAGAGAATGAGTCAGATAAACCCTTCTATAGGTGATGCCTCTCTAATTTCCCTTAGCATTGTGCTGCTACAGTTCTTTTCCATGTAGTCTTTTCTGTACTTTGTTGTTAGATTTCTTGCATTGGTAGGTTCACATTCAGCGTCTGTTCCTTCTTTCCAGGATCTTAAAGATTGGGATAGTTTTTAGAAATGAAGGTAAACTCCTTCATAGTTTATGATGACTGAATCTGTAATCTCATGGAGCATCCTTTGATGAGACATAAGCCACATCCTGGATTACTTTGTGCATGAGGTGATTTCCATGTTGCCTCCCATCCCTGGAAAAAACAGATAACAAAGTGCATGGATGGACAGGGATGAGAATTCTTTACCAAAATCAAACAGTAGGTAATGTTTAATAGCCAGTTCAGTGCTTGGCACTGTCATGGAGGAATATCATATGGAGAATGCACCTTTGGAGTCTGTTTTTTAAATAAAGAATAACTTTATATTCAACCACTCTCATATTCTGGATGCTTTATTGAGCCAGTAAAATTAGGGTTATTGAGGTTGTGAGGGTTATTTCCTCCTATGAGGAAGGCTGAGAGAACTGAGATCGTTCAGCTTGAAGAAAAGAAGGCTCTAGGGAGACCTTATAGCTGCCTTTCAACACTTAAAGAGGGCCTACAGAAAAGCTGGGGATAGACTTTCTACCAGGGCTTGTAGTGACAGGACAAGGGGCAACTGTTTTTTACTGAGAGTAGATTTAGATTGGGCATAACAAAGACATTTATTACAATGAGGGTTGTGAGACACTGGAACAGATTGCACAGAGATGTTATGGATCCCCCTGCCTGGAAGAGCTCAAAGCCAGGTGGGATGGGTTTTTAAGCAACGTGATCTAGAGAAAAATGTCTCTGACCATGGCAGGGAGGGTGGACTGTGTGATCTTCAGAGGTCCCTTCCAAGTCAAACCATTCTACGATTCTATTTAGTCTTACTCATCCAGGCTCCCTTCATAGCAGTGGAGAGAGACACCTCCAGCAGATGATTTTTGTATCCCAAGTCAGTCTGTGTGAGGGAGGTGAGAGTAAATGTCCTCTAAGGGCACCTGCCACTCTTCATTGCATGTTTGGGCAAAAACTAGACAGCATAATAAGAAACACAACTGGTTTCTTAGTGAGGCACCCTAGACTTACAGGAGAATCTCTTCCATAAAACATTGGTTATGCGAACATCCCAGTTCCAGTATCTTACCTCTCATAATAATCTTCTTTGGTACATGGCAAACAAAGGTAGCTGTGTTTTTAAGCTGTTGACCACTGCAATCAAATTGAGATAAATACTTCTTGCCAATTAGAATTTGCAACCCAAATGGGGACAGTCAGTATCCATTTCCTTTCATTTTTTTAAACTTGAAATTGCATTGCAAATTGCTGGCTTTTATCACCACTTCTCTGAAGCTTCTATCTGCTTTCTGGATGTGATAAAATCTTATTTAGTGCTCTCTCTGATGTAGATTTATATCTCCAGAATCTCTGTGGGCTGATGTTGGTCAGCCATGGCAGGCATGAGCGGTTTTTCCTTTCACTCCTTCTCCTTGCATCAAGGAGGGTGTTAGGATAAATTGCTGCTTTTCTGCTGCCACGTTTTGCCATCATTCAACAATCTCATGTCAAAGCAAAAGCACCGATTGATTCTGAATCGTGTGTGCTTGTGAAAATTGTTCATTAGGGGTGAAAAATTCTCCTGGTATGATATATCTGAAAAAAGTTCTCCCCTTCAGGGATATGTTGCTTAGTAAATTTAAAGATGACCTGTGATTACTAATCCAGTTCATTCTGGAATGGTATTGAGCAACTTGGTCATGTGAGAGGTGTCCCTGTCCCTGCAGGGGGGTTGGAACTAGATTATCTTTAAGGTTCCTCCCAACCCAAACCATTCTAGGATTCTATGACTATTAAAGGCTATTTTATCTCTGCATATTAAAAAGAATGAGTTTTCTTATTGTAAGAATAGAATCTTAAGGAACAAAGTATATAAATAAAAATGGGTGGTGTGAAATAGTATCTTCTGTTCTGGAATGCAAAAAGAATTGTGCTTAAGAATACTCAACCTCAAACACTGTACCAAGAATCAAGGGCTATGAATTTCATTTTCTTGTAAATCTTTTTGGTGAAAACGTAGGTGCTTTCAGAAAGGGTTCTGGAATTCTGCCACCTTCCTCTCCCTAGTCTTTTTAACCATTTCATGGCAGAAGAGCTTCTGGGTGTAGAGTGCCTTTCAAGAATTTTTGTACAGCGTTAGGACAACAAGATTCCAGCCCTTTTTGAGCTGTGCTGTAGTTACTGCATTGCTAATAACAATGCTCTAAAAAAGCTCTGTTAAAGCTCCAAGTCCCTGTGGATTTCATGTCAGCAAAGTGGTGTACACAGGCTCACCAGTTTACCTGTGCAGAGGTTCTGATTCATGCTCTCAAGGCAAGCAGAATTCTTACTGCCTCAGACATTTAAACTGTGTAACATAAACCAAACTAATTTATGATGATAGAGATAAATCTCTGCCCTGGGGTATAGTTATTGTCAGGACACTGACCCAGCTGGGCCACTGCCTTTAACTGGTTGTGACAGCTCCTGTGCTCCTATCTATCAGGTATTCTTCCCAATCCAATTGCAAGGGGAACTGTTTCTAGGAAAACCTCGTTTAAATCGTGTCTGGTGGCAGAACTTAATCACTGATGACATAACCAAATAAGCTGGTAGTAAGTCACAGTGAATAATGCATGTGACAAAATTAGCTGCCACTGCTGGGTCCAGGCAGCTGTCAGGTCCTGCCAGGCAAAGCTGCTGTCTGTGGGTTTGTGAGCAGTAGTTTCTGCTACATTATGACTGGAAAACATTCTGCCGTGGCCGTTCAGAATGAAGTTCCCTAAATACTCTTGTGTCTTTGTGACTGGTGGCAAATTTCGAGGAGATCTATCTGTTTCCTGCCTGGCTGGGTGTAGAGAAGGGCCTGAAGGAAGAAGGAATGGGAAGCCTGTGGCATGCTGGTGTGACCACTTGCAAAAGCAGGTGTGAAATGTGCTTTCTGCCAACACCTGTACAAAGAAAACATGATTGTTCCAGTCTTGAACTAAAGCAAATAACAAAGAAACATAGACATTCTGTCTTTTTACCTCTGTGCAAAGTGAAATGTCCACATATCCTTGTGTTTTTTATCTCTATCAGTGTGCCCACTGATAACTTCTACTTATAAACACTTTGTCAGGTTTCTTATTTCACTATAAATATGGGCAGCAGAATATAATTTGTGAGGCATCCAACTCCTAAATTTGCTACTTCTTAGTATTTTTAAATTAGAGAAATTGTTCATTTCTGCTGTGTCTGGTCGTTGAGGTTACTAATTTGGACAATTTTCTTTCCTCTTACATATAACACAGCATAGCTTTTGACTAGATTTCAAGGTGATTAATTTGAATTTAAGCAGCTCAAATTTTTTTCATAGAATCATAGAATGGTTCAGGTTGGAAGGGACCTTAAAGATCATCAGGTTCCAACCCCCCTGCTATGAGCAGGGACACCTCCCACCAGACCAGGCTGCACAAGCTTCATCCAACCTGCCCTTCAACACTTCCAGGGATGGGGCAGCCACAGCCTTCCTGGGCAACCTGTTCCAGTGCCTTCCTGCCCTCAAGGGGAAGAATTTCTTCCTGATGTCTGACCTAAATCTACCCTCTTTCAATTTAAAACCATTCCCCCTTGTCCTACCACTGCCTTCTCTGGTGAAAAGACCATTTAAATTATTGAGTCTCAGTAAATAAGCCTATTTATTTTACTGTGGCTATTTTTAAGTTAAAACAGACATTGGAATTTAGTAGCAAAAGCAAATAAATATTTTTCTAAGTAATTATTATATGCATTAGAGTTCTTGTAGTTGCTGCCATAAGGCTGTAAGGATAGAAACCAGTCATTTTGTGAAGGATATTTGCTGTATGCATGTCATTAGTATTCCCTTATCTAAATAGACTGAAATAATAGCTGCTAAGGGTTTTCCTAATTGCTTTTTATATTTAATTTTTTTTTAATGGCTGAACAAATCAATGGAAGAACAATCCAACATGAGACAAAAGTTATTGTATCAGTCTGGGCCAAAGGTCCATCTACCTCAGAATCTGGTCTCCAGGAGTGGCCTCTGGACAAAGAACAGACATACATTTATATCACAGAATCACAGAATTGTCAGAGTTGGAAGGGACCTTTTGAGATGAGAAGACCACAGCAAGTCGTAATATTCAAAGTGTGGGCAAGCCCAGGATATGTAAGTTGGTGATCTAACTTCTATTTTCTTCTTTATTCCCTGTTTAAGTCACTTTTTCTGCTACTACTGAGCATGTCAACAGTGTTTTTATAGAACTGTCTGTCCCAACCCGGAGATCTCACACCTGAGGCACCCTAGAGTCCTTCACTGTATGTGTGAACTTGTGATAGATTTTTCCATAGGTTCATAGCTTTGCATTTTTCTCTCTTGAACTTGGCCTGCCATTTTTATTGCTTTGCAGAACCCTGTCATAGCAGCAAATTCTCCCCACACCACTAGCCCTTTTCTTATATCATTTATGAACATGCTTAATGCCACTGTAAATAATAAGATGGGCTGCTCTTACCTCTGGACTAGAAAACAGGTCTAGAGCACCATCATGTACTCAGTCTGTCTGCAACTGAAATCCAGAAGAATTTGCTTGTTTTTAAAATAAAAGTGAAACATAAGAAGCAGAAGGTTAGGAAGGACGAAGAACAGTTTTCCTGCTGCCTGCAGGATAAGAGCAATCCCAACCAGAAAGCTTGCTAACTTATTTAAGGTTAGTAAGATGTTTGGATTCAATCATGGTGAAAGGAAGATGTGCAGTCATATGATGAAAAGCTATTACTGTGGAAATCAAATGATAATGATGCCTTTAAAAGATTTTAGGATGAAGAATGCATCTTTCCTCTGGCTATTGTCCCTCTTCTGACCTTCAAGGAGACTCAAACCGAATATTATTTCAGTACTGTTATATTCTGGGAAAAGAGAAACATTTAATAGAACATAGGATACTTAAAACTTTCCTTGGAACACATTGTGAGTGGACAATGGCTGTCAGCATTTTAGAGTCAGGGAATGGCATGAACTTTTCCAAACAGGTCCTAGTTTGATGTCATGGTTTCAGAGACACGTCTAACTAATGCTAGAGGTGGAGTTCAGCTTGTTGCTGAGCCAAAGGTATTAGGAGAAGAAGGGTGAGTAAGGCTGAAAAACAACAGGGAAGGAGGAAATAGGGACTTTGCTGGATGGTTGTGCTCCATGAACTGAGAGGCAACCACCTGGGCTGTTGGGCACTAAGAGAGGGAAGGATTCCTGTTGTGTCTCCTGAGAAACAGCTTGTTTCTGATGCTGCAGAAGCACACAGGGTGTAAGTTACAGTATTTGTATATGGGTAAATCAAGTAGGTGGGAGAAGGGAAAGTAAGTACATTCTCAGCCCCCAGACTGGCATATTCCCTGTCTCTACAGAGATAAGTGGGTACAGGACTTCAGGTGATCCCTCTGTAGTTGATCTCTCAGGCAGGGAAATGGGTGAGGTGAGCTTTGCTTTTCCAGCACCATGGGAAACTGTGCCTCAGGGTGGTTGGCAAATCAGCCTTAATCACAGAAAATCTGTTGATTAAATCTATCACTACGGGGTTTGTTTGCTCGTGTTGTAATGTACAATGAAACACATAAATTTTACCGTGTTTGAAAGTTCAATTTATAATTCAGTATGATGAATAATTACCTAAATAAAAAAAATAACAGTTGATGATGAAACATGCATGAATTGAAAGAATCCAAAACCTTTTCAAAATCATGAGGTTATTGCCTGCATTGAAAGGAAATTGAATATTTTATGTTTTGCCATGTGGTTTTTATGTCTCAGATAAAATCTTTGTCTAGAATTCTGTCTGTCCTACTTTTAACCAATGTGAATGTATTTCTTTTGCACGTTTACATTCAGGACAAGTTGCTGGTCTGTCTCTTACTCTTCAGACAGAGACTGGTTAATTATGGGCAGGGACACCTCCCACCAGACCAGGTTGCTCAGAGCCCCATCCAACCTGCCCTTCAACACTGCCAGGGATGGGGCAGCCACAGCT
>NW_009954333.1:1246042-1248856 GCF_000747805.2 Chaetura pelagica | reverse complement strand
TCCAGGGAGGACTCTGTTCATCCATCACCGTCGATCCTCAGGCTTGATCTCTCGTGACCCCCATAACTCTCTGCTTTCTCCAGCAGCAGCTCCGGGATTCCTCGGGACTCTTCCCAGTTCAGGGAAGTGCTGTGGGAGTTGCTGGGGTGGGGGGAGGCGAGAGGCTTTTGCCCATACCTGAATATATCTGTATATAATTGTATATATTTTCTTGTATCATTCATTAGTGTTTTAATTAAAGCTGTGTAGTTTAGTTTTCAATCCAGCCAAGTCTCTCTCTTTTTCTCTCTCTCCTTCCCTACCTGGGTGGGAGGGGGAGGGGATCGAGAGCATTGTTGTCGGACCTGAGTCAAACGGTGACACTGGGCCAGGCTCTCACCACCCTCACACTCCAGAATTTCCTCCTCATGTCTCACCTCAGTCTTCCCTCCTCCAGTTTACAGCCACTCCCTCTTGTCCTCTCTCTACAAGCCCTTGTCCAAAGCCCTTCCAGAGCTTTCCTGGAGCCCCTTCAGGCACTGGAGGCTGCTGCAGGTACATTCTAGGACATTCACACCTCCCCATCTGCACAGCATCTGGGTCAGTGTGTCCAGCTGTGGAGAGAGTGCTGAGCTGCCTGCACTGCCTGCGTGTGAAGCAGCTCAGCTGCCCAAGCTGCAAGTGACAGTGCTAGTAATAAACCCAGGTAAGACTAATGACAGGAGGCTGGTAAAGTTTTCCATGAAACTGAACCACTTTGTCTAGTGGTACTAAACATTGTAATTCATTACAGGGCAGTTCCAGCATCATGACAGACCCTGTTGCCAAGCTGGCTAATTCCCAGTGCTTGTTTACCTACTTGCTTAAGAAGATCACATCATTAGTGCTGGTTTTTCATGTTCCTCTCTGTCGTTTTCTGGGTTGGTTTTGATTGTCACATGTTCTCCAGAGCAAGTAGATGTGTTACCTCGTTGCAGCTCTTAACATTGCAAAACCTACTGAGGAGACAGAGGGAAATATTTTAGAAGCTTAAAAAGAACTCTGCTGCCTCACCAGCAAAGGAGCAATGTGTAGGGCTGGAAATACCTCTTCAGATTAAGAAAAAAAATGTTTTGGTTTGGTTTTATTTCTCCCTAAAAAGCATATTTTTAGCAAATGAGTTTGTAGGAGGTCCATGTGCCCTGTGGGATTCACTGCAGCGTTGGAAGATGATTGACTTTTGGTAACTCAGCAGTACACTTCTTTCTGTTTCTTATTTTGTTTTTCCTTCCATTTTTCATGATCTCTGAAATGATGGATTTATTAACTAAATTATATGAAAAATGAATTCCTCTAACATCTACACATTCTAACATTTTAGAATAATCATGACACTACTATAATTTCCCCTCCACTCCTCTCTTGAGGTCTCCATGTCATTTTGCCAGGAGTATTTTCTGGAATACCAGTAGAAAAAAGCAATAATGTGCTAGAAGCATGCTTGGCTACTTCTATTACTATAGCATCCAGAAAGCCTGAACAAAGTTTGGTAACTAATATTTTTAAAATATTGTATTGACTTCTCAGAATTCAAGAATCTGATTTCACATCAATCAAATGCTTTACTGAAATCAAGATGAACCACATCTAGCACCCTCACATCATCTATCCACCTAGTTACTTCCTCATAGAAGGCTATAAGGTTGGTCAAACATGACTTTCCCTTGGTAAAACCATGTTGACTGCTCTTAATGACCCCCTCATCCTTGATGTGCCTAAAGATAGTGCCAAGAACAAGTTGTTCCATCACCTTTCCAGGGATGGAGGTGAGGCTGACCGATCTATAGTTACCCGGGTCCTCCTTCTTGCCCTTCTTGTAGACTGGAGGGACATTTGCTGTCCTCCAGTCCTCAGGCACCTCTCCTGTTGCCCACAACTTACCAAAGAAGATGGAGAGTGGCCTAGAGAGCTGTATGAGGCTTGGATCCTTGCTATCAGAAATCACATCTCTCTCCATGTTCTGTTACAGGAGGTGAGACTGGGGATATGATCTTGTTGATTCCCTGATTTAGTAAGGATTGGAGACCTGCACCAAATCAATTATTAAGCTATTACTTAGGATCCAGAATGGGGGTGTTTATTTATAAGAAAATCTGTGAGCATCTTGATTGCAGTTTTAATGTATGTTTATGCATCAGGAACAATCCAAAGGTCCATGAAAGCCACTGAAAAGGAAAAAGAAAACTTAGAGCAGCAGCTAGAATAGCAAGAAGTGCTCTCCTTTCTTCAAATTCTGGTCATGTCAATAAATTTGGTGTCCAACATCTAGTACTGAGATGCTGGAAGAATGGGGGAAAGCACAAAAATCAGACAAAATCTCATCAAAATATCTGAGCTATGAACTTGACCTTAAATTGGATTCTGACACAGCCTGCTGTTCAAATGGCCCCTTCATCAAGAGACAGGCAAAAACTGCAGTAAGTGGAGACCTGTGCTGGCCCCTGCTTTCTCTGGGTAATATATACCCTGGAGGAAGGAAATAACTCACAGCATAATCAAGTTAGATCTATAATTTCTAGGGCATTTCATGCTGTCCTTTCAGATAATGTAAGGTCAATAGATAAATCAAAAAAAGTAAAATGTCACAAGAAACATCAACCTTGTCTCCTGTAAAAAGGGATCTTGACATAATCCAAAATAAAGATTTATAAGATCATGTCCTTGCTAATAATGTTACTGACTTTTAAGATCAAAATATTCCATAGGAGTTTGATGTGGATGACAATCCACTTGATTATGAGCAGACTGGTAAGAATTTAAACTCCTCCTGTTTCCTCTCTATCCTGTGGGTTCAGC
>NW_009954333.1:1234850-1246030 GCF_000747805.2 Chaetura pelagica | reverse complement strand
TTCAGCAGACACAAGTGAAGTAGCAATGTCAGTGGTTTCTACTTTGAACCAAAGTTTATTTTTTCTAACATTTTCCCTGATGACTCCTTTTGTACTGGCAAATAAGGTTTCTGTCCTGATTCCTACCACTGTTTGTGTCCTGGCTGAGCTACTGGACAATTATGCTGAGGCAGGTCCTTCTCCCACTTATAATTGTGCAGCTGAGCTTCTCCTAAATCTGGCAAGTTGTTGTATTTTTGGCATGCAGTCATTCTTCACTATGCTTTGTGGACAAAATATGCTGTGGATAGAAGTATCTGTAAAAGAAATGGGAAATTAGAAAGGTAAGAGTCATTCCCATCATGAGAGAAAATGACCAATGAAACTTGTTACAAGGATGGTCACAAATCTTTACAACTCAAGGCTACCATTGGAGACTGTATTGCTTCTCTGAGAAATGTCCAATCCACTATAATTCTTTTCCATTCCTTTCCATAATGTGTTTGGCAACAAGCTGCTTCAGGGTGATTTTTCTTTGCCTGTATTTTTTTGTTAGGTGGACATTAACTGAGAAGCCTGGACCTGTACATGTGTTAACAGGTATTGAGATGTCAGTTCTGGCTTCTCTAAGCCATAGTTTGCAAATTAACTAAGAAAGCTACATGTCTAAATAGCAGCTTGTGTGTTAATATGCATATATGTGGTTAAGGTAAAAATAGACTCCCTAAGTTTCATCCTAATTTTGAACAGCTTCAGTGCTCATTAATTTCAAGACCTATTTTCTATGCTTTTCTGTTTTGATTCAAAATTAGAGACATGACCCATTTTGTTCAAAGGTCTTCAAATCTGATTTCTAGTCCCCAGGTGACATATGGGAAACACTAGGATGAGATTGTACCAGTTCACTGGTGCTCACAGGCTGAATGAATGATCTTGTAAAACATTCATTCTGCATGTCATTGAGATGATGCCACCCATGGCTCTCTACCATGTGTGCTTCTAATGGCTTTTACTTGGACATGATAGGGTGTAATTTGCAGTTCTTAACACCTGAACAGAATCACTTGCCTTGTAGTCCACTTACAGAATATGTCTGATCTCACACAACAAACTGGGACAACCCCTTTCTGAATATAACAGGCCTTGTGTCAAGACTAAGCTGCTTTTCCAGGCTTGTGCAGAGAGCACAAGCTTTTAAAAGTGTGTGTGAAAGTTTGGCAAGGGCTCTGATAAAAATCAGAACCTTTGAAGTTCATCAATTGCTATTTAGAATAACAGGAATAAGGACTATTCTTTCCTTTTAATTAGCATTGGCTGGTGGATGAAGCACTAAGAGATAAACTGTTTGTTGAAGCTTAAAAGTACACACACAGAAGTCTGAGTCAGTATTGTTACATGAATGCATGAATGAATAACAATGAAAACTGTATAATGAAAAAGTTTTTTTCCTCTCATTTAATTCTAATATGCAATGATGCAAGCTCGTGTGGTATGGGAAGCATTTTCATATATAATTATACTGTTGAAAGCCCCCCAAAAATAAAATTTGTAAATTCTGAAGGCCACAGAATGACAGATAAATAAATGAATGGCAAATTCCACTGAGTGTTTTATCAGCTTCCTGCCATTCTCTGAACAGTGCCAGATAAAACCCCCAGTGCTTAAAGGCCTTGTGAAAGGCTGTGCATAAGCTTGTAAAATGTGTATTAATTATAGAAAGTCTCCTCAAACTTCCTTCAGTTTTCTCCCAATGCACAGACACCTCCAGCATTTTCCTATCTGGCCAAGATGGCTGCATTTAAGAGGATCCAGTGAAAGTCTGTCTGTTCAAGAGGCAAACCTATTCCTTCTTTTTTTTGTCTTGTTGAACATTTTACAGCAGCTTCCTGGACTGGAGGACTTACTCATTGGCTTGGTTTTTGGGGTTTTTTAAAATAATGTTATTCTTGCTATGGACAAAATCCATTTGTATCTCTCTAACATTTAACAGGATCTGTTGGATAACTTGCAGATTTTTGAATGGTTTTGGAGTCAATATGTATTTACATAGTTACAGTAACTGGCAGCCATGCTAACTGCTATCCCTTCAACTACTCAGAGAATGTTAACATTTTATTTTCTTTTAGTGAGTCTTCTGTGGTGAAACTTTGCCTTGGCATTCTTTTAAAACAGTTTTACTAGGCTCATGAACTTGTGTGCACACACATCCTCTCTTTCTTCAAAGGAGTGCTGAGAAGAAAGCAATTCCCCATTTTTGCAGTTGTAACATAGATGTGAACAAAAGCAGCTTCTCTCCATCATGGTTAATGACATGTTTATGTTGCATATGAATTAATTTTTACCTCTGCTTATACACTGGAGCAGTTCCTCCTCTATGTTGACATGTGAGAGGCACGTTAGCTTTGCCTGAATATTAAGCTACATTTAGGCTTCCACTTATATCAGCCAGTCCCAGATTAAGCTGTGTCCTGCAGCTCCTGTTGCTCCATCACCACACAGCACTTCTGCCCTTCTTCCTGCAGCTCTGGCAGCTGCTCTGTTCACATTCAGGACTGGCCTGGCCCTGGTGCTGCACTGAAGGAGTGAAGAAGTGGATGTTAAAAGCCCTCAGCATGCGAGATCCACCCCTTTCCACATTACCACTGGATCAAGGGGTTTGTCATATTGTGTAGGGAGCTCACTGACTGAGTCACATCCACAAGACAATTTCTCTGGGAAGACTCAAAGGGCTGGGATGACAACATGTACCATTTTTAATTTTTTTCTGAGAGCAGGTCATTAGCATTTCCCTGCAGTGGCTCCTTGTACATCAAAAGAGGTTTCCTTAAATCTACCTTTTTTTTTTCTTCTCACTTCTTTTGCTACCGACTTTACCTAAGAAGTAAAACAGAGAGTGAAATCTTCGACTGCCTTGCTTCATGTAGGCTAATTTAATTTCCCATTTCAGCCTGTGCTCAGGCACAGAGTGGGTCATGCAAACAGGACAGTGAATCACAGACTGGGAAGCCAACTGACAGCTCCTGCTGAGGGTGTTGGGCTTTTTGCCTGCATGGAGGCACTTAGCTGAACCAGGACCTGGAGCAGGAGCCTCAAATCTCAGCAGGAGGAACAGCTCTGCCTCTGTGCTTGGCTTGTAGTTGTTTTTTTTAGCAGAAGTTAATTTGGTTGGAGGTTGATATTCACACTTTTAAAATCAGATACCGTGGCTTGGGTAGCTCTTCTGGTGTGTTTTGCAAACTCCATTTACACCTTGCAAATCTTAGTAGGTGTTCAGTGTTCACTGTGAACAATAAAATGTTAGGCTTGATTGCTCATTAATTTTTTTGTTTGTGGTTGTGGGTGTAGCTGTGGGCACCCTCTCAATGTGGGCTGGGCACAGAGGTAACATCAGGCTTTACAGTGTGTTTCTTTCTCAGTTAGTGATAGGGAAATGGGATGTGGGTTTTAAGAGGCTCCTTTGTTTTCCTGAATTATTTTTAGCTAAAATCACAGAATCACAGAATGGTGGGGGTTAGAAGGGACCTCTGGAGATCACCCAGTCCACAGCAGGATTCCCTAGAGCAGATCTCACATGAACACATCCAGGCAGGTTTGGAATGTCTCCAAGGATGGAGACTCTACAGCCTCCCTGGGCAGCCTGTCCCAGGGCTCTGTCACCCTCAGAGTAAAGAAGTATTGTCTCACATTCAGGTTAAACCTCCTGTGTACCATTTTGTGCCCATTGCCCCTTGTTCTTTCACTGGGCACCCCTGAGCAGATCCTCCCTCAGCCTCCTTTTCTCCAGCTGAACAGCCCCAGCTCTCCCAACCTTTCCTCACAGGCAGATGCTCCAGTCCCTTCAGCATCTCAGTGCCCTGTGCTGGACTCTCTCCAGTAGTTCTTGTCCTTCGGGAACTGGGGAGCCCAGACCTGCCCCCAGTGCTGCAGGGGAGACCTCCCCAGGGCAGAGCAGAGGGGCAGGAGAACATCCCTTGAGCTTCTGGCTTTATACACCCCAGGATGGCACTGTCCTTCTGGGCTTTGAGGGCACATTGTTGGTTCATGGTCAGCCTGTTGTCCACCATGACTCCCAGGTGTTTTTCCCCAGAGCTGCTCTCCAGCAGGTCATCCCCTAACCTGTACTGGTGTGTGGGGTTGTTCTTCCCCGGATGGAGAACTCTACAGTTGCTTTTGTTGAACTTCATGGGGTTTCTCCCCACCCAGCTCTCCAACCTGTCCAGGTCCTGCTGGATGGCAGCACAGCCTAGTGGTGTGTCAGCCAACCCACCTAGTTTTGTATCATCAGCAAATCTGCTGAGGGTCCATGTTGTCCTTTGTCTATGTCATCAATGAATTGAACAAGACTGGACCCAGCACTGACCCCTGGGGGACACCACTAGTCACAGACCTCTAGCTGGACTCAGCCCCACTGACCACAACTCTCTGAGCTCAAATGACTAGGAATAGTTTTTGTGTTAAAGCAACATTGCAGGCCATGGACGAGCTGTAGGAGTATCTGCTTGGAAGATGCTGATGGGGTCTGCTCCCTTGGGTTCTCCTGCTCGTTACATTTTTGATAAAGTCTATCAGAACTGAACCATTAGTACCAGAAATAGAGTTGGGGAAGCCAGGGAGATTGCTGCCTTGCACAAAAGCTGTATTGATTGTTTCTCCAAGGTCTTGAGATGTTTCCAGCTCTTCTTTGAACTATCACCAGGGGTACATGGCCAGCAAATGCTTCCCACCAAACTGAGTAGTTGTTTTTGAGCTCATACACACAGTTGTATGCTGTTAAGAGGAACAAGAATGGAGATGCTGCTTCTCTGGCAGCTTGTGACCTGGTTAGAGGTGCATCTGCCTCGGAGACAGTGATTCATCATTCAGGTTTGTGTGTGAGAGCTCATAAATGCCCTTGGCTGCCAAGGCTGGGTCTCCCAAAGAATTCTCAAAAAAACCTGGAAATAGTCTGTAATTATTCTCATGAGTTAATTCCCATTGTTTTTTTAAACACCAACAGATATTATCTAGCAGCAATTAATCTCAAGAGCAAAATTTGCATTTCAGGGGCCAGGTAGGAACATAGAATCATAGAATGGTTTGGGTTGGAAGGGACCTAGAAGATCATCCAGTTCCAACCTCCCTGCATGGGCAGGGACACCTCCCACTACACCAGGTTGCTCAGAGCCCCATCCAACCTGGTTGGTTGCTTCACATTAGTACCTGACTTGTCCCCCTCACCTGGACACAGAAGGTCATGGGGAGGCAGCTGTGCCATTGAGGCCAGCCTAAGATCTCTGGCCTTTGTTCTTATGCACAAAGGATGAAGCTCTTTGCTGCCAGGGTGAAGTTTCATGTTGTTCACTCTGTTATCCTCAACTGAATTATCTTCATAGCTGATAAGATTTTTCTGGGATGGCTTAATGAGCATTGTCTGGTTTGTGCTATGGGGAGCTGATGCAGCTGTGCTGATGCTGCTGGGTGCTGCTGGAGACAAGGATGGGTGCTTCCTCCCACAGGGTCCCTGCTTCATGCAGAGCCTCACATCACAGGCTCTGCAGGCAGAAACCACATGCCAAAATTAAAGTTTCTCTCCTAAAGAGAAATCCTAGAGTTAGACCAAAAATCACAGAAATATTGTTTTGAGCTGGCCCTGGTAAAATGCAAATTGTCCACGTAGTATTTGATACTAACTTAAAAGTGTGTACGTGCAGGCTCTTTTTGTTCCTTTGTGTGCCTTAAAAGCACAGCATGGATTTTTCATTGCTCTGTAGAGCACATACTTCCATGGAATTAAAAAAGGAATATTGAAAAAAAAAATTAAAAAATCATTCACACATATTTGTTAAGGAGAAAAAAAAAACACAAAACCCGGGTAAAATTTCATTATAAAACCTTCTTGCAGTTGATATTTCATTATATTAACAACAACAAAAGATTCTAACAAAACTTCATATTTATGTAGAGTCTCAAATACAGCCTGACTCTGGTTAATGATGGTTAACCCAGTAAAAGCTGCAAAATCAAATGTCTGGTGATTGCTTAGCACTCCTGTTTGGTTACTTGCTATAACATAGACTATAAACTGGTTGCTGCTGTAGTTCCTATTCTCAAGTAAATAGAAATTCATTTTACCTGTAAAACTTGCCCTGCTTTGGTCTCCAGATTGAAGAAACAATGTTATGCAAGAGAATCAAAATAACCACTTTTCTTTAATTAAAACTAACCTGCTAACATCATCTTCCAGGCACCCTTGAGCTGAAATGACTGAAAGCTGAAAGCTAAAATTTGTCATGGAAAACTCCAAGCTGTATTAATTTCTCAAGCAGACTGTCACAAAAGCTTGAAGCTTGTCTGCAGCAAAAGAAGATCAACTCAATTAAACAAAACAAATTATTAGACACACAAATTCAGCAAGGAATAATTTTCTTTTAAAGCAGGATTTTAATGAAATCTTTCAACTTTTTTTTTTGATACACAGCTGACTTTCAAACTCACCCATCTCACAGGGGAGCTGCATTAGTACAAGTCCAAATTCTGGTATCACACTTGGCTTTGCAGAGAGACCATTTAATTACTGTCTGAGGATATTTCTATCAACTAGGGCTCTGTTCACACGAAGAAAACTGCTTGAAGATGTGCTTGATTTGTTGAAATATTAAAGTTATCTGAAAGAGTTAAGCTTTCATAGGACAAATGGAGTGATTTCTTGATTTGTAGCTGAATTGAAACACTGCTCATGTGCATAAACACTCATCGGTTCCAGCTCAGCTCTTAGTTTGTTAAAGAAATAGTTGCTAAACTTGACACAGGTTGCACCAAGGGTCACACAACGCTGTCTGGGCACAAGCAGCTTGTGAGCAACAAGCAGCAGAGGAAACAAACCCAGCTCTTGCCAGCAGCAGTGACTGTGCAGAGGAAAATCCCCGGGCTGTGTGTGATGCTTCCCCATCCACTGTCCCTCCTTTTGGGTGCTTTTGTTGAACACAGGCTGTCACTCATTTTTTTCTGTAACCTGATGAGATTTTTCTTGAAAGCTGCACATTCAAGTTATGTTTGTATCTTATAGATTCAAGCTATACAAAGCCTCTAGGACAGAAAGCCCTTCCTATCCTTCCGTGCATACACATTGTTAGTGCAGGTTCTCTTCACATCTTTATTCCTGGAATCCCTTCCTTTGACATCTGCCTTCTTGCCTTGCTCACATCCACTCACAGTGTTGCTGCAAAGGTAATTTCTCTACTCGATTAATTTGGAATCAACTGTCTCTTTGGGTTCCTCAGCTGCCACCTCCTTTCTCTCCAGCATGAGTCACTTTATTTTCAAGAACCTTTTTTCATCTCTCATTTCTTGTTTACTACTAAAATGTCAGCTTAAATCCTGGATTGGTTGTGATGCCCTGATAAACTGGAGATGGCCACAGACATGATTGTGGTGTTTTGAATCATTTTGTGACTTCCAAATGTGTATTGCAAGATGTTATTGCAAAGTGAGTAAGTTTGTAGGTGCTTTTTTCTCTCCCTTTATAATTCAGAAATTCACTCCATGTTCCTGATTCCTTTTCAAAGAGAAACCAGCAGAGAAAGTGTTGGAATTTTAAATATTCAAGCACTCTATTCTGAATACATTGCATCAGAGAAAATGTATTTTGAAATTTTACAGGTTGTGGAAGCAGAAAAATGTCCATTATAAAGAAATTCAATATAAGATTCCTTATTACATTGAAAAGACCACAAATTCAAAGACTAAGCAAACTGAGGGAAGGGCACAGACTCAGTTTAATTTCTGGCTGAGGTGTGAAATGCTCTCAGGTCCTCCTCTTAACCCCAGCTCTTTATTCCCAGGAGCTGGAGAACATGCCCTTAGAGTTTCTTTGGGCCCAGTGGGCAACTGTGATGGCTCATGAATAGTCTAAGTTTCCCCTTGCTTCTTCTCCTCTAGCAAGAGGGAATAATCCATCCCAAGCATTCACCACTGCACTAACCAGTGCATTTACTTTCCAAATCAGCAGTTGCTAATTTACCCTTTGAAAAATGATTTATTCTGCAGAGCCATCTACTTTAATTACTGTTTGAGCTTTCTACCACCACAGGACTGGCTAATTATTTTCATTGCCTCCCCTTGATTGCATGTTTTGTATAGATCTGTTGTTCAGTGAGTCATTCAGAGGTCCAGAAGGAACACTGGATTCCTGAAGTATAGGGTGTCGAGACAAAAATGCAAGAGCAAATATTTCCACTGTAAGCAAGGAGATAGTGTTTGGTTGTGATAAGCTGGTTCTGAATAATTTATTTCCAAGCTTGAGGTGGTGTATACAGTTTTTAGCATGGGGATGAGAAAGGGGGAAAAAGGAAAACAGTGATGGGGGCTGTGATTTCAGCCATTCATTTAATTACTGTTATTTATAATGCTGAGAGCAGAACCCCACTGTGTCAGATACTCCAACCATGTAATAAGAGACAGTTACTGCAGCTAAGCTTCTGCACAGGTCAGTAATAGTAATGTTAACATTTATTCTTTGGCAAAAAAATTGCACTTAATGATCTTTAAGGTCCCTTCCAACCCAAAACGTTCCATGATTCTATGATCCGATCTATCCTCACATAATTGTACTTGGTATAGGTTGTTTTTTTTAAATCATTGTAATTTTTATTAAAGGTTTACATTACAATTTGCTGATTAGCACTTTCCATTGCAAATACAGTCGACACAATTATCCATACAGGATGTATTTATTTTGTGGGTTTATGGTACCAGGCGTGGGGGCAACACCCAGGCCAGACGTGTGTGGAGCCAACTGGAGCCCAGGGATTGTTATATTAAACTCAGACATGATTCTGCACGAACGTGGCCGTGCTGTGAAGAGGGCTGGCTGAGGAGCAGAGGGAGGGTGGTTGTGCTGGAGCTGCAGGTCCAGGGTGACCTGCAAGCTCCTGATGCCACCACGGGCTCCCAGGCCTCTCCCAGCCCGCCCGCCGAGCAGGTGGCTGCCTGTGCCCAGCAAGTTCACCTGAGCTGGCACACAGGCTGCTGAATCATTCCCACACCTCACAACCCTGGAAACACTTTGTATAGATAAACTACAGACATGGTCAGCATAAGAAGAAGAAATCATCTGGAAATGGATTGCTGCTGATGCATTCTGATGGGCATGAGAGACCCTGAGCTGCTGCTGCAGTGTATTCCTCAGAGCTTCCCTTGAACCTACAGCTTCCACCTTTTTCTCCTTTTCCCAGAGCATTCCAGCCATCTCTCCTCTCTGACAATGCACAGTGAGCTACAAGTCTGAATAGGAAACAGTTTGTTTATTTGGTGGGAAATTTCCCCGCTGCTTCTGACTCATAAATCGAATTTTCTGAAAGACTGACCAAAAATTATTTCTCTGTTTCACAGAGTTAGATTAGGGAGAAATAACCTCTTATATTGATACTGAGCACTTTCCTGATTGTATTTCTTTGGAAAAAAAAAAAAAAAAAGTCCTTAGAGTGGGTCACTGTTGGCACTGATTGAAGAAGTCTGATGAAATGGTAATGACACGGTTGGAGAGAAAATGATGGCGAGTTTCACAGCTTTGGGTAGAAACAGAAGAGAGGAATTGAAATGTCAAGCCTGTGCTTTGTGTACAGGGCTGCGTGTTTTGTGTAAGTACTGTAGAAAAAGAGAAGCATTTGTGTGTTCTGAGCAATACCTGCTAAAAGGAAATACATGAATAGGAAAAATAGTTTTCTATCCTCCCATCACCCATGGATGTTTTCCCCATCTCCAGTGACAGACCTCATTTTCTGAAGTGTGTTTCTTCTCTGGTAGTTAAAACCATCTCTTTTATCATATGTCATAAAATGGTAGCTCATTCTCTTGCCTCTAAGCTATCGCACACACTTAAAAAGAAACTCATCAATATAAATGTTTGTGTCTGTGTCTGATTGGTTTCTCATGTTTAAAAAGAAGGAGAAGGGAGATTGATTGCAGAGGCCATAAAAGTAATGATGCATTTAATGAAAACATGCATTTTATAGGCAATACACACTTAAAAATTATTTGAAGCTGCTGCATATGAGTTAATGAAATTAAATGACCTTCAAAATTTTGCTAATTTGACCTTGGATGATCCATTTGAGCCTTCAGCCAGTTCTGCATTAATTTGCACCCAGGGCATTTATTTTGTGTGTTTGGTCTATATTGAGAACTCCTTTTAGCTCTTCCCATCAAATACTGAAGCTACAGATCTACACTGCAATGGTTGCACAGCATGAAGATCCCTGTAGAGGAAGCCACCCTTCCTTCCCCAGTGCTTCACTTTAAGGCATTGCTATACATTTGTCTTAAGATAAGAGTGTCCTCTAAGTGGTCTCTGACTGTGACCAAATTGTGACTGGGTCTAAACAGTAATGTGGTTGCATGGCTGAATTTCTTATAGGAAATGATGTCAGAAAGTCTACATGTAGCTGAATATGCAGTATGGCATCATTCCTCCTCCTGTTTAGCTGAACAGCTTTTTGATTGAGAATATACCCAGGTCAGGCTAGTCCATCAGTCTCTGAGGTGGTGCTCGTTCATGCAAAGGATTAGAGGAACATAAACTGCAGATCGTGTGTGAGGGTGGTGAGAGCCTGGCCCAGGTTGCCCAGGGAAGCTGTGGCTGCCCCATCCCTGGAAATGCTCAGGGCCAGGTTGGATGGGGCTTGGAGCAACCTAGTCTGGTGGGAGGTGTCCCTGCCCATGCAGGGCAGTTGGAACCTGATGAGCTTGAAGGTCCCTTCCAACCCAAACCGTTCTATGGGTCTCTGATTCTGTGTTCATGCTCATAATTACGTTGCATGTGTGGTTGTTCTGGTGGCATCCACCCTAATGACTGCCAAGCAATACTGAAGGGGTCATGTCCACGCTGGTCAAAACTATTCTTCTCTACAATGGGTCATCTCAATGCTGCCTAGTGTTTGGACTCTGGTTGTGCAGAACTTTGGGCTGTAAGATGTTGTAGCAGTAGTGATTATTTATTATAATCAAGACAATAATTTATTAATCAATTATTAATAAATAAGAATGATTATTAGTGGTTTTTTGTTGTCTTCAGTAGTATTGAGAAGGGTGTGCAGCATGCCAGAATGGTGCTCCTGTAGTGTGAGTTCCCAGAAACATGTTGTGCACCCTTGGCCATAGTGTAAGGAGAGTGGGGAAGTTTGTGAGCAAGGCCAGCCAGGGCTGGGAGGCAGTGTGAGGTGCAG
>NW_009954333.1:1184019-1234790 GCF_000747805.2 Chaetura pelagica | reverse complement strand
GAGCTAGAGCCCAAGGGTGAAGCAGGACATGTATGATGCAGATGAGCAGGACCCAACCTTCCTGTGCTGGTACAAGAAGCTGCCATTGTGGTCATCAGTTCTTGGGCAGGATGGATGTGGTGCCAGATGTGACACTAGGATGGATCACCTTCCTGCTGGAACCAAGGCTGTATTGCTTCTCTCTGCTTCACCAGTGTCCTACCCTCACACATTCAAAGAGCTCCCTTAGTCATTTACACTTTAAAACAGCCTTACGCATATTTGAAAAGCAAATTAAACTTACAAGCAACTGAAAACTTTCCAGATCATGTTGTTTTCATGCTTTTCATACAGATTTCCCACACCAGTGAGATGCAATGTATTTCTAAAATGACTCTTGTTACTCATCAGAGCTGTAGCCTTTTCATGATGAGAATAACACCTTATTTCTACATATTTTTGTGTCATCTACAGATCAGAACATTTGGCCTTCAGTGTCTTGTCTGAGTATCTGAAAGGACTTTAGAGACAAGAAGTCCCTACTGCTGTAAGAAGAGAGAAATTTTAACCTAAGAGTCAATCAGGTCACATCTCTCCCACCATTGCTTGGGAAGGTAAATTTGACTATTGACAACTACATATGGAGAAAGGCTACAGCTACCCTGAAACCTCAGCACAGCTGCAGGTGCCTGGGAGCTCAGGTATCCTGCCCTTTCCTCTGATTGTAGCAACACCCCCAAACACCAGACAGATACCACAGTGTAATTGCTGCTACAGGGGATCTGGGAAGGAGCAAGGATCAAGCAAAGAAACAAACTCACTCAGTCACTCCTCTCACCTGCAAAGGAATGGAAGATCACAGCTGTATCCTTCACTTCTCCCTACCCTTTGGGGCTGGATATGGTAAAAAATCTGTGTACAGCTCTGTGAAGATCTGTACCTGGCTCTCTGGGAGGTACCACCTCATCTCTAAGCTCCCAAGTGGGGAAGAAGTCTGCCATGAAGAGCAGGACAATCTGAATCCAGTCTGTTGGTCACACAGAAGGCCCTAACAGGCAATTAAGGGAAAACAGGAGAATGAAGTACATGTTCTGTAATCCTTCCTTGTTCTACTCTCCTAGTTTCAGGCCACCAGGCTGTGAGAAGATAAACTTAGTGCTGGACTATATTTTTTTTTTTCTTTTGAGATGGAGAAAATGGAGTGGAAAACCTTGTCTCATTTCACCTGACTTAAATTTCTTTGAGTAAATTAGGAAACAACCACTGGGCAGTTTATTTCTGTTTCTCTCTCAGCTTTCCTTATGGGGTAAAATACTAACCTGTTTTGGTTTTTTGTTTGTTTTTTTTTTTCTTTCCAGGTGGGAACAGTGATTCATCCCCCTTTTAAGATACATTGTGATCTATTGGGTGAGTGCTTTGCAGGAGATCAATATTATTCTATGTTGTTCTAAAATTATAGTAAGTTTTTCTTTATTATTATTTTTTTGACAAGCCTCTTTATATTTAAAGACAAACCTTTGCAAGAGTTTATGGAGGGACAATAACATTTTAAGCGTGGTTATAAACCATATGAAGGTTTTCAGATTTCTACCACAAATCCTAGCTTGTTATTTATATTCAATTCCCTCCTCTACTGGTAAAGTAATGAAGACATAGTGGTAGAAGTTGCTGCTGTGGCTGCAGCAGGTTCCCTCAGAGAATCATAGAGTGGTGAAGGTTGGAAGGGATCTTAAAGATCATCAGGTTCCAACCTCCCTGCCACGAGCAAGGACACCTCCCAGTGCAGTTTGAAATGCATAGAGGTGTCATCTGTTCTCTTGGGGGGTCTGGGTATCAATTCCAAGCTCAGGGTCCCACCCATACTGGGAGAAGAAACCAGTGGAAGTGATGCCATCAAACTCAGTGCAGGATGGAGACCAGCCCCTTGTCTTTTGCCTCCCTGCAGCTGCTCCCTGCCAAGTAGCTTTTTTTTTTCATTTCACCCCTTCCCTCCCCTCCAACTCCCTGACAATTTTGCTTTGCCACCTTCATGGCACTCGGATCCGTCAAGTGCCTTAAGGTGAGCTGAGGGGCTGAGGTATTTGTGATCAATAGATTTCACTGTGCAAACCAGGCCATAAATCCCCAGAGAGTGGGCAGGGTTGGCACATTTCACAGAGGAACTGCTTTTGTTCCTGAGGTGCCTATCGAGAACTCAGCGTGGACTCTCCATCCTCTGGGCTCTTTCATCTTCTGAGAGTGAACTATGGACTCAGAGTATTTTATTCTGGCATTCACAGAATTTACAATGCCTGTTTTGAAGCAGTCTTCCTGATAAGATACATTGAGAAAACAAGGAAATAAAACTAGACAAGATCCTTAGTTTAGGCATTTTTCTTTGCAGGCTACGAGACTGATACATTTTCTGGCTCTCAGAACAGCACCCTTATCCTTTTAAGAAACTTTTGAACAGAAAGAGGCTGAGGCCCATCTAGGTCAATCCCCTCTAAATCTTCAAATGTTATGTGATTATTTTTAAATATGCAAAACATAACAAATACTTTCAGAAGTATTAGAAATTAACCAGAAGGAGTTAGAGAAGAGCTTTGGAGAAGCTTGTGCTTCAAATATACCTGCATCAGTCCTTGCTGTTGGTTTCTGTATGTTACTGGGTGCACACAAGCTACTGTGTAAAATGTTGTATAATTATAGGCTAAAACCTGACCAAGAATCTGCTCAGTAAATTCCATGTTATTACAGAATAGCCACGAGACACTCATTTCTGTCTTCTACATTACAATCTTCTTGTAGTGCTGCAAACTATATAGTCATTGCAGATGGAATAACATGATATCTTCAAGCATTAGTACTCTGCAATTTCCAGTAGCAAATGGCTGTTTTTCCCTAATGCCAGTGGGATTTCTGTGCCTAGGCCAAGTTGTGTATTAGCAGGAAAGATGAGTTACAATAACATGATCACATGCAAGATCTGGGAAGGAGGCTGGGAAGGCTTTATGCTATTTTCTATGTATTTCAGTGTTTTCTTAGATTTCATTACAGATGTGCCTGCTAGGGGTACAGCACAGTTATTGCCTTTACAACCTCACCTCCAACAGGTTCCATGACAACCAGATATTTGTTATGGATGTCCACACACTCCTATTTTCTTTGGCTAACATACATGTAAGATACATTTTTTTTCTCTTTTTGATGAAAATTGCCATTTTCTTTCCTGTGTTTGGAGGTACTTCTTAGAAATTAGCTGCATGTTTCCTTCCAGAATTGTTCCATCTCCTGCAAAATATCTGATGCTTCTTCCCAGAGAAGAGTGTCTGCACAGGAGATCCTCTCCTGCCCTGTTCTCTCTTTGGAATATTGCACTTTTATTGTTCTTTAATTTCTGGACAGGTTGGTTCCAACTATGTCTTCATTGTTATGGGAGCTTCTAGGCAGAGGATGGAGGCTAGCAAATCATCAGATGGTTTGGGTTGGAAGGGATCTTAAAGATCATCCAGTTCCGACCCCCCTGCATGGGCAGGGACACCTCCTTCCCACTAGACCACGCTGCTCAAAGCCCCATCCAGCCTGCCCTTGAACACTTTCAGGGATGGGGCTTCCACAGCTTCCCTGGCAACTTGGGCCAGGGTCTCACCACTCTCATAGAAAATAACTTCTTCCTAATGTATAACTTAAATCTATCCTGTTCAGTTATTACTCCTCCTCCTATTGCTACATGCCCTTGTAAAAAGTCCATCTGCAGCTTTCCTGTAGGAAATGTAGGAACAGAATCACAGAATCACCGAATCACCAAGGCTGTAAAAGACCTTTAAGATCATCAAGTCCAGCCTGTGACCTACCACCACCACATCAGCTAGACCATGGCACCAAGTGCCACATCCAGCCTTTCCTTGAACACATCCAGGGATGGTGCCTCCACCACTTCCCTGGGCATTCCATTCCAATTTCCAAACAAAGCACAATGAACCTTCTTCTGTCTCTGGAGTGTTTCTTCCCAAGGTGCCAGTACCTCCCCTATGACCTTGGCTCCTCTCTGGTGGCTGCTGGGATCCTGCCTGCACAGCCTCAGATGAGCTCTCAGAAAGGTGCAGGGCACAGTGTTGTGTCCAGTGATGGTGAAGCTCTCAGACACAGGGCAGGCTGGCCCTAGACACCCCAGTGCTCAGCCACTGGTGGGGCACAGGCTGGTACACTTCATGATGCTCCAGAGCCTGAGCTGTGAGAGCTGTACTGGTACAATCCCCATGGAATAGCCACAGACCTGATAACCATCTCAAGCCAGTCAGGATTCATGTCTTTAACACCTTGACAAGGTGGAGGTCATTGAACAGGTCTCCTTTTATTCTTTAAGGTATGACAAGTCAGTGGATTTTCCCATCACTGTAGTGCCTGAGTCTAAGTCACTTACATCATGAATGTGTGACATTCTGGCCCGAATACTTGAAAATGAAGAAATCCAAGGCACTGCTCTCCATGATTACATCACAGCTGCAGTCAGCAGGGTCCCTGAAGGACTAGAAGCTGCTAAATGCTGCTCACAAAGAACTAGGCATAGAGAAAACACAGATGAAATCACAGGTTGTTAAGAAGCATTTAGATATACCTGATAAAATCTAGTTTTGCTTTCCACACACAATTAAACAGATTAAATGAGGCTGCACTGAGCTCTGGGCTGCCACACTAGGCTGCTTCTGCTGCACAAGCTTCTTGTTTTAAGTTAGCTCAGAAATCTTGACAGCCTATTGTAGTTTTCAGTCTGCAGTGTATTCCTGAAGACTCATAATACTGATCTTGTGAATAAAAACACATGCAATCCCTGCTCTTCATTACAGTAAGATTAGGAAGTGCTTACACTGTACAGAGAAGCAGAGCATGCACATGGTCAGTATCCCCAGCTCTCCCAGTGAGGAGCTTTCCCTGCTTTTACAACTTTCCCAAAGCCATCGTGGTCATGGCTCAAAAGCAGGCAGCCTGAGATCCTAGGGGTTCCTCTGCAAAATGTTTCTGTGAAAACTAAATGATGCTCTGGAATGGAAATTTCTGCAAAGCAGAGCTGAGCTCTGGCAGCAGCAATCCCTCTGCTGGTTGTTACTGCCCTGGGTAAGAGCTTTGTCAGGCACCAGGCTGATGCATCAATCCAGTACCCAGCTCAGCATTCCCCTGGTGCAAACAGGCTCAAAATGGACAAAGGCTGCTCCAGATGACTCAGTCATGGACCTTTTAGAGTATGGAAATGTTGTCAAACTTCCCTTTCTGTGGTGTGAGACTCAGCTGCTCCAGTGTGCCTTCCAACACAGACCCACACAAGCTCTTGATCCCTCAGCATCCTACCTCCTGTCTAATTCATGGGTTGAATTTTTTGAAACTATGGCAATTTGGGTGTGGTGTTCATGGATATGGTTTAGGGGAGAACTTTGTAGAGTAGGGATGATGGTTGGACTCAGTGATCCCAAGGGGCTTTTCCAACCTGATTAGTTCAGGGATTCTGTGTGATTCTGTAAATAAGGCAAATTGTCACAGGCTTTTCAATTAACTGTCTGCATAAAACTCATTCTCTGCTGCTGGAAAGTACAGAGCAAGGCAAAAGCTGCAAAAAGTAGGATGCAAAATCCTCTCTTTCACTTATCCAGGATAATCTTGGCCATTGTTAATATCTACCCAGCAACCCAGAGCTCTCAGGCCTCCTCTGCTCCTCTTATGCCAAAAATTAAAGAGATCTGATGTTTAAAGATGTGGACCAGAAACAGAGCTATGGCTTTATCCATTGAAAAGCTTGTGTGCTCTTCATTTCATTCCTGTCTCCCTCACCAGACCTGATACATGGCCAGGACTCATTTAAATAGGGCAGAATCAAAGTTGTGTTTTCCACTCACAGTGTCTCTGTCATGTGTAAATGTATATTCCGAAAACTCCTGAATATCCCTAATAAAAATATGAACAACAACAAAACACATCTAATAAAAATTCTCTGTGCCCAAGAAAGTTGTGGAAGCTCCATCCCTGGAAGTGTTGAAGGGCAGGTTGGATGGGGCTTGGAGCAACCTGGGCTGGTGGGAGGTGTCCCTGCCCATGCAGGGGGTTGGGACTGGATGATCTTGAAGGTCCCTTCCAACCCAAAACATTCTATGATTCTATGAAATTAGCCTGCTGATTGATATGGATGTATACAATTAATAGGTATGTATGTACACATTCTCCTAGTCCCTTAGTGGTTTCCCCCCCTTTTTTTCTGCTTTCAGACAGAGCAAGGAAGAAAACACACACACAAAGAAGAAAAAAACTGAGAGACTTGAGAAAGAGGCAAAATCTATATTTGCAAAACAAATCAATCTTTTGGGGCACCTTGGTGTTAAAGTGCTTTCTTTTCAATCTTTTTAAAAGCACCCAGTTTTCAGACAGCTCCTGTCTTCCCAGAGTGATGGTTACCTGGTGTGTCAGTGCCAGCTGAGGGGTTGCCATCATTTATTATTTTGGGAAATATAGGCCCCTTGTGTTTATTCCTCTTTAGATTGTCAGTCTCCTTCAAGGAGTTAGTGAAAGGTTTGCATTTGCATTGGTTTTACTTGTCTGAATGGTTTTTCCATTCTTCTTATCACCATTTTCCTCAGTGTAAGCTTGAATATCTGGTGTGGTAATAAAAAATGAGAGCTCAATACACTTTAAGAGGGAACAACATTTAATCATTCATGAGGGCACAATATTCTGACTAGGTCTTAAAACCACTGAAGGTCACTCATGGATTTCTTCCTTTCCTTCTCCCCTCTCAGCTTTTTTTCTTTTCTGGTGCCTGTACAGCTGCATTTTTGATACCATGAGGTACCTAAACTTCATGGATGGAAGATGGTGAAAAATAGCACCACTTACTGCTTAAACAGTTCTAAGGTGTTTCTAAGCATCTTCTTCTTTTCCTGTGGAAATTTATGGTGTGTCCAGAACATCAGCTGGTTGGCATGACCTGTCAAATTTGTAACATATCATTTGAATAACAAAAAGGAAAAAATAAAATTCTGTTTATTTTGTTTTGTTTTGTTTAAGATGGAGACAGGAGAAATACTTGACACTGAATGTTGAGTAATACCAGCTAGAAGACAACCTCTTCTAGCATAAGAATCCCAGAATGATAGGGGTTGAAAGGTACCTCTGGAGATCATCTAGTCCAAACCCCTGCTAGAGCAGGATTCTGGGAGCAGATCCCACAGGAACATGTCCAGGCAGGTTTGGAATGTCTCCAGGGATGGAGACTCCACAGCCTCCCTGGGCAGCCTGTTCCAGGGCTCTGTCACCCTCAGAATAAAGAAGTATTTTCTCAGGTTAAATCTGTGTACCATTTTGTGCCCATTGACCCTTGTTTTGACTCTGGGCACCACTGAGCAGAGTCTGGCCCCATCTTCCTGACATCCCTTTAGGTATTGATCAGCACTGCTGAGATCCCCCCTCAGCTTCCTTTTCTCTAAGCTAAACAGCCCCAGCTCTCAGGGTCATTTAGAAATCCCTGGTAGCCTAGATGCTGAACAGCTTGTCAGAATTGCATCTGTTCCTCATACTGACTTGAACTTACTAGAGGAATACAGAGTCTGGATAAACAGCATTGTCACTCTCTTCTAATTTCAGCCCGTAGCAGCATCCTCTGTGTGTATGTGTAAATGTTGGTATCTGGTATAGATGTCAAGGATTCATTAATATGTGTTAATTCGTACAGTTTTGTGCTATTCTGTCTTGCAATTAGTTGAGGCATGTTTCAACTCTAAATTCCCAAACAAAAAGTAATTGAGGGTACTTAAAAACTAGTTGAAAGTGGGTTATCAGACTCTTCAATCAATTAGGGAAAAAATCAGAGAGATAATGGAACATGTGTTGGAGAATCACAAATGACTGCATCAAATAAACTCAAATCAACAAAAAGCTAATAAGAAATCACATAATTATCTATAATGCACTCTTAAAAGACAAGAGGAGCACAAACTAGCTACTAATTCCAAAAAAGAGGGAACCAAAACAGTGGAAGATACTTGAATATATCAGTGTGCTTCTCCATCAGCAACAAAATGCATCTTCTATCTGGATTGAGGACAAAATAGGAAGTTCCTAAGAATATGCATATTTGTTAACTAAAAAAGAAATATTAATTTTAATTCTTCCCTTGCCCCAAAATCAAACTGACCAGAATGGCATCTAAGTGGAGATGGTGCTTAAGTGCTTTTTGCATGGAGAGGCATATGGGGAGGATTGAAGTTCTGTCCAGACCGATGGCAAAACACTAATTTTGTGAATGCCAGAACTCTGAAGAAAATTAGAGCTTTACTACTGGGATTAAAGTCCAGGGTCATTTGTATGTAGAACAAAGGAAGGAGCTCAGTCTGAGAGGAAAAATCTGTCAGAGCTTTTAGGGAACATACACTGATCAACCTGCATTTTAACAAACTGTCTGCTCATAAAAAATGTTTCTCATTTTTATTTGCCTGGTTAACAGCAACACATCAAGAGGCAATAGTTCCAAGTCCCAAATATAAAATGCAGATCTAGCTCCTGTCTGAATACCCTATCCAATACAACTGCAAATGAGGAAATAAAATTCCCACTCAAGCATGGGGAGAGCAAAGAGAAATGCACCTTTGCTTCACTATATTAGCAAGGGTGCACCCCATTGCCTGTTCAGATTCCTGCTGTGATTAAGTATCTCTGCTTCTGAAAACCCTAACAGAAACAATCTTTTGAAATCTGAAAACATGACAGAGAGTAAAATTAATTATGTACACATGTGATTTCTTTTTTTCCCCTCACTGTTCTCTAATAGACAACACTTTCGAAGGAGAAGGAAAATGTTTTTGTTTCCATGGCAACAATATCCTCTCTTCTCCTTTCTGTTAGGAACCACAGATTCTGAGCATATTTAGGAAAATTGAAACGTGAGTGACTCAGAGTGATGAAGCCAAGTGCAGTAAATTTTCATCTAAAGAAATGGTTATATTCAGTCTTGTATCCATTGGCTTTGAAAATGTTCAAGGTCAGGGTTTCTGTTTGCCCTGCTGATGGTGTTCCCATTTAACACTTAGTCCTGTTCAGAATGAGGAGTCTATTTAAATGTGTCTTGAATGTTGCTGATGCTACCCTAAAATAATGGAAATAATTTAAGTGGGAAGAAGCACTGCATTGCATCTTTCAGGATGGCAAAACATCCTGCTGTAGCACTTGAGGATTTAAGGGAACTGGTGTATATAGTATAGAAGAATATAGGCTGGAAAGGTCAAGTCTTTAATTTTTCAGTGACTTGAGGGTGTCTCACTTCTCTGGGCAATGCTAAATGTGTTGTCAAAGTTCAGCAACAGTTTACACAGAAAACCATTGAACTGATCTGCTAGGGCTCTGCTTTCTCCTTTTTAAACCCTTTTCAGTGCAAACCTCTTGGCTACAGATTCAATTACTTTCTTGTCTGTTGGACTTGTTCCTCTCTGAATAATTTCTTTGCACTCATTGGGCCAGACTTGTAAGTCGTAGCTTCAGAAATATTTATTTGTAGAAGATGAAAAGGTTTTAACAGGAGAAATTCAAAAGATTTTAACAAGAGAAACTGAGACCCACACTACAATATACACTGTGGTGGAACTTGGCTTTCTAAAGCTGTGTATAAATGTCAAAGCTCAGCTTCAAAACACAAAGGAAGCGTTTTCCTTGGAGTAATTTCAACACAAAGCAAAAAAAAGTTGTTTTGTTTTTTTTTAAGTTTTTGGGGTTTTGTTTGTTCGTTTGTTTTTGTTGTTGTTGTTGGTTTTTTATGGGAATAAAACCCCAAAAACCTAATGTTGCAAATTTTATTGTATCACTTACAGCAAGCATTCACTGACCACAATTTCCTATTAAAAAAAAAAAAAATGTAGACAAAAAAGTTTCTCCAGTAGTTCTCTCTGTAACTTTGGTAAAATGATTGAAAGGGCTGGGACTTTAGACACAAAATTTATGCTTCTGATTTTGTTGCCCTCCTGCCTGCATAACCATTTCAGTTTGTGGTGTGAGTCCTGAGCACATGCGTTGCCTTGGCTTCACTGCACCACCAACCTGCCTTTGGGGGGATTTTCTTTGGGGGGACCTTCTCTGGGGGGGCAGCAGCCTGATTAACTCACCTGTAGGTGCAAGATGAGAAAGGAAACCTATGTAGCTTTTATAAATGTATCTGGTCCTGTTGGCTTTGTATTGAAGTGTGGCAGTCCTGGTTGCTGCAGCTAAGCTGGTTGGGCAGACAGACAGTGCCAGGTAATGGGGGAGACAGAGATTTTTCTGTCCTCTCATCAGCCCTTTTCACCTGAGGATTTGTTTCTTTTTTTCTTTTTTCTTTTTTTTCTTTTTTCTTTCAGTTTACTTGCTCTTATATGAAAGACATCTTAGTTATCAAGTCCAGCACTGACTTGTGCTTAACCACCATCTAAGAACACAACGCCTGCTCGGACAAGGTTAAGGATCTTCTAAGCTGAAAGAAGAGAACAAAATTGAGCTGTTCCAGGTGGCCCTTGGCACAGTCCAGCTTTTGACAAGCAGCTGCTCTGCAAGCTGAGGAGCCCCAGCTGTCTCCAAGGTTGGACATAAGGAAAAATGCTTCAGTACATCCATACATCCTAAGGACTGTGATTTATGATTTTTTTGCATGCACGGCTCCTGATGTCTCTTTGAGGATAAACCTGTCTCTAGCTGTTGGCAGGACTGGGATCCTTGTTAGGACTTGTCTTTATTACCACAATAGCTGTGTTTTACCTCAGGGTACTATGTAAGTCAGGCAGCCTGAGGTAAAAACACAAGCAAAGACAATGAACAAGGTAACTTTGCAAAAGGGCGCAGATTTTGTCTCCGCTGTGTTTTTAGTTTAGAACACCTGAAGTGTGATAGATACCCTGAGGTGAAAAGGGAAGTTTTGCTGGCAGGGAGTTTGAGGCCTCTTTCCCATTCCTTTTTATTCAGAAAAATAACTGAAGCACTGCTTGTTCTGCTTGCTGTAATTCTTTACATGTGCCCATTTTGTGATACTCGGTGTTTAGGACCGAAAATGAATCAGTGAGAAAAAAACAGCAGAGGTGCAACATGATGGATGCAAAAACCTCACTGCCGAGTTGAGGTACTGGGTGAAGAATTACAATGGGATTTTATCTCAAGGCATAAACCTCTGCTGAAAAATGGGGGTTTGTAATGGAAAGGCTATTGCTGACACAACCTTAACTTGAACACTGCCAATAGTCACACTACACTTTATACAGCAATTTAATGGCCAGATTTTCGCCTCGCCACTGGGAACACAGCCAGCTGAGATGGTCAGGTTTGCAAGCTATAAAGCAGCTCAAGCTTGGAATCTGCTGATGTAAAAGCACTCATTCTTCATTAGCCAAATTTGAAATAATGGCCTGGAAACAGAGGCATGGGACTTGTATGTTGCATTTACGTTCGCGCCAGGGTGCGTGGAGCTGTCACCTCACCTCCTGGGTTTAATGGACTTAATGAGCAGTTAAAATGTTTGAGGCAGCCCATGATGGGCAGCTGCACTGCCAGTCAACAGCTGCAACTGGCATTTCCTATTTCTTGGTAACCCACGTGCAGCAAAGCCTGGCCTGCAGGTGCCACTGCCTTTTCTATCTCAGGCACTGCTCCTCAGCTGGCTCCGTTCCACTCAGCCACCAGATTTAAACTGCCATCTTCCTTTGGAGAAGCAATAAATACAATAGCAATCAAGCAGCATTTCTTTAGCTACTCATTTTCTCCTTGACCTAACATCACCAGAACCTGGAATTTCAAGTCTATAGGCAACACAGCTGTTTTCAAGGATTTTTTGCCCTTCATGTGAAAAAAGATAAGACTCATTGGGACCCTCAGCATGTTTTGTTGTATCAAGTGAAATATGTTGACATGAGATCACATTTTGAAATTATTAACATTGAAAAAGAATGCCATGAGTGACATAAATGTATAGCTTACCCCCAAAATAAACTGAACTCATGTAAGACTGGTTTTGTTTATGTAAATATATATATTTAGAGGTATATATGCACAGACATACAAAAAACACATATTCTATAACAGGTGCTGTAATGAGTGAACCTAAGTTCACCAGTTTGCACTTGTTTTAGCTAAGAACTGTTCTACTGGCCATTTTTTGGAGATGACCTAAAAAATGTGTTTTTATTGAAACAACTAAATCTTTCAACTTTATCAATATGATTTTCATTTTACTTTACTCTTGATGAAAATCTCATAGAAATGGATATGTTTCCAAATTCCTGTTGTACTTCATATTTCTATCTGAACAACAGATTTTTCAGCTTGCCCCAATTCAATTGTACAAAAATCCAACTGTATTTCTTCACTCAGGGCCTCAACTCAGAGATGAGGTTTTTGCATCCATCCTGTTGCACCCCCAGTACTTTTTCCTCATTTTTTGTTCTTTCATTTTCAGTACAAAAAAGATTACAAAGCAGGTCTATGTAAAGAATAGCATGTTCTTATCTTAGGCCTCTCCTGAGCAGGTATTACTTACTCTATCATGTATTAAAGATTTTGTAAGACATTCATTCAGGTGACCTGACTCAGAGAGGGAATTGCTCCAGTTGGTGTGGACCAAGCCTGTTCATCAGCACCTTATTGCCCAGCCCAGCGTGCTGGTGACTGAACAATTTGCTGTCTGAAACCTCACACATGGTCTCTCTGAACACGTAGACAATGTGGCATGAACAGCAGCAAGAGGACAAGAGGCTCTCACAGCCCTGCAGAGCTGCTCTGTTCCCAGGAATATAACTACTTGGGAGGATACAAGCTTCCAGGTTTGCCACTGGCACTTGATAGGATGTGACAATCCCTAGCCAGGCTCCTGGAAATGACTGTTTCACAGTGAGGTGGGGGCCATCTGGCAGCTGAGATTTTTCCTTTCTAGCATTAATTGCTTTTTAAAGACTTTGGAAATGTTTGGGATGACACCTGAATATATTTAGCACAGACACACTGAAACTGCCTGAGAAGAGGGTGTGCAGAAACAGGCTTTTACACCTCATCTTGTGTTTAGCTACTGACTTAACCAAGGTCTTCATTTTGGGGAGGAAGTTGTTCTAGACATGTGATTTGCAGGTGTTCACGGGCAGATGCTCAATCCTGCTATGTGTTGCATGCTTCAGTTGCATCCCTCAGGGATCCCTGGCTCCCACCCTTGACAGCTTTGCAACCTGAAATGTGTGACTGTGCATCACAAAGTGCTGGCAAGGATTCACACCCACCGTGCCCACCCACCCTGAGGTACCAGCGTCGCTTGGTTTTTCCTCCTCATTCACACAGCAAGAATCTCAGGGTGGACTAAGTTTGAAGAACTGTATTTAAAAGTGAAAATAAGAAAGAAAAGAATACAAAACCGAATTTGTATTATTTATTTATTTTTTCTGCCAAGCATATGCAAGTGGAGATTTAATTGTATTTATGCAAATGCAGCTTTTAAAGAAGCTTTTCTCTTACTATTAATTATGAAAATCCTCTTGAGTCTTTCAGTCCAGTGAGCTACTTTGTTTTTCATAACTGAGACAATTTGAGTTATCTTAGAAATCTTAAACTGTCTTCTGCTTGATACCCAGAAGACTTTATTGCAACTCTGCTCAGGGTCAATTGTTTCTTAAACTTCTTTCAGACTCTATTCAACATAACAATTAAACCAATTTTTTTCAATTCAGGAGCTGATGAAACCCAACATTTTATAAAGTGTTATCATAAGAGTATGAACTGAGTAGATGGCTTTCAGGCCTATTCAATAGAACTTCACACTACTTTACTAGGATTTCTATAAAAGCAGAATACTAGCCTATCTGAGTCTGTTAAACACAGACAGTTGGATCAAGGTACCTAATAAGACACCCTTTTAATAATGACATGGCTGTGTGACATACTTCTTTTCTCCTCTCTCTTTCATGCTGTTGTGTATACATGGACATGCAAACACATTTTGCATTTAAGAGCTACCAGGTGACTATATGTAAATCTATACTACAGAGAGTTGGGGTGTTCAGCCTGGAGAAGAGAAGGCTCCAGGGAGACCTTAGAGTACCTTCCAGTGCCTGAAGGGGCTCCAGGAAAGCTGGGGAGAGGCTTTTTACCAGGGTGTGTAGTGATAGGACAAGAGGTAATGTTTTTAAGCTGGAAGAGGATAGATTTAGGTTAGATTTTAGAAATAAATTATTTGCTGTGAGGGTGGTGAGATCCTGGCCCAGGTTGCCCAGGGAAGCTGTGGCTGCCCCATCCCTGGAAGTGTTGAAGGGCAGGTTGGATGGGGCTTGGAGCAGCCTGGGCTGGTGGGAGGTGTCCCTGCCCATGCAGGGGGGTTGGAATTAGATGATTTTGAAGGTCTCTTCCAACACAAATCATTCTATAATTCTATGATTCTGCGATTTTACACACTGAGTAGTTTTGAATAAGATCATGTTTAATAACTACTTACAGTTAGATGACTGAAACCCATAGTATTTAATTAGATTTTTCCAAATAATATCAGATGGTGACATAAATTTATAACCTTGCCTTAGTGAATGAGAACTTTATCACCTGTCTGTCATTGATACTAAATGCTCCATGCTAAGTGGAGCAATTTATGATTGTGTTTTGCAAATAGGATAACTGGGTTATTCTTTCAATATTGATCCCTGAGACACTCTCTCTTGATAAAACAGTGAGTGAAGTTTTGCTTCAGGACTCCATATTTTGCAGTGAGTGTTTGCACAAGGGTCAAGATGTAGGATGTTATGCTATCTCATGCATTCTCAAGATGAGTGGGGCTATGTAGAACAAGATATATATATAAAACACTTCATAATTCTAGGTGGTGCATCCAACAAAGCAGAAAAATAAGATTTTCTGAAAAATACACATTTTCAAGGCAGTCCAAGTTGTGCACAGAAAGCATCATTAGTTACCTCTGGAAACCATAATCTGAGGGTTTGCACAGTTCTTTTTCTCCGTGCAGTTGGCCAAATATTACAGTCAGCTGAGGATCTTCTGGGTGTACAACAAGCAGCAGAGCTGAGCTCCACAGCTCTGGAAGTGCTTGCTTCAGAAGATTTGTGCATTTAAAAAGCTGTCCTAAACCTTCTGAACTGTATTTGAAATTATTGAGCACATATAGTGGGGTTTGAGGTGAACAGAAAATAAATAATCCTGGAAATCTGTGTAATTATGAATTAGAGGAAATTAAAATTTAATCACAAAATATCTACACTACTACTCCTTTTACCTGTTTTGCATGTTTTTCATTTATTCTAACAAGCACCTGAGATTTAATATTTGGTTTTGATATTTTTGGATAATTTCTTACCCTTCCTTCTCTGTCTTTACTGCCTGGTGTCAGGGTGACTCCCACCTGTCCCTGTCCTATTTCTGTCCTTCCAACTGGCAAATGTGTTGATTTTGTATTTCTGAGAGCACTGGGAGGGAAATGCCACACTGGATGACTGTAATTCTCAAGTTTCAAATGTTTTTGAGAATGGTGGAAGGACAGAAACCAAGAGAGCTTTCCTTTGTATTCCTGCAGAGCATAAATAAAACAGCAATCATTTCTGAAGAGTGAGAGCTTCAGTTTTAGGACAAGACTTGAAAGTTTACAGGTTTTCAGTTTTGTGAATAAGAGTACTTTTTTTTCCTTTCAAATTGGTGAATGTAGTGAATTATAAATTCCTTTTGACTTTGAAATCTGCTTAGTTTCATTCTGCAAGTAGCTCTGCCATCAGAAAGGTTATCTCAGGTCCTATGAAGTTTCAGATTTTATTTTTTTTCTTCATTAGCTCTTCAGTCATTAAGAACTTCAGTCAATAAGAACTCCTGCCAATAAGAACAGTAAGAACCTCCTGTTTTCCCTGCTACACTGAAATCTGAAATTCAGATCAGCTGATCTTAAAATGACTTGCAACCAAATTATAGGAGCTGTTTGGCCTTGTCATGGCTTAGTCTAGAATGTCTTTTTTTGTTTGTTTGTTTCATTTGTTTTGTTCTTTGTTTATGTACAATTTTATTGGATTTTTATGAAAATAAGATTAAATACTAACAGCCAATACACATAATTATAGTGTTTTGCCACATTATGCAGAGTTTACAAGAGTTTAAGTGGGTGCTTCTTCATATTGGCACACATGAGGAGTAACTGAATAACTGCCTGCATTGAGTCTTAACCAACTCAGTAAATCAGGAGCTGTTTTTTATCTCCAAGAAGGTTTTGCTTCCTTATTGTCACTAAATATGTAACAGTATCCCTAGATTATTGTCAATGGCAAAGTTCAGATTGTTGTTTCTTCTGGCTTTTGATGCAAAATATTTCTTTTGTGAATCATCAGAATCCTACTCTGGAAATCAATAACATATTGCATATAGCATTTATTTATTCCATTGGGTAAAACTTTCACAAAACATGTCTGTTGCTGAGATTTCAAATGCTGAAAATATTGTCAGGTTACTAAACACTGTGAAACAGGATGAGGCAAAGAAGCTAATTCTTCCACAGGGTCTAGTGGACATCAGATTTTTGATCTCTTTCTTGTGACACTGTGAGAAGGACAGAAAATGGCACACACAAAACTAAGCTAGTGGCACTGATCTTGAGAAGATCTTGAGAAGGTGCAATCCTGAATTTATAACCTTAAGGTTGCAATTTAGCAAGTTTTCTCAGATATTGAGCACTGCAGGTGATTAAATACTGTTTCCTCTTACAGTAAGTTATTGAAAGGGGGAAGAGAACGTAATACAATACTTGGCAGAAAGAATTCTGAATGCACTTAGCTGTAGTAGTTACATATTCTCAGGTTGTCTTTATCCATCTGCTTATAATCTCCTACAAATTTGTCCGACCCAATAATTCAACTCCCAAAGATGCTTACACTCACTGTCTTTAAATAGAGCTCTATCTGAAAAGGGCTTCAACATAATGCTTTACAGAGAGGTCATCAGGAGGTTTCAGATCAGTTTCTGTTATAAAATTCTGGTTTTATACATTCATTAATTCCTGTAACATTCACCTTTATGACATAGCTTTCCACACTTGAGAGAGTATTTGGATTCAGCAGAATCTTTTCAGCTGCCTTTGGGTTATAAAAAATCCTATTTAAATATATGAAGTAAATCCTACTTTCTTGTCCAGACAGCAGAAAAGGGAAATGTTTTAAATCAAACCCAAGTTTTACATTTCAAATTGTTCAAGTTCCATAACTCATAATGAGCAGCTGAATCAATCTGAAAAGATTTAAGGATGTGTTCACATCATCCAGTTTTAGGCAACGGATACGATCAACCTGTTACCCAAACTCTTCCTATTGTCAGGCTCTCCAGAGAGCTCTGGTTTACATGGTCAGAGTCACTTCTGGGATAAACCTTTCTGTCACCACTGCCTGCTGGCAAGAACCTAGAGAGAATGGTTGTTCAAATTAGATGGCTAAAACTGGGTGGTATGAATACCCTGTTTCCAGGCAGACATATTGTAAATCTTTACAAGTGTGCCCTGAAATGTGCATCAAGTCTTCATCCTTTCCCCAGGTTTCACAGAGATCGTGGAGGACCCAGAGCTTTTGACATTTAGACCATACTGGATTCGACAGTATATTGTGGTTTAAAAATCTTGTTCAGTTAGTTATTCTGACACATTTACAAAGAACATGTATCTTTCTTATCTTGCCCATCAGAGCTGGTCTTGCCAGTGAAGCTCAGCCTGTGGTTGCATTGCTTACTTGCCATCCTATGGTGGGGCAGTAGCTCTGCAGCCTTCTCTTGATTTTGAGGGTTTCTGTAGCTTTGGTACCTTTTTCTCTTATTTTTTTTTTTTTTTCCCCACTAGACATTGCCCAGTGTTTCTCAGTCATTGAGCTGGTGTGATGCTGCTAATGGGTTGCTTAGTTTGTGGTAAACACATGGACAAAAAAGATGAAGAATTTGTCTGTTGGGCTCAATTTGAGCTGAAGAAACATGAAAAGCCACAAAAATGCAATACTGTTGCTTTAAAATTGTCCATAAAGCACTTGTAGGGAAGAATTAAAACACCATGTGTTTTCAGCCACAAGTTCTATAGTGAGACAGGCAATCTTGATTGAACTCATTTCTTATTTTAGTCTTGCATTGTTGTTCTACTTTCCAATTATTTTATTCAGAAAACTAGAACTAAAGAGACATGTTGATTTGTAACTAAATTGAAACTATACATTAATCCTACACGTCCCTACTCCTTAATTTAACATTTTATCATTAAAATGTCAAATGAAAGTTCCCTTTTTTTGTCTGATACTTTTTCTTATTTTTGTCAAAATACTGTGGATGGAAACAGCAATTTCATTAAACTGGAGTTCTATTTGATTGAAGAAAATGAATCTTTAAAAGCCTTTTTTTAAAAAATGAAGTAAAATTACTTTAAATAGGCTGGTGACATGATTTTAAATTAAAACTTTTTGTAGCTTGAGCTACCCAATTTATTAATGGGAAAGTATTCATTGTAGCTAGTGAGCGAAACAAGTTGTTTCTGGCTACAATTTTCCCAAGACTTAAAAATAATTAGCTTTTAGCCTTTTATGGGTTGTTTTTTTTTGTGGTGTGTTTTTTTGTTTTGTTTTGTTTTTCTTTTTGTTTGGATTTTTTTGTAGATTGGATGAGGAAGATAAACTACCACCTTTTAATCCCACTCAGTTTTTAGACTTTGAAAGAATTAAATACTGTAAAAAACTGGAAAACCGGAATGAAGGGGGAAAAAAACTTTCAGTGCTTGAAAAAGTGCTGCCAAAATAGCCTGGTGCTCCAGTCAGAGTTTTACACATGATCTCACTTTATGTTCCCCATCAGTTTGCTGGTTTTACCAATAATAAAACCTTAATTCCAAAAATGTTCTACTTGCATATTGGTTTTTTACTGGCTAAAAATGTTTTTGTGACCTAAAAGAGGACTAACCTTACACATTATAGTAAATTTAACTTTTGACATCTGTTTTTCTTCTATTCTTTTTTTTGTTTTGTTTTGTTATTTCATTTATTTTCTTTAAATAAAATCTTAGATTTTAGCTCCTGAGTAGCACCTTAATGTGCCTAAAATAGTAATTTTTTTCTTCTTCAGAGAGTACAGACCAAACCTTAGTAGCTTACAGGGTAGGTTTTGTGCTGAGGATATTTAAAAAGCAGCTCAAAAAGACCAAAGCAATTTTGCCATAACAGTCTAAAGTATAAACACAATTCCTCCAGCACATAATTGAAATGGATCTAGTATAAAATCAATTTAATAGGATTGATTCCTATTGAAATCAGAAGGCTACAGAAACAAATATTAACTATTAGAGTCAAGGTGCCAAATCATGTGCAAATGGTTCCTAACTATACAAAGAGAAACTGAGTGCTGAATAAGGAAAAAGTGTTGATGTACATATTTCCTTTTTGAATGCAGAAATTGATACAGAAAATACACTTCTTTTGGATGAACTGTGCCAATAAAGTAAAGTTTTGAACCTGAGTGCAGCTGCAAAAAGCATGGGGAGGTACTTGACAGTTCTCCTTATCTGTTTGAGTGTCTAACTTCAGAATTTTTAATGATTGCATTCCGAATATAATGAAAATGCTGTAAAGGTGTGTAAAAGGTTCCCCAGACTGTCTGGGGATAATGCCTCCTACAGTGTGTGTGTGTGTAAACCTATCATAGTTAATTATCACCACAACCCTTCCCTTGCATCACAAGTGATTTTGAGGGAGGATGCGGAGCTGCTGTGCCACTAGATGTTGCTCTAAGACAGCTCCTAACAAAAGAAGGCCCTTAAAAAACATGCTGGCTCTTATATTTGCATCACTCACCACAATTCTCTTTAAAAATAATTCGCAGATTAAATCTGAAGCTTTTGAAACAGGTTCCAAAAATAAAAAATAAAAAGAAAAAAATAAAGAGAGGAAAAAGAGCATCATGAACTGCTATTAAAACTTGGATTATCAGAGCCACTGCATTTCTGGAACAGAGTATGAATAAGAATACCATTTTATCAGAAACCTTTGGTTTTATAAGACTGTCTTATCTAATTCTTGAAGTGCTTTCTGTTAAGTAAATTCACATCCTTTAAAAAAGCAGAATATAAATTCCTTAAGTCTTTCTATTTCAAAATCCAAGGCTCATGCCTGCTTAGGGTTGGTGGTGAAATGAGTTTGCTGGTCTTGGCTGAAATACCATGGATGGTATTATACCATGGTATTTAGCTAACTTCTTGGTTTATGAGCACTTAGATGTTAAATAGAAGAAATGCTAATTAGGTCAATATGGAAATAAACCTGCAGAGCTGCAAGAAGCTGCTTGCACAGTGTCTACTGAGGCAGGTGTGGTTTTTGTCTTCGCTTGCAGTACTTCACTTGCAGAGAAACAAACAGATTAATAAAAGAGAAGGAAAAACCTTTGAAAAGTAGAGAATTTACTCTTATGGGAATCACTAAAGGTTGGGATCAAGGTTCTTAGTATGGTAATTCAGAATGGGTGGAGACACCTGGGGAGAAGGTATTTGCAGCATGACAGGCTAAAATTGCAGCACAGCAGATGACACAGCTAATCACTCTCTGGAGTGAATACTCAGTTTTTCTTGGACCCCACTGAACAGTTCTGTGTCTGCTTAGCTTTGAGCAGTCACTTGGTTTAGGCTTTCAAAAATTAGTAATTTATTCTTGGTTCACTACACTGAACAACATACAGATATGAAAACCAGGAAAGACAGGTTGTTTTATTTTTTTTTGAGAAAATGTTAGTAGCTTGATGATTAAATATGAAGTGGGCATTGAGAGATCATTAACACTGTGAAATGGATTCCTGACATTTTAAGAAAGCAGCATGTACCCTTATCTTTAGCCCTGTGGTGGGTCTTAAATGAATAAAGTCTTTGCTGATCATTTTGTTTTTACATTTGGAGGTGATATATTCTCTCAGTTATGCTCTACAGGGAACGGTTGAAATTAGTTTTCATTAGTTCGTTTATACTGTACTTCTCTGTGAGACTGCAGCTTGACCTCATTATACCATCAGAGTCTGTAAAAGCTTTTTTAAAGCCAAACACTTACAAATATGTAATTCTTAAAAGAATTTCAGTAAAATAACATTAAAATACAATTCTTTTCAAGGCCTTTAACGCCCAGCTGCCTGTGCATCCTTAAATATTTTAAAACTCTCTGTATCTATTTTACAATAGCTTTTCAATCTCTAGCACACAGAAATACTGTATAGTATGCTAAGGTGTTGAAGTTACCTTCTACACATCTGCATTTCTTTTCTTTTCTTGGGGACACAGGCAGCCACAGACATGCACATGCAGGACCATACACCAGGTTAGGAGCTAATAGAGCCGTCAGCCGCTGCCCTCCGGTATGAGCTGTGACACACGCCACAGAGCACCCTGCCTGCTCCTGATATTACCAGTTTCTCTAAGTGCTAGCTTCACTTCTGCTTTTATTAGCTGATGCATCAACACCCCACACCCAGGAAAAGATTCTATGAAGTCCATTAATTAGGCTACCCTTTCAAGGCACGGAGGAGACAGGAGTGCAGGAGCTCTCTAGGGCCACCATCCTGTGCTGCTTGCCTTGTTCTGCTTCTCAGAGCTTCATTAACATGTCTCTTTTTGGGGGGTGAAGAGAGGCAAAGAGGAATATTGAGGTTCTCAGCTCCTTGCAGGGATTTTGTACCAGGATTTGTCTAGGCAATGCAGCAGAGCTGCAGGACAAGTGCCTCCTGAGAGCCTATCAGACACCTCAGCGTGCAAGAGGAGAGGGAGGAGAGAGGCAAGGGCTGCCCACGAGCAAACCCAGCTGAGGGAGAGTCATGCCCCATTTTCCAGAGAAGCAGTAAAAACCACTGAGGACATTTCTCCATCTGCACAGCTATTACATATCAAAGGCAATGTCTGTTTTTTTCAGGGGCTATATAAAGCTACTGTGTTTGAGATTTATTTCTGGCTGCTAAAAATAGTTTTGTATCCTTTTGGGCTGAGAGTGTTATCTGGCTTTCTTGTTTCTGTGATTCAGTAATAGCCTCGTTCTTTATAGACATAATGTGCATATTGCTGACATTGTTCCAAAAAAATAGATGGCCCAGGGCCACCTTTGGGGAATTTTCTAAACGGGAGAATCAGAAATTATCATCTCACGCTGGGTGTTGAAGCACTTTGATAACGTGCTGAGAGTGCTGAAGGAGGACCTGGAACAGTCCCCCTGCATGTATTTACACAACAGACTGTCGTTGCTTTGAGTTGTCAGCCCGGTAGTTCAATAATGTTCACTCTTAAAAACCTTCAGTGAGTATTTAGGTACCTAGTTTGCATTCTAAAGGGTTTGTAAGTGTGCACTGCTCATGGGCAGGGGGTTAGTACCTTCTCAGCTTTGTTGCAAGAGAGGGGGACACAGTTTTGTTTCCATCAACAATTTTCCCCTCACAGCAGTGGCAGCAAAATTGGGACCCTTTTTGGTGGAAGTCTGAATGCAGCAGAAGGAGAATGTGCTGCCATGTGTTACCTCTGCACCTCAGAAATATTGGAGAATTTTCTCCTTCTTTTATCCTTCCAGAAGAGAAGTGCTCTAGACAGAACAGATATATAGGATGGATGGAGGTGTCATGGATGTGTCATATGGAAAGTCGTGTGAAATGACTTCAGAGAAATACTTTCAGGTTGTTTTTTTTCCTCCTCCTCCTCATCCCTTCCCCCATTGTGCAGGGAGGGAACAAGAAGTTGCATGGTTGGGTCTGCATGACAAAGGCACAGTGGCCTGTCCTGGAGGCTCTACCTCATGTGGTCTCACTGGGTGCATTGTCACTGGCATGATGAGACAGCTGCTACTCAGGGATGGAGCAAAGTCATTTTATTTAAAGTAAAATAGGATTATCTTTTTGGCAACACCTCATTCTGGAGGTGGTTTTTCAACAGTACCAACACCAGAAATTTAACTGTGTAATTTCTGGTAAGAATTTACATATATTTTGGTCTTTGAAGAACAGCTTGGTGGCTCAAGCACAAAGCTGGGTGGGAGATTTGGTAGTTCCTCTTCACTACTTCCCTCTCCCCAGTTTGTGTGTGGCTTTGGTGGGACAGGCTGCTCTCACAGGCACAGTAATGCATCCGTGGCATTTGCTGGTGAGATGCAACTAAAGCTCCCTGAGGCTATGCATGAGTGGAGTTAGAGGAGCACAGTCCTTTCTTTCATAGGATTCTGAAAGCTAAAAATTAGAACTTAGGAAGTTACCCATCACTACCAGTTTGTATCATCTGTGAGAAGTTACTCTGTGCTGCAGGCACTCATCAGTTATGAAGAAGGATAGGCTCACCACATGTATAAAGTAAATCCATCTCATTTGGCATGGATGGCCAAACAGCCATCTCATGATAACTCTCCATCACTGCCAGAGTGAATCAGCCTCAAACCATAGGAGAAAAAGAAACGTTTGCTTCAGTTTCTTTGGGTCTGCATTGCAGAGACTGAAATCAGCCTGCAAACAGGCTGCATTGTTGTTTGCAGTGATCCACAGCTCCCTTTATACTGGTGTGTGACCTGTGTGCTGCTGTAATTTCTAACTACAGTAGGTGTATCAAGGTTTGACTGCAGCCTTAGACATGACTTTACTGGCATTGGTGATTTTTATCACAATGGCAAATCTGATTTTTTAAAAAGAGTGTATGCTTTATAGTTAATGCTGTCTTCAGTTTGTTCTTTATTGGCACTAGAAATCCATTCAGTTTAAGATAAAATAAAACAAAAATAGCAAAATAAATAACTTGGAGGCATTTGGAGGGGAATGAAAGCTGTTTCTTGGTCCAAACACTTTCAATGTTATAGAGCTTAAAGCATAGAGCAGCCTCAGCAAATATTATAACCAATCTGAACAGTACCCCTAGGGCAGGGACAACCTGTGAAAAGCACAACAGTGGATTAAAAGAGAGGTGCAATAAATATCCATTTAGTTATTTATTGCAAAATAAATTATGTATTGACACAAGAAGTTACACTGTCATTTTCTGTTTGAAATGTTACAGAAGTAAATTGCTTTCTTTCTAAAGGGCAGCCTGGAATGTTGGTCTTGCCTTTCTGTCATGACATTTAACTCATTAGCATGCAGGTGCACTCCTTGGGTTTCATGCAATAACTGTCTCCTTTCACTGTGTTTACAGATGATCTGGCAAGTTTGCAGGCCAAATGGGTCTCTGAATGCTAGTCCATGAAGCATTGAATGAGACAGCCCATTGCTTGGGGAGATCCCAGCACAACTAGCCAGGAGGTGAGCATCAACAGGGGCATTAAAATTAAAAAATGGCTGGAAAGGGTTTGTAACTGACCATGATGATAATTACTTTCAGTAAGGTTGCAGTCACTCATTTTTCTTCCCTTTCCTTAAAATCAACACTTGTGTTTTAGCAAATGATCCATGGTTATTAGCAGTTAGCATGATGTGCCCTGGGTTCCTCAACATAATGAATTGTTCTGTTTCGTGGGGAGCCAACCACATGTTTGGGGTGTGAAACAGGGAATTCTTCATGGAGAATGGCAGGCACAGTGGGGACTATTTTGACTCCAGTTTGGGACTGAGCAGCAGATGGGATACCACGGCAAGAGGGGGCCCTGACTCCTGCCACACCGTGGAGCTGCCTTTCCCAGCACCACAAGGGCCAGAAGAGGAGCTTGTAGCTTTGCTGCTGAAAGAATCTGGGCTCCCATCTGGGATTAGGAAAAGCTCCTGGCAAACTGACAGTGAAATCCCTGTACCCCAGCTTTCTGTCAGCTGTGTGGGTGTGATGTTCCTGTTCCATATTCTTGTGGGAAGTTATTTTACCTAATGCTCAGTCCTGCAAGGACTGAGTGTCAAGCTAATCCTCTGGGCTCTTCCTGTAGGAGGGGGAGAGATATGAATCTCAGGTGAAAGAAGTGTCTAAGGCACCTGGAAAAAAATGCCTACTCTTTGTATATGTCTTTTCTCTTACCCTGAGAGAAGCCCAGTAACTAGCTCAGGCTCCAACCTGGCTTTTAAATGGTTGAAGTTTGGTGAGGCAACTGTGCCTGCTGCATCTGCCTCTTCCCTTAAAATTGTCTGGAGACTGTCTTCTGTCACCATGGGCACTGCTGTATGTCTAACATGGCAAAGTCATCACTGCAGATGGAGCCCCCAACATGCAGCTATAATATGAAGAATTAGTAAATAGACTCTCAGAGCTGCTGACTGATCTCTAGTACCCAGCAACATCACTTTATGCCCAAATAAACAGATATGTGATAAAAAACCTCTGGATATTAGCTTAGCACAAGTTATGCAGCCAGATTCAGGCACAGAATCATGCTTTGGCAGCTCAACAAGCTGTTGCATTTCTGCTGAGCAGTTCTGAATATCCTTGTGCTGATTGCATCCTCACCTTATCAATGTTCATGTGAAAGGCCTGGACACCAATGGATGCCTCAGACTGATGCACAGTAGCTTGTTAAGCCACAGTTATCATGTGCCTCAGCCCACAGACAACCCCCCCACTAGCTCATTTGTAACTTGGGTTTCGTGCTGACACTGGGGATTTGTCAAAATCTGCTGTGTTGGCTAAATATGCAACAAATGTCAATGTATAGAATATGGGAAATGGAGCAGAATCACTAGTAGGAAAAAGTTTAGCATCTGTTTGGTGAGTTTTGATGCATGATTTGGTAGGTAAAGGTTATCAGAAAAGTCAATACAAGCATGCTTGGAAAACATAGCATCAGTCAAACCTCTTGACAGGTGTGTTGCAAAGCAGCAGCAGATCATTCAAAGCTGAGGACCAGCAAAATTCTGTCGCTCCTGAAGGCAGAAGTGCCTTGTCATACTGTTGGGCTGCTTTATGAACTTGCTGGCCTGCTAAGATGAAAGCCATTGCTCTGCTCCCACTTGGCAGGTTGGGAAAGGTGTCCTTACCCCCTGCCTTGTTCACAGATATAGCATTCTATAGCCCACCACCCTCAGTCTCCAAGCCAGAGCAGATTAGACTCAGTCCCACAGGGCTCCTGCAGGTGAGGATTTTGAGTTTTCAGATCACCTCTTGAGGCAAACATGTTAGTTAAGAGCAGGAGAAACATGAAGACTGAATCAGGCTGAGATGGCTTCCAGTACCTGAAGGGGTTACAGAAAAGCTGGGGAAGGTTCCAACTTCCCTGCTATGAGCAGGGATACCTCACGCTAGACCAGGATACACGTGGTCCCTTCCAACCTTATCCATTCCATGATTCCATGTGCACATGCTGTGCCTTGCACAGGAAGAATGCACATCTATTTGAAAGAAGGAAACAGCCCACGTGTATCTGCAGTGATGGATTCCTCCCATCTACTTCTGACCTTCACTCCCAACTGAGAATCTCCCCTCTCCCTATAGTACAGTTTGTTTGTTTTTTTCTGCACCTGTTTTTTTCTTGCCTTAATATAGTCAGGAAGATACTTGTATCTTAAATGAGCATCACAACCCTTTTTGAAGTGAGGACCTAATTAGGTCTGCCAAACTGCTAGAGCATCACAGCAGATTATTTGTTCCTCAATGCCTTCAATAGCAGAGCTGAAAACCTGGTTTACTTGGTGCAGTTCCCACTGACTGGAAAAGGGGAAACCCAACTCCCATTTTCAAAAAGGGGAGGAAAGAAAACCCAGGAAGCTACAGGCCAGTCAGTCTCACCTCTGTGCCCAGGAAGATCATGGAGCAGATCCTCCTGAAGGCTCTGCCAAGGCACATGGAAAGTGCAGAGGTGGTTGGTGGCAACCAACATGGCTTCACCAAGGGCAAATCATGCCTGACAAATTTGGTGACCCTTTATGATGGGGTGGCAGGGTCGGTGGACAAGGGATGAGCAACTGATGTCATCGACCTGAACTTATACAAAGCGTTTGACACTGTCCTGCATGACATTCTGGTCTCGAAACTGGAAGGATATGGATTTGATGGATGAACCACTCAGTGGATAAGGAACTGGCTGCATAGTCACACTCAGAGAGTAATGATCAATGGCTCAATGTCCAGATGGAGACCAGTGATGAGTGGTGTTCCTTAGGGGTCGGTACATGGACTGGTGCTGTTTAACATCTCTGTCAGTGACTCAGTGCAACTGAGGGCATCCCCAGCAAGTTTGCTGATGACACCAAGCTGTGTGGTGTGGTTGACACATGGGAGGGAAGGGAGGTCATCCAGAGAGACCTTGACAGGCTGGAGAGGTGTGCCAATGCCAACCTCATGAAGTTCAATCAGGCCAAGTGCAGGGTGCTGCACCTGAGTTGGGGAATCCACTCTCATGAGACCCCACCTGGAGTGCTGTGTCCAGTTCTGGAGGCCTTAACACAGTAAGGATGCAGAGCTCTTGGAGCAATTCCAGAGAAGGGCCACAAAGATGATCAGAGGGCTGAAGCACCTCTCCTACAAAGACTGGATAAGAGAGTTGTGACTGCCCAGCCTGGAGAAGAGAAGGCTCTGAGGGGACCTTATAGCAGCCTTCCAATACATGGAGGGGCTACAGCAAAAATGGGGAGGAACTTTTTTACCAGGGTGTGTAGTGATAGGAAGAGAGGCGATGGTTTTAAGCTGGAAGAGGATAGATTTAGGTGAGACATTGGGAGGAAATTCTTCAGTATAAGGGTGGTGAGACACTGGAACGGGTTGTCCAGGAAGGTTGGAGGGGACCTTATAGCAGCCTTCCAATACATGGAGGGGCTACAGCAAAAATGGGGAGGAACTTTTTTACCAGGGTGTGTAGTGATAGGAAGAGAGGCGATGGTTTTAAGCTGGAAGAGGATAGATTTAGGTGAGACATTGGGAGGAAATTCTTCAGTATAAGGGTGGTGAGACACTGGAACAGGTTGTCCAGGAAGGCTGGGGATGGCCCATCCCTGGAAGTGTCCAAGGACAGGTTGGGATCTGAGCAACCTGCCCTAGTGGGAGGTGTCCCTGCCCATGCAGGGGTGTTGGAACTAAAGGATCTTTAAGGTGTCTTCCAACCCGAAACATTCTATGATTCTGTGAGATTGTCCCCTTGCCCAGGGATGCTCCATTTGAAGAGGTTCTGTTCATTCTGTTCCTGCTCCTTCTATGCCACTTGAAACCTTTTATTCTCTCATTCCTTAAAGCACTTACTTGAGTGTGGTAGCAAAAGACCAGGAAGAATCACTCCCCACATTCACTTTGGGATCATAAATGGCACTCAAACAGATTCTCCCAGACATTGCAGCTGTGCTTCAGGCCATGAAGCTCCCAGCAAAAACATGTGTTCTTCCCATTTCAACCCCTGGACAAGTTCCATTGCCAGATGTAAAAGTTTTTAATTGCATTTTTGGAAATCTTTATAAACTGGTGGGATTACTGAGTAGAAACCCAGCACACCCAAGGCCATGAGGTCTGCTCAGGAAGGAAAATCTTTATAAATAAGGTTGCACTGAAAGACAGAGCAAAAGAACCACTACCTCAAGCTATGAATCAATGTGCTCCTAAGAGGTTAAGACCCTGGAATCAGTAAAGTCTTTAGGAGTAATTCTAACTTTAAGTGACCCCATTGACTTCAGTATGTATCAGTAGCTTGCTCAGTTGGGACCTACTTTTATGAGCTGGAAAAAAATAAATAATTTCATTTTTAGAGTCTGTAATTGTGGTCTCTATGGAATTTGCAAACACAGTGCCTAGAAAAGTATAAAATCTAAGTAGAGAAAGTAAGGGTGGGAGTAAGTCAATAATACTACCCTCATTTATTGATGTGGGAATCTGAAGCTGAAGGACCCAAGGTTTTATTTAAGGCCACACAAGTAGTATATAGCAAAGCCAAAAAACCAGATCCCAGCCTTCCAGGTCATGCTGTTCATATTTTAATCCTCCAATATTTAACCTGTAGAAATTCTAACCCTCCTATAAGCTCCTTTAGGCCTTGTGGTAACACCTGAGTAACTAGAAGGAACAGCAGAGTTAGAGTTTGCTAATACTGGGCATCAGGGAATTTATCTTTTTACTGCCTGAATGTTTGTTTAGAAACTTGAGTTATGATATGTTTGTGAAATATGTATTTTTACATAACACTTCTGAATTTCAAAAGAAAAACTTTTTTTTTTTTTTTTCCACTTAGTCATTTGGATAATTGTACCTGATCCAGTGTTTCTAACCAAGTGCTATAGTCAGTCTATTGCAGCTCATTTCATAACACAGGAGTACAAACAATACGAAGCAGACTTGCCAAACTTTGAGTAATTAAATATAAGTAGAGCAGTGGTGATAAAGAAAACACTGGGTAAGATTTCTGAAAAGGAAGAAGGTATAATTACTTCAGCAGAAACGCAGCAGTAACAGAGACACTGACAACATGCAGGGATTTTATGTGCTTATTGACTCAGCCATTCACAAAAAAAAGTAATTATCTTAGCAAATGCCACATTACATCATAGCAATCAAGCTACTGTAGCACAGTTCTGAGATACAAAGCACCTTTTACTGAAAATCAAAGGCACTTTTTTGAATATTTAAGAGAAGAACATCATGGTCGTCTGATTATATGGCCACATGTTCTTTGTGTGTTTCTAACATTTAGAGATGGTTTTTTACTGCTTTTATGGCCAATAAATGTTCTGGGTTGTTTGTTGGTTTTTTTTTCTACTGGCTTTTGGTAAAGTAATTGCAGAGTTAGTACAGAAACTTTTAGCATGCAACTAAAGCACATCTGACCACCTCAGCTCTGAGTGATAAGCTTGCAATGTGAAATGAATGAAAAAGATAAAAGTAAGCTTATCTGTAAATCCTAACTCTCCCTTTTTCCATCCATCCTTACTGTTAGCAAAGTGTCTGTTGGATTAATGATAGACAACCTCCATTTTAAGACCAAGGGAATTACTAGGCTGTGAAAGAAGCAGCTGATGAATGCTGTGAATGAGTGTAAAAATTTGCACCTCTTGTGGGTGATGACCACAGCATTGGCTAGAGAAGCAGGGAGACACAGGATGTCTTTATGATAAGCAGCACTATGACTGTCCTTGGAAGTAGGTAGCCAGTTCTGTTTCCAAAATATAGATGCCACAGTCATGGCAAGATATTCTTGCTTAGTATGGACTGCATTAGCCTTATCAGTCTCTTTTCCTTCTCCAACCATACCCCCCAACCTCCCCTCCACATAACCCACCTTTTGCTGCTCCAACTTAGGCTTTATTTTTTGGAGGGATGAATATTGGAAGAGTCGTTTTCAACCTCTGGGGAATCTGGAGATGCCAACAAAATTCAGAACATTAACTTCACTCAAAGAATCGATAGTCCTTCACTACTTTAATAATTGTGTCTTTGCCCTAATGATAATGATAACCTCCATATTAATTAGAATGGGAAAAAGTCCTCTGAAAATTGAGGAAGAACCACCCCTTGCCTCCCGATGCAAAAGGCTGGTGTATTCATCTACAACTGGAATGTAAATTGCAGGCATCTAAGACTGGCTGCTTCAGCATTAGTATGCTTGTGATGGAGTTTTAAATCTGTCCCTGTATTTAAAAAACACCTTACATACACCAGTTTACCCAAGACTGTGAAGCGTAAGAAAGGAATGTTATCCTGGCTCTGTAATTTCCATTCTAAATCAGCTGCAAATATTTTATTTGCTGTTAGGCATTTATTTCCTAGTTGATATGACAGAAAGAAAACAATCTCAAAGGTCTTTGGGATGGCCAGTGTGTTCAAACTTCCAGACCGTGGCTGTATTGTATGTTATGTGAATGTAGGTTTTTTGTGGGTGGATCTCATTTTTGTTGCAATGACACTAATTAGCATCTTGACTCGTGCTCATCTTTTTCATCGAAAAATATCACTTTGTTCACAAGACTTTTTTGAAGTGAAGAGGAGGCAGGAAACAGGTTCTTTTTCTGTATCAAATGTAACGTCTGCTGTATCTATGGATAACAGGTTCTGAGGTGAACTGCTGAGTGTGTCACAGTAAGCCTGGCAGAGTTAAGTGTGGCAAGTCAGTCTGAGCACATGCTGTAATGGATTTGACCTCTGAGAGCACTACAAAGAGAAATTGCAATAACCATCTGAACCGACTTCAGAAGCCTGTAGCTCTGACTCCCTGGATACCAAAAGAAAAGAGAAGGACTAAATAGATTGGAGTGAACAATCAGAAATACAATGTTGAATAAATGCTTAATATTTAAAGTGCTGACACTAGAAGAAAACACAGCTTAGGGGTACATTTCTCTACTTGGTTCCAACCACATTAGGAGAGTAAAATTCCTTAAAAGATAGTTTTATAAAGGTAAGATATTGTCACAGCTTTAGCCAATGATGGGGTGTCAGATGCTCTGTTATTCCCCCATCACCCTCCCAGGGGGAAATAGAAAAGGAAATAAGAGAGAGAGACTTTAAGGTTGAAAAGAAAAAAACCTAGGAGAGGTTTAAAGAAGTAACAAGAACAATGCTGAATTAGAAATTTATATACAAATATGTAAATATGGTACCCATACTCTTCAGCTGGTAATTACTTCCCAACCAGAAAAGTCTCACGCTGGACTTGGCAGCAGATGGGGTTGCCCAAGTCCAGGGTCGCAGTGACAGCCCAGAACAGCCTTGGCACTGCTGACCAGGTCCTGCTTGGGAAAGCAGGAGAAGGCAACTGGTTGTGATGAACAATGTTCTTCTCTGGTGAGGAAATGAGATGCAGGAGCAGCAGAGGGAGCAATGACAAATAGACTCCACCAGTAGTGGGTGCTCGGAGGAGCCATTTTATACTGAGCAGCATGAGCAGGAGCACTGTGATTGGTCCATTTGAGTCACCTAACCCATCCTCTCCTCTCCTCTCCTCTCCTCTCCCCCTCTCCTCTCCTCTCCCCCTCTCCTCTCCTCTCCCCCTCTCCTCTCCTCTCCCCCTCTCCTCTCCTCTCCCCCTCTCCTCTCCTCTCCCCCTCTCCTCTCCTCTCCCCCTCTCCTCTCCTCTCCCCCTCTCCTCTCCTCTCCCCCTCTCCTCTCCTCTCCCCCTCTCCTCTCCTCTCCCCCTCTCCTCTCCTCTCCCCCTCTCCTCTCCTCTCCCCCTCTCCTCTCCTCTCCCCCTCTCCTCTCCTCTCCCCCTCTCCTCTCCTCTCCCCCTCTCCTCTCCTCTCCCCCTCTCCTCTCCTCTCCCCCTCTCCTCTCCTCTCCCCCTCTCCTCTCCTCTCCACAGTTGCTCCAACTGCTGTAACTATCCCAGTCTGGCAGTTACTGGTGGTTTTCTGGGCAGCCTCAGGTCAGTACAACCATAGACTATTTCTATCTTGGTCGGTTCTAACTGGGACAGATATATATTCAATAGAAGTGAGATGTGAAAGTGATGTTGCAATAATCACGATGCACAGCTGGGAAGATCTTCAGCACCTTTCCATGGCCAACAATTACTGATTAAAAATACTAAGGAGAAACTGCTCACACAAAGTTGGAGTCTTCCCAGCAGGACCAAGTTCAAGGCTCCAGCCTTAAGGGCAGTGATGGTGGATCTGATGGTGAATCTGATGGGGCTCTGGATACCTCAAGAGGTTGTCAAATGATGAAGCATGTAGGGTACTAGAAAATCCATCTTTTGATCAAGTTTCTCTAGGGTAGAGTGGTGTGTGTTCTTGAGCATCCCGAATTCAGAGACTGCAATTAAAATAACTGTTCTTAGTCACCAGATCCTGTCAGACAGAGTTGGAAGAGATGGTTTTAAGCACAAGAGGTGTAGGTGCAGGAATGAAAGCTGAGGGTGAAAGCACAGCTCTCTGATTTGTGTAACAAGATAAAAAGAAGAGATGGTTTTAAGCACAAGAGGTGTAGGAATGAAAGCTGAGGGTGAAAGCACAGCTGTCTGATTTGTGCAACAAGATAAAAGGGCAAATATTTAGAAGGGATATGATTCCATCAGTCTGACTTTCCTAAATTTACCCTGATAGTGCAAAAATCCCTGTCTGAAATGAGAGGATAAGACAGAAGACAGGCAGGAAAATAGAGGCTAGAGGAGTCAAAAAGACTTCTGTGCTTTAAGTTCCAGAAAACATTGGAGCAGAAGTGGGCACAGATCCCAGCTCATATTTATATCCACAGGTTGGTTTTTCTTAAGGGATGGTCTTTCCACTTGATTTTCCTTCATATTACATTTATTAGCAAAAGTAGGGATTAGAAGGAGCTTTGAGGATCCTCTGGGACTAGGAACTGTTGTGAGCAAGGGCTACTTGTTTTCTGTCTGTTCTGTTGAAAAAGAGAGGTAGAGAAAGAAGGGAGAATGTGTGCACATGTTCACTGCCACATCTGCTCTACAAAACCCTGAGCTGGAGTCAAAATAAGCCTTTAAAGAGAACACAGACAGTGCTGTATTTAGTTTTGATTTATTAAAGTAGTTTTCAGACTGCAGTCTTATTTGTCCTGTGAGAACTGCACTCTCTGGTAATGGGTGCATTGAATTTTCATGTGAAACATTTTAGAGAGCTTTTTTTTTTTTTCCACCTACGAGAGTGTGACAAGAATTTCTTCTTGTATGATGATGTGGAAGTTCTTATAGCTGCTATGCTAAACATGTATTTATGATCACTGGCACGGCTGCGGTGTATTTTGTTTATGTTGTTACAAACCTAGTTGTGACACATTATAAAAAATACATCCTTTTGTGGTAATCTCACACTGAGGCAGAATAAATCATGCCTCCTACCTCTGCTCCAGCTTTTCTGATATTTCCCCTTTGTTTTGCCTTACCTTGGAGAAGAGAGTGCCTGTGTGATTATCAGTCCTGTGCCAGGTGATGGGAAAGGTCTTATGAAAGGGCAAAAATAGATGCCTTAATATAGCTGTCACCAAGGAAAGCCCCAAAACACAAAGTGAAACAGCTACTGTCCTTTAATCAGAATAACCTGCTTTCATAAAATTATCATTTGGGACAGTCTGGACATACGAGGAACAACACAATGAATAATTTCCAAATGAGGAAAACGAGAAACAAAGCTTCCAGAATGAAGAGTTAGCCAAATCTAGCACTAGAAAGAAAGTTTCTCATTTTGCCTTCTCTTTCCTATTAGCATGGACAAAAGGAATCTTCTCTCTCTTTATCACAGACTCCTCTTTGTGAGATCTATTTTTTAAAATGAAAGCTCTGTCAAATAATTGCAACAGAATTTTAAAAGCTCAAGATCTGATATTTTTGAATTAGATTTTTTCTTTTCATTTTCTGAACCAGCATTTTTCATTCTTGTTTAATTAAAAACATTCTTGGAGTGTTTTTGATAAGAGTATCATTATCTGCATTGTATATGAATATTGTTCACAGCTTTCTGCCTATTTGCCTGTCCATCTTCTCACTGACATCAGTGGTGCAAGACCAAACCCTGTTGTTTGATGTTTAAAGGGAATGGGTTTATGCAAGACCTGTAGAAAGAAATACAAGATTTTGGGGATTTTTTGGGACTGGGATTTATGCAGAAGGGACTTGTGTCTTACTGTTTAATTTGGTTGATGTGATAAGAAAAACTTGTGTGAAAGCAGTTCCATACTTACTGTATTTTGGTTATTATATTGACCTCCCTAATACCTGATACTGCTGGGAATGAATCCAGAACAACTATTACTGAACCCTGAGAAAGAAATGATGGGGACTTTAGTGAATATCATAGCAAAGCCAACATTTACTACCTGTTATCACTGGTGTTTTTAAGCTTTCCTCTTAACCCAGGAAATAAATTGCATCCATATGTTATGTACCACTGGGCTGTAATTTTTGGTCGATGCTGAACTTTCAATGGCATATATGTACTGACCCTTCAGAAAACAGCTGGTTATGAGGCATTTTGTTTAATGATGCTTTGTTGTTTTGACTCTCCTGTAGTGTTTATCATCCTGAGGAACACAGCTGAAGATACAGGTCGCTGAACCCTTGATACATCATAGTCTGACACACTGCTCCACGGGGGATTAGCTACCTAAATAGAAATTTAATTCATTACTTCTTTTGTGTTGCTATTCTGAATCACTTCTTTATAAAGGACTGAAAGACTAAGGTCAGCAAAATTTTGTTTGGTCAAGCCCTTTTAGATAATTCCTTGCAGTACAATAAAAGGGTACTTGTCATGCCTTGCAGCGCGTTACAATTCAGTAAAGAGAAACTAAGGGGAAGAAAGGAGCACAAGCCAACCAAAGAGCAGGGAAACTGTTGCATGTTCTCAAATTTATTTTGACACCTCACAGTGGCAGAAAACCCTGTGCTAAATATGTTTGTGCTGATCTGCTGTGAAAATTCACTGTTTGATGGCTTCCAGAGTTTCTCATCTCTTACCTACGGAGTGTGTACCTACACCTCTGACCATTGGGCTCCCTTGCAGAGTCTGGATGGCTACTGAGTGGCTCAAAGACGTCTGAAGGATTTTGTAAACTCAGTTTTCAAGGTGCACCTCTACTTTTAATCTCTTCATGACAGGAAATTGTCAGTTTATCATGCTATTTGTGAAAGGCAAAGCTACCGGACTCAGCAAATGTGTGAATAAATTCCCAAGACTAACAATAACTGTGGGGTCATAAAAATAAATAATTCTGCATAACATGCTTTATTTTGACAAGTGGGATTTTATTGCAATTTGAAGTAGCAACATTTGGCAATATGGTGATTCTTCTTTTTCCTTAGGTCATATGTTGGCTGGCTCACAGCTGGGCCTAAGGGCTGGAGGTCAAAAACACTGGGGTGAATATGGAGCACAAGGTCATTTCATCTACTGTCCATTTTTCCTAGCTGCTTTTTTCACTGATCTCATTTTAGCACTGTCTGTGATCTGCACTGATAATTTCTTTCAGAAAGTATTCCCAGCTTAATGCTCATACCAAGACAATGTACATTTTAAGGGGAATAGAATAGGTTAAATGGAAATGCTATGACAGCACTTTGCTATTAGGTCTCTGCTAAGAGGAGCACATGGTGAAGATTACTGTAATTTAATTGGTTATGCAATCCTTGGTTCCTGTGTTTATAGTCTAAGGAATGAATCAGTGTCTCTGTCTATGCATATTCTAATTACACTTAAGGCATAATGATATATTAGAGTGTAGTGCTATAGCTACAAAGGCTATCTTTAGCTTAGGGAGGTTCAGAAGCCTCCAGATATCTCAGAGCCTTTGCTGAACCTGTCACCTCCATATTTTTTTAGGTTCAAACTGAAATCTAGAGAAACCCCTTTAAGGCATGCATGACTCTGAATACTGCCACTGCTTGGTTTTGCAAATTCCTAGTTTAAAAGACAAACTAAGTGAGTTTTCTGTCCAATCTAGGTGTGTAAATCTGTCAAGACGTACCAATAAAGACTGAGTCATGGACGAAGCAGTCTGAGCAGATGCTGAGGCTGTCTGAAAGCACTGGGGTAACCTCAAACACTGCTGCAATATCTCATCCCCCTGCAAACTCCATCTGCCTGCAGACACCCTATTGTGTCGCTTGGGTATGCATGAAAGTGTGAAATTTGGTGTTCCAGCACAACATTGGTTAGATGTAGCTTTGGGCTCGGCCTCAGTGTACTGCAGATGAATCAGAAGGTCACTTTCCTCAAGTTTCTTGCTTTTACTGAAGTAAAAATTCTGGTTAGTTCCCCATGGCTCACTTAGCCATGAATCATGGATAACAAGCCAATTGGATTCCCAGGTTGCTTTCCTGGGGCCTCTGCAGACTGGAACTTGGGGTTGTTGGTAGCCCTACCTTTCCTCCAGCTTCTGCAAGGCAAGCAAACCATCACTTACCTCTCCACATAGCTCTGCTGCATGTGTCTGTGTCTCCAACTCTTTCCAAACAAATGCAAGCCACATATATTTATTGAGGATTCTTGGCATGCACACAATGTGCAAGGACAGGAGAATAACTAAAATTCAGGGTGGTACCTCCCTCTTGCATTGTAAATTCAAGTTATTTAACACTGAATACAATAGAACGTCAATAAAAATGCTTAGAAATAGAATTACAATAACCAAACTTGTTTTCTTAAGTTGTTTAACATGTGAAAAATGGTACAGAAAGAAATGGGAAATGTGGTAACTGTGCACTGAATGCATTTTTATAGTATTCAGATCTCTTTCAGAGTTACCCAGAAGTCTTCTACTGTATTTCCTCTTGACATGGCTGTAGACTCACTATCTAAAAGCTTTAACTATTTTTTCCTGGCTTTTTTTCTTTCTGTCTCTTGGCTGAACCTTTCTGCTAGGGAATTGAAACTTGGCAGTATAAAAGCTTTAGACAATGAAGCTGACACTTCCTCCCTTAGCCCTTTGCCAATTTAAAAATATGAACATAATTTTTGTTTATTTACTGTGTGTATAAATCAAACTTACTGGACTGCAGCTGACCCCATTTGAACTGCAGAGTGGTGGAGGGATTTTCCTCTCACCCAGCCACGGGGGGCCTGGACACAGTGCAATGGTGTCCACTTAGGGTGGGTATCAGTATCTTTCCTAGATGTAACCTCTACACATCTCTTGTAATGGCTGATATGGCTCTGTTATCCCAGATCATCAGATAATGGTAGTGAGAGGACAAGGGGGAAGGGATTTAAACTGGAAGATTTAGGTTAGACATTAGGAAGAAGTTCTTTAGTGTGAGGGTGGTGAGACCCTGGCTCAGGTTGCCCAGGGAAGCTGTTCAAGCCCCATTCCTGGAAGTGTTCAAGAGCAGGTTGCATGGGGCTCTAAGCAACGTGATCTGGTGGGATTTGTCCCTGCTCATAGCAGGGGGGTTGGAACTAGATGATCTTTAAGGTCCTGTCCTGGTTTGAGCCAGGATGAAGCCAATTTTCTCTTTACTGATTTTTTTTTCCTTCAGTGAACACACTTGCTGAAACTAGCAGCAAGTTTTCCAGCTCGTGGACTGATAACTCCCAATGTTTATAGTTACTGTCAGGAGACCAAGGCCACTTTGCTCTGCTTTTTGAATCTGCTGCTTCAGACAGTAAAGGAGCAGAAAACTTGTTAACAGCCCTCCCATAGAGAGGAGTGGACTAGACAGACAGCAAAACTGGTGAAACTAATGATTCTATCCATCTATCTGTGTAGCTCTCGCTGTACATTCAGGGATCACAGAAGTCAAGCCCTCTTTAGCTTTACTTCCATTCATAGCTGGCAACCAGGGAGGACTCCATCTATCCATCTCCTTTGATCCCCAGGCTTGTGAATCCCTGACCCTCCTAACTCTCCTCTCAGCTCCTCCCTCTCTGCTGTGCCCTGTCCAGCAGCGCTCCAGGATTTTCTGGGACTGCTCACAGCTCAGAAGTTGCTGGGGGTGGAGGGAGGCAATGGGGTTTAGCACATTCCTGAACATACTTGTACATAATTGTACATATTTTCTTTTGTCATTAGTGTTTAATTAAATCTGTCTAGTTCAGTTTTCAGTCCAGAAAGTCTCTCTCCCTCATTCTCTCTGAATTAAGATCATTGTTGCCGCTGGTTTAATTCCCAATCCTCAGTCAAACCATGACAGGTTCTTTCCAACCCAACCCAATCAATGACTATGATAATGCTTTTAGCCATTCATGTACAAGTCAGCAGTGGCAGCCACATGTGAGTGGATGCCATCACTTTTTACTCATGTTGTATTCCAGCAAAGCAATTCCTGTATCATCCTTATGATAGGAAGGCTCTAGTTCTGAGAAGCACCAGGTCATGGGATGGATGAGCATTGACTCCCAGAGAAAGGCTGAATTACTGAAGACATTTTCTGCAGTGCTCTAGGTTTTCCCCAAAGTTGCATTTTTTCCCCGGGTAATACCAGGGATAGCATATTTAATTTTTTACTGGGGAAATTTCTTGGCATCTGCCCTGGAAACTACAAAGTTATTTTAACTGTCACATATTGGTAAGGACATTTTTTAAAAAAACTTTTCTCTGGAGAACTGTTGAACTGAACAACACTTAATACTGAAAACAAATTATTGTAGTACATGGTAATATTTTCCCCCCTGTATCCATCATATAAAATTGCTCAAAAGAGGAAAATTGCTTTCTTCTCAGCATTAGGGGTAGACTTTGAATTCTTATCTAGACAAAATTCATTGAAGTCAGTGGAGTTCTAGTTGCAAAAACAACACACAGTATGAGTGTAGGAACCTTTTTCTTAAAATAAATGAGTTACATTTTCAGTCTCAGGCTCAAATATAGTTTTTTAGAAACTAAATCTATTACATATGTATATTCTGGCATTTAAGAATAAGAATTTTACCCTTTGTTGCCTTTGATCCAGGGAAAAAAAGGGCTGGGAAATTGCTCAAAAAAATATGATAGAAGAAGCAGAGAAAATGGGCTTAGTGGAGATGATGGTGTAAAACCCAGAAGGCATATCATTGAGTCATGCTGTGCCAAAATTAGATTTTAAAATTGTTTCTGTCATCTTATGAAAGCCCCAAACACTTTGTTCTGAATATCCTAAAGCTCTTACAAATTCTGTTCAAAAAAAGTTGGCCGTCCTCATCCTTGTTCCTCCAGACATTCCTTTATGCTAAGAAGTTGTTATAATCTGGACACATTTGGTTTGAATAAATAAATGTCCTTTCCCTCACCTGCCAGAGGAGACACTTCTAAGTCTGGGAGCAGCTACCAGGGCCAACTGAAAAGTGCTGCAAAATGCACTGGAACTGCATGAATAAGATGCTATCTGTTCAGTTGGACTGAGTTCTCCATCTGGTGCTGCCAATTAATTTGCCAAATTTAACCTTTTCAAATGTCATTCTTTGCCCCCTCTTAAGGATAACTAACTAATGCATTTTTTTCTCTCCTGACTTCTTAAAAACTACTGCCCTTTCCATGGCTGTAGGAACTTCTCAGAATGACTATGGAAAGGAAAAAAATTGTATTGCAAAAGCAACTTCCCTCCTGGGAAGCAAATGATAATTTTGCTCCACTTAAATTCATGGTAATGTAATTAATTTAGTGCTTTTAATCACCTCAAAATATGAAAATGCAAAGCACTGAAAATAGAATTATTCAAATGCCCATTTTAAACTGGTTAATGTCTGTCCATGGCATGGATTTCCTGCTGGCGTGTTGTTTTAATGAGTATTATTAATTCCTTTCCAATTTAGAAAAAAATGATCTATCATATGGATGTATCTGTAGAACTTGTCTTTTTCACAGGTGTGAATCTTGTGTTATGTTAGGAGTGTATAGTTGTTTTTTCTTTTCAGAGACATTTAACTCTTTACTATGATTAGCATTTTATTCACAGAACTATGAAAAATAATGATAGTAAATGCTTTACAAATAGGCTTTTATTCATCCTATTTGCCATGATGCAGAATGACATGACTAGTAATAATTTTTAACTAGCTTCTAAGAAGGTGTCATGTATCAGTTTTGTGATATGAATTATTTGTTCTGGGAATGATAGCCTATCAATTATTCCTTGGAAGGTTGCATTAGAGCAATTATATAACTAATCTGTCTTGTTTCTTTTCTTATTTGTTACTCCAGTCATTGCAAAAATATTGGTGTTACCATATGCAATTAGTACTTAATTTTTATTATCAACTTGCATGTGCTATTTTGCAAACAATATTCTATGAAGTATTTTTGTGCCTTTTTCTTGTAAGTCAGAAGAGATCACAATTTTCAAGCATCTTAGATCCAGCCTCCAATATGCTGCAAGCCTTGTTTTACTGCCAGAATAAAACATAGGTATGGGCACTGAAAAGTGATGTTATCATGTGAACCAGGGTTTTTGCCAACAAATATGTGCTCATTCTTGTGTTTGTGGAGTGATGAGTTCACTCTCAAACCCAAATGTGTCTGCCAGGCCCAGTAATCATGTGCAAACATTCAACCACCAGCAGATTAAGGCCAATTCCCTGTTAAGGCAGGGGCAGCCAAGGGTGCTCAGACCATCAGTGCAGCCCTTGGCTCTTGCTCAGTCTGGGTCCAGCAGATCTGGCAGAGCTGGTGGTCCTGCATCATGAGCCACCAGTGGATGTTTAAAGCACTTCAGTGAATGCTTTGAGCCACAGTTACAGCTGGGTCCATGAGGTGAATGAAAAGTGTCTGGAGCAAAGTGTGTGTTCTGCTTTAACTTGCTTTTAACCTTAATCAGCTAAACAGACCAAGTGTTTTATAAAGGAAGATTCTGGAAAGCAAAGAGGGAGGTTATACTACCCAGTCCTTCAGACATTGTATCTGGAATAAACTTAAATTTCCTAAATTTCTGATTGGGAAATTGGCAGATTGCCAGTCTGGGCTACAACTTAGCAACTTTTTAATTCTGAAGTCCTTCAAAAATAAGTATAATATAAGAAGCAGTCGAGACTCCTTGTTTCTTACATTAATCACTGGCTCTGATTTTACCAGAAAAGTGATGGCAAAAGAGACCTCCACTGTACCTGCATGTTTAATGGTGACTGTTCCCCAGATGAATGTACCCTTAGGCTACCTTTTACCGTGTGAGATCCAGGTTGTCTCACACAGGTGGAAGTGAGAGCTGAAACACAAAAGCCCCGGAGAAAAGATCATAAATAGTTACCATAGGTGCAGTGTTTATAAGGTTCTTCAAACTAATGAATGACAGAATTCAATGACAGGCTGAAGTAAGTGGTGTCCTCAGCCAGTCCAAATGTGATAATGACTGGTGTCATGGTGCTCTCTGAGCTTTGTTGTACGAAGGTTTAAAGATTACCAGCTTTGATCTGACAGTGGCTGGTGTCCATTGAATTGCCATTATCTCAATGTCCTTCCTAATATTTATTTAGAAAATGTAAAGTTGTGAGAAATTTGCATAGATGGTGCTTCACATTAGGAGTTTCTTCAGTATTAGTGCTACATGTTTAATAATAAATATTTGGCACCTTTATATGATTTCTCATCAGGGAACTACTAGAAAGTGAGTGCTGTCAGCTCCTTTTTGAGGATGGGAAATTGACAGGCCATAGGAATAATGTATCTTCTGAGGTTTCAGAAGTAGAACCCAAAGTAGAAGCTGGGGTTTGCAGCTTCCAGCTCAGTATCTGAACTGGGTGATGCTGCCAGGATTTGGCATAGCTTGAATGTGGTACTGGTATAACAATTACATGTCTTTCTGAAGGAAGGCACAATGTATATGCATATGTCTGGTCAAAGGAGTACAAAAAGAAATACTTCATGATTGTGTCATGGGGTGGTCTCTCTCCTCCCAGCAGGAAAGTGGGAGAAAATACGATGAATTTGTGTGCTGAGGTGAGGACAAAGAGATCACTCACCAGTTACCATGATGGACAGCTTTGATTTATGAAAATTGTTTTAATTTATTGCCAATTAATCATAGAGTAGGACAGTGAGAAATAAAAACTAAATTAAAACCACTTTACCCATCCCCTTCTGCCTAATCTGAACTTTACTCCCAACTCTTCTGTCTCCTCCCTCTGAGCAGTGCAGGGGACAGGGAATGGGGATTGTGGTCAGTCTATAACACATTGTCTCTGCTGCTCCTTCTTCCTCATGCTCTTCCCCTGCTCCAGTGTGGGGTCCCTCACTTTGGAGACAGTCCTTCAGAAACTCCTCCTTCCCATGAGCTGCAGTTCTTCAAGAACTACTTCAGCACAGGTTGCTTCTTTCACATTTTCTTGCTCCACTCTCACAGCTGCTGCAGAGAGTTTTTTACCCTTTCATAAATGTTTTTACAGAGGTGCCACCAATGCCACTGATGGACTTAGCTTTAGCCAGTGGAATTTCCACTTTGGAGCTGTTTAAAACTGGCTCTGCCCAACATGTGAGTAACTCCTTGTGTCTTCTCAACAGAATCCATCCTTGCAGTCCTTCCTTTACCAAAACCTTGCCTGGTAAACCCAATACACATAGTGAAAAAAAACATGTGACCTCCAATGGTTTGCTTTGCTTTTATTTTCCTTTGTTCTTCCTAGAAAAATTATTACCACCTTCAAAAAGGATATGTAGTCAAAATTATTTTCACTCTAAATATACTATTGCAACATAAATGGAACAAAAAAGTGACTAAAATGCAGCTGCACCTGTGGTCTTGACAGTCCTGGACAAAAGCTCCCGTGAAAGATTCTTTTGCAGGTTGGAAACATGTTTTTCCCCCTCCCTCTCTCAACAATACCTGAGGTATTATTGCTCAACATATATTTTCCTCCAGGCAGGGAACAAACTGAACAACCTGCCTCAAAGCTGAGAAATTCACAGGCATAAACAGTGTGTGGAAAAATTGTTGGCGGTCAACAGGAGAGCAGTTAGTTCCTCCAAGATTTCACTGTAGGGATACTCCAGAGAAGAGTATATCTGACAGCTCACCCTGGGTGAAAAATCAGGAATTGGGAGATGGACACAAGTTAAGATTTCCCCATTATGACTTTTTTTTTTACCAATTAAAAAACTACCATTCCAGCCCTCAGGCAACAGCAGTCAGGGAGCGTAGGGCTGGGATCCCTGAACCCCTTTGCTACAGCTTCACTGAGCAGCTCTGTTAAGACCTGGCACTGAAATGATAAGGAGTTTAACTGCATAGGTTTGTAAGTATAATCATTGAGAGCTAACCATGGAAGAGGAAAACACACTGTAGTTCAATATTTGTCTTTTCTGACTACAGTAATAAACCACAACATTTTAGTGTCTTGCATACATTTTTTTACAGATTGCTGTGCTGATAACTCTCAGCCTATGGTTTGCTTTGAGAATGTTTGGGGTTTTTTTGCAATATTTTTCCCCAATAAACAAAAGAATGTTCTGCTTTGGGTTTGCATTTGTTGGCAATTTAATTTCCTCATGTATTTTCTTGCTGTCTGAGAGTTTATTAGGATTTGGAATAGTTTCTCTGTCAAAGATTATTCCAGTCAAGTGTTGATGTGAAGAAATAGCTTCTCAAATTAAAAAAAAAATAAAATAAAAGAAAATGTATATTTATGTTTGTTGTCTCTTATAAAACAACTTTCAATCTCAATTGTCTCAACTAATGGAAGAACTAGGTCTCATTCACATGACAAATAAGTCTGATGTGTTTCCTACTATTCACATGAAAAAGGATTGTAAGAAAAAAATTGACATTAAGCCCACCAGCTGCACATAAATAGTTTCCACTTTAGACTTCAGAGATACTGGCCTGGGGGATTTGCAGGAGGATATGCAATCAGCTGTCCTCTTGAGCCACCTTTGGCAGTAAACAGCAGCAGTATTTGCTTCATTTCTTGAACTACTAAGTTAACCTCTTGGAAGCCAAAAAAGCTGAAGATCCTCATCCCACAGGAATCTGAAGTTCAATTTTGGAATACTATAGTTTATCCTAGAATAATTATGGCTGCCAAGTGCAGCACACAGGTCTTTTTAGATCTTTTCATTGGTCATGAGGTATTGACAGATTTTTTGCTGTTCTTTGATAATTGCTTGAAGAAAATGAGACACTATGCTGATGGAAACTCAGACAAGCCCCGTTCTTCTGACCTCCCCATACATATCACTAGATCTTTAGAGCTGTGGAAATTTTTTTGATAAAAGATTTTTATATCAATTCCCTCATTTTACTTCTCACCTCATCCCGTGCTGACCTAGTGGATTTTCTTCTACCATCCTCTGGCAAACCTTGTGTTGGCTGCTGTCAGAGGTGTGACTCTGGAGTAGGTTTGGTGAAATTCCTGTGTTTTCATCTTGTGCCCTTTTGCATTCCTCACTTTTTAGTTGGATAAAAGAAAGTAAAACCCTGTTACTTGAAAATCATGTTGGTTGGATCTAACAGCAGCCACTTAGAAATCAAGGAGTTTCTAGCAAACCAAGACAGACAAGCCAGCTCAAGGTTTCTCAGCAACGTGCTGGTGCTGGGGTTGGGAGTGGGAGTTGTGGAGTCTGGATTATGGTGTCTGCTTGGGAAGAGCATTAAAGCACTGACTCCTGCAGCAACATTGCCAGAATGCCTTGAATATTGTGTATTGATATGATGTCCTTTCTATAAGGACATAAAAGTGCTGGAGCATGTCCAGAAAAGGGCAATGAGGCTTGTGAACGGCCTAAAGCACAAGTCCTGTGAGGAGTGACTGATGGAGGTGGGGTTGTTTAGTCTGGAGAAGAAGAGGCTGAGGGGGGACCTCATTGCTCTTTACAACTGCCTGAAAGGGGGTTGGAGTGATGAGGGGAACATCCTCTTCTCCCTGGTCATGTGTGATAGGACCGGAGGGAATGGATGCAAGCTGGGCCAGGGGAGGTTTAGGTTAGATATTAGGAAGCATTTTTTCACTGAAAGGGTTGTCAGGCATTGGAATAGATTGTCCAGGGTGGTGGTGGAGTCACCATCTCCGGAGGAATTTAAATGGCACATGGACCTGGAGCTTAGGGACGTGATTTAGTGGTGAGTTGAGGTGTTAGGTCTAAAGCTGGACTGGATGATTTGGAGGTCTCTTCTAGCCAGGGACATTCTGTGATTCTCTGATTCTCTGAAACTCTTGGCTGCAACCTCACAAGCTGTGTCCTGCTCTAATGTTGGCTGGTAACTAAGAGAGTTCATACTCCACAGAGTGAGCGAAGATAGTCTGAAAATATTTTAGGGACAAGAAACACAGATGCAGCTGGGGCTCTCCTCCATAGAATGGTCTTCAGAGCAATTAAGCAGAGCCTGCTAAGAGGCCCACCTTACATTGTGGGAATATTGAAAGTTTCTGAACCACACATCACATCCCAAATCTGGGATATGCCCTCAGAAGAATGTAGAGAAGGGAAAAAAATTCGATCATTTGGAAGCAAAAAATTGCCAGGATTTTCTATCATTGCAAAAAAGTTCATTTAGGCTAAAAGAAAACTCTTTTCACTGAGCAGCTAACTTCACTTCTGTCACAAATGGTCATAATGAAGTCAGAGATAGGACATTTATAAAATCTCTGAAATCTCTAAAATCTCAGCTGGAACAGTGAAGCTGCAGGTTCTGCAGCAAATACAGATTAGAGGCTCAAGCCTCCTATGAGGTAACTAAAAATATTTTCTATGGCATTTTTGTTACATTTTTCTCTATTCCTTCAAATGATATAGCTCAGTTTTGTACAAAATGAAAGCCTGGGGGTCATTCCCTCAAAGTGCAATATTTTAAAATAGAAAACCTGAGTAATCTTTACAGGTTTGTTGTACATATTTTAACCTGAAATCTATGAGTGAAGTATTCTTTTTTAATTTTAATTGCTGTAAATACTTTTGGTGCTTTTTCTGGGTCCTAGGAGTGTGTCAGTGAGTGGATTGTAAACAGCTGTAATACTAAATACATCAAGACAAACCCAATCAGAACAAAATACCCTCAAGGACCATCCTCCTCCAAAATGTTATATCCATTGCTCTGTATCAGGTGGACTGGCCTACATTTCCCTTACAGATGAACTAATTTCTTTCTGTTAAGTCTTCAACTGTTTCCTACAGCACAAACTGCCTGTAAAACTACTCTGCAGGGCAAAGCTGAAGGTTTCCAAGCGATACAACTGACTTACCTCCTATCCACTCCTTCACATAAGGAGTATTTCAAAGGTAAAAGAAACAAAAAAGATCACAGTTCATTTTATTAGATGGACAGGTTGGCTTGGTAGCTCTCACTTACATACCTGGCACTTTGTAGCTGTCAGATAATGTTAAGGGTTTTTTTGCACTTTATTTGGAACCACTTTGGCCATCTGCTAACTTAGTGTGGGCAAAGTATATTGGGATTTTTTAAACTAATACCCCCAAAATATGAACACTTATCCCTCTTCTCTTAAAATGGATACATAATGTAAGTTTTTTAGCACTCGGGACTTCAGAACAGAGCTGAAAGTTCCAAGGCATCTTATTTGAAACTTTGTTGGCTTCCTGGTCCTCAGGGTATGATGCTCATTTCTCAGTGGCTGTTGCAATTTTTCTGCTTATAAAATATTCTGGCACAAAGTTGTGTTAAGGGAAAAAAGAAAGAGTGAAATAAGTTATTAATCTGAAGGTTTTGTTTGTAACAACATTTGAACTCCTTTTGTGTGTTTGAAATTTTCAGAGGAAACTTGTGTTTGTTCTTATTCTAAAGAGATTAATTATCCTTAAAAGATTCCTAGTCTAGCCTTTGTGGTAGTGTTATGTTTTAGTGAATCAACTCAAGATTTTATCCATGCTCTGGGACAAAGCAGAACATTTTGTGGCAAATAGTACAGAGGCTTCCATGTACAGGTCTTTAATGTGCATTTTGGTAACATCACAATGTTTTTAATTCATGTTTTTAGCATTAATTTGTTTTTTTCTGTGTACAGTTTCTGCTTCAAATCTTTTAGTTGGTCTTTCCAGTTTCTCCACATGCTGATTACTCTGATTCTTAGATATTTTTTCCAGGACATGTTGCTTATTCCCTTGGTAACACATTTTTTAACTGTTGACTGGTCTTGCTGCACTCACTAAATCTAGGAGACTTTAGAGGCATGAATCTGAATGCTGATGTAATCCCCAGACACTTCCATGTACACTGGGAATGTGCACAGGGCTAATGCGGAGACTTTAGAGGCATGAATCTGAATGCTGAGACACTTCCATGTGCACTGGGAATGTGCACAGGGCTAATGTTGGCTCTTCCTGTTTAGGCTGGGCCAGTTTGTATATATTACTCATTAGACTTCACAAATAAGATTTAACAGACTGCAAAACAATAGGACACACTATTTGTGATTGGTTGTTGGGGATATCACAGTGCTGAAACTGGTCTGACTGAGTAGGTGTGATCCAGTAGTTGAAGCTGAAGATCAGAAGTGGAGAGATCTGCATTTCTTTTTTTGTGTCACACATTTATAGCACATCCTTATTTCACATATTGTGAAGTTGAATTGAAAAGATATTTTATATTTATCCTAAAAATGGTCTAGTAGTAAAGTAATTAAAAGTGTAGTATGTGTAAGTATGGCAGCTTGTAACATCCTTGCTGCAAGCTCTTTATTGGCTCTTCAGAAGAGAAAGATTATTGATCTGCAAGTTGTAATCTATAATGTGGATATATTACAGTGCCTTAGCTGTCCTCTCTGAAGTCCCAGTAGATTATTATTCTGACTTTTTCTCTGATGACTTATTGTCCAGCTCAGGAGTCCCCACCACAAGAAGGACGTGGACCTGTTGGAGTGTGTCCAGAGGAGGGCCATGAAGCAATCAGAGAGTCGGACCAGCTCTCTTGTGAAGACAGGCTGGGGGACTTAAGGTTGTTCAGCCTGAAGAAGAGAAGATTCCAGGGGGGACGTTATAGCAACATTCCAGTGCCTGAAAGGAGGCTGTAAGAAGGCTGGAGAAGAGCTGTTCACAAGGGCATGTAACCACAGGACAAGGGGTAATGGTTTTAAGTTAGAGAAGGGTAGATTTAGGTTGGACATTAGGAACAAGTTCTTTAATGTAAGGGTGGTGGATTGCTGGAATGGGTTGCCTAGAGAGATGGTGGAGGGTCCATGCCTGGAGACTTTCAAGGTCAGGCTTGATGGGGCTCTGAGCAATCTGTTCTAGTGTGAGATGTTCCTGCTTATTGCAGGGGATTGGACTAGATGACTTTTATAGTTCAACTCCAACCCAAGATATTCTATGATGATTCTATCATTCTACGATTTTCAGTTCCAGTTGCATCTAGTAAATGTCTGATACTAAGGCAGCACAAACAGGACTTCATCTTAAAACAGCTTACATGGATGCAATTTTTTAAAACCTAAATATTCCTATAATTATTTTTGTCTGCGATTTGTGGCAACAAGTTGCCATACCAAACATTTTCAAAACCTATCCTGAGCTTTGCTGCCTGATTTTATTAACCAGCCTGGCTCAATAGTTGTCATTGTTACACAGAGCTTGACATCAGAATCAGATTGATCCCTGCACTTAAACAATTAACTAAGAGCTAGGTTTTTCCTTCTAAATGGAATATATCAGGCCACCAAGACAGTTCCAAGTGTTATTCAAAAAGTCATTCTTTATTCACCAAAACAATAACTTCACACAAGAGCAATTTCTGGCAGCTGTCTTCTCTATAAGGACTTATTAGACAGAACAAAATGTATTTGAATTAATGGCACTCTGAAGGCCAGATGTATTCTCCTGTCCCTTTATGAAAAACAACGCAGTTACTCTTGAATAGAGATTCTCCACTTGGGAGGGCATGTCATAACACTACCCTTCCTTTCAGATTCAATGCCTAGCTGGAGGTTTTGAAAGGGAATGCATCTGGCAAGACCCACCCTAAACCACTGTGCCCAAGCTTCCAGACAGGCTTGCACAGAATTCTCCTTTCAGGACACCAAAGTGTTGTACTTCTGTCACTGGAGCAATTCCACAAATCTGAGATAAGGAATAAGAGCTTAATAGAGTACAGGCATACAGAAACTCTACTAATTTAAATAGATACATCTATTTCTAGCAGACCTAGGTGGATTGAAATCTCTTTGTATGCTCTTTATAATTCCTTGAGGGGACATACTTCTAGTGTAGATGGAAAGAGCTACTTGCTAGTATCCATTGTACAATGTGTGTGGAAGTAGCTTATATAAATACTTGAATAAGTTATGCTTGTCCTTAATAATCACTTATTTGAGAAGAGTCTGCAATGTTCTCTTATCTGTTGAATTATAATTAAGACTTTTAAAACAATAAGTGGATGTATCCTTAGTCACCTGGGTGTTGGACATTGCTGATACGAATTTTAGATGCTTCAGTATTACCATGTGAAAGGCTGCTTCCAGACCTAGAGTCATGTCTCTGTAAATCAAAAGTCTACACATTTATCAGAGGTAAGAATTCTACATTTACCTAAAAATTGTAGAAAAGAGTAGGTTGAAAAGAACTGGAGCTCACCTAATCTGTTCTCAGTGGAAGGACGTATCAGTGCAAACTAACACTGCACCGAGAAAGGGAAGTTGCTTTTTTCTCCAAAACTGTCAAAGAATGAAGTTTTTCTATCCCTCAACAGCTGGTCAGAAGGTCAAAATGTTTTGACATGCATTTGAGCTTTTGAACAAATAGATTTGTGTCTCTTGCATGACTTGGGTTTCTATCTTGCAGTTTGCCTGCAAGGCACATGCATTGAAAACATATGTCAACTTCTGGTCCTAATTTTCTGCATATGAATATTTGAACTGGAGACAAGATACAAAGCCCATTGTAATCACCCAGGGAGACAACCAATGACTTCAGTAGATTTTCTTTTATTGGTTTCTGGAAGTATTAAGTTAATTTTCCTGTGAGGGGAAATATCTTCTGTTTTGTTTTGGTTTTAATTGGACTAATCATAACTGTGTGGTGTTTGCTTCCTAATAAACATTAGAAATGTTTGGCTTTTTCTTTTGCACGAATGTTTTTTAATTGTAGATCATTTCCAAGAGTAGGGCTGATTTCCTTGTCTTTTTCTGATTCTTTTCCATATATTAGTACAATAATATGATTGTACTGATTTCTCTAAAGTGAAATTCTCACAGATTCATTGTGAGTGGTACAAATCTCTTCAAAAGACATTGAGAATAACAGGCTATTGTTGACTGTTAACAGGAAACTTCTGGAACCTGCTGTCTTCCACAATGGTGGCTCCAATCAGTCACCTGGACCAACCATTATAGATCTCCTCCCAGTGCTGCTGCTTCCAGCTGTGCAGAGTGACTCCTCTGCAGTATCCTCTCCTGTGGACCAGGTGATGGGGAAAAGCTCTTTCAGTCTATATATCTGTACACTCACCTATTCTTTTCAAAAGTGATAAATTATTTTCTTAAATATTTATGGAAACCATGTTCAGCTTATTTGAGCTGTTTCTCAATACTTGTCAAATTAACTGATGACCTACACCTATGTTAGTTTTTATGCTTGGGTAGGAACAGACTAGGAATGTTTAAAACTTTATCAAACAGCAATTAATTGTCTTAAAATAAAGAAACTGTCACCAATGTTGACTCTTTCTCCTGCAATG
>NW_009954333.1:1171527-1184002 GCF_000747805.2 Chaetura pelagica | reverse complement strand
CTGTTTCCTAATTCTTTGGCCAGGTGTAAAATTGCTATGCCCATCATTTTCCACGAGGGATTAAATAGTTTTCCTTCAAAGGCTTATCATAACATGCATAGAAATTCGATGGCAAATCAGATAGGAATGAAATGAATGTCCTCAGAACTCACCAGGTATTTTCTTCTTCTTCCTGTCTGTTCATAAGTAGAGAAAAGAATCTTGAAAAATGGGTATTTTTAGAAGCTTTCTACACAAGGCAGGAAATGGTTTGAGTTTCCAGTTAGCACAAGACTGAATTTACTTCTCATTAAAAGACTATCTTTTATTTATTATTTTTTTTTCTCATTATAAATAATCATAGGAAATGTTTTCCTCTCACTACTGCCAACTGCCATGCACAGATTTCCATTCAGTTGCACTCATGTTAAAAGGATTTCTGGAGCAATTCCACCCAGGAGTGGAAAACAAGTAAACAGTTCTCTTCAAAGGGTTAAAAGTTCCTAATTGGGAACAGATAAGGCAAGATGAGGCATTCAATGAGTTTATTATTGTGATGTTTCAATTATAACCACATTTGTGGGCATCTTGCTAGTTAATTTGAAAAGCTCAAAACCTTCTTAAGGCAAATGCTTTGTATATTTGGAGTGGAAAGCTCCACTTCTCACACCAAACAGCTTTTATATTTCTTCCTAAGCAGATGAGAAGGAAAAAAACCCCTTCTTCCTTTCCAATGCACACATTTATGAGGAAAAATGCTTTTATTAGGACTGTAGATGGAGGACAAATGGGTTTAAAAGCTTCCTGTACTGGCTTAAACAGAAAAGCAGACCTCTTCATTGATTACTTAGTGTTTAAATAAACTCATATGGGTTTTAAGGCATTCATCTAGTAGTTTACATTGTAAGAACTGAATCCTGAAAACATATTTCACCTTGCTAAATCTCTGAGAATGGGATTTTTAGAGCAGCTTATGTCCATTAGCTTTTTATCTGTTTCCACTATAAAAAAAGCTTAGCCCAATGGATTAGAGGCTTTCTACTCACTTACTCTAAGCATTTGTTTTTAAAAATATTTTTATTAACTAGGACTCATGCATAAAAAACATTAAAAAAAAAGGTTTCCAGAAGTTCTGCCTGAACTTCATTAAGCCACATAAATCAGCACTACTGGGGCTTTTGCAGGACACTGGCTCCACAAGCTGGAGTTATTTACTCCTTTATCTGCCAAAAGCTGTAAGTCATCATGCAGCTAATCATTAAGCAAATGTATAGCACACAAACTTCTAAAATGAAATGATATTCTGAAGTGGGTGTTGCTGACAAGTCTCCTCCATGCACTATTTATGGTTGAGTCAATCTGATGGGTGTTTCCATAGATTCTGAGAGAGGTGTGGGCAGCATTATCATTTCTATAGCCTAGGTTTGTTTACAGTGGTGCCAACCAGTGGTGTCCAGCTTATTTTTGAAAAATAAGAGTATGTGGAAGTACTGTGGATGTTCTCATTACAACATATTTGTGCACAACAGTCAAAACACATGAAGTTACTTTTTGAAGAGCACAGGTCTCAGAGCATAATGTGACAGATACATAGACTCTGACTCTACAAAAAAATTTTTATAAGCATCCAGTGTTACTGCATAAGGAGAGAACTGCAGGAAAAGGATCCTTTTTAGCCAGGCATTAATGCTGGTCTGAAGCCTTAGAGTCTGTGATCTAAGCACTTTGATTCTTTGGGGATCCTCTATAGTTTGTGTATCAAACCCAATCCCTCTGAAGCCCAACCAGTTTTCTCTCTTTCTGGTTATTTGACAACAACCCTTACAAAGAAGTGCAACATATCTGTGGTATCACAGGATGAGCCAGGCACCAAATTACAACTGTAGATATGACCACTGCCTAAATCTTTCTGTTATTTTTTATTTCCTCCCTCCTAGCACCAGCAATGCCAGTTTATGCCAGGTATGGGCAAAGCCAAGATTTCAACCAGTGTCTGGCAAAGCCAGCTTCTGTACTCCCTACCTGGTACAACTTGCATTGAGCATGGGCCATGTTGAGAAAAGGAGTAATTTTCTTCTGATTCATGCTCCCCTTCTGTTTTAGTGTCATAAAGGCCATCTCCTGTTCTTATGTCACTCGTTAGAAAATGCTGTTTTGTTTCCATTCATGATGAGTGCCTGGGAAAACAGAAATAATAAAACTCATTTTTTGTCATGATAATGTTGGGAAGGTAGATTCTCCACTATTCTAGCAATATATTTCATACAGGTTAACCCTGAAACAGTCCTAGGAAGTCCAACAAGCTAATCTCATCAATCAGAAAATGCATAAGAGAAGCCACTTACATGAGAAAATTCTCTGTGGGACCTCTTCTGGTAAATTCCAGGTGAGAAAAATTGCTATTATTTATTTACAATTAGGGGACATATCTGAGGATAGGGCAGCCACACATGTGCTGTAATTATGGGCACAAAGGAGCTGATGCAGCAATCTGGACTCTCAAGAGCCTGGAGGTGAAGTCAGGCCCCACTCTCCTTGAGTCAAAGGTGGGGGTCATGGTGGCCTGCCTGCTGCCCTTGCCATCCCTATAGGCTGGGACCTCTGAATCTGCTGCTTAGTTTGACAATGGCACAGAAAGTAATTTTATCAGGGTCAAGGAGCTGCCTCTTGGTATGTAAACAATGTCCTTCCCAACGGCGATATTATGTCAGTTCTTATCAAGCAGACCAGATTTTTAGTAAAGGTTGTGAAAACCAGGCATGTGGGACATAGGCAGTGCTAGGCATAGTCAGTGGGAGATCAGAGCAATGATTTATACATCCATTTCCAGCATTAGTATCAAAACCAAGCTTATTTTTATATAAACACATATTCATACACCTTTTGAACAACTGAGGCAGACAGTAGCTGTGTTCACATAGACTAGTTGTCAGACTTTCTTTTATTTAGCTGTATTCTGTGTTCAGCCTGTGGGGCTGATAAAGCAGAAGCTCCTCAGATCTCAAGACAGAATTTCTGATCATAACCAAAATCATTACAACTTTCTCCAAAATTACACCATTGTAATGCACCTTGAAAGGGCCTGAAGTTTACAGGCAGCACTGGACCAATCTTTTACAAAAATATAATAACCTGATTCATTATACTGACCAGACGTGGGACATTTATTATTAGGTGACCCAGTGTATGATTGTTTGCTACTTCTTATACCCAACTGTGACTTTTCTCTTCTCCTTCTCTCTCAAGGTGTCTTGGAGACAATTTCAACTGTTTCCAGCTGCAATTCGTAACTTGTGCACAGAGAACTCTCTTTCATTTCAAACAATCAGTTCTGCTTTGGCTATAGAGTGCTTGGATCAAATCTGAGTTTAAGGTTGAACTTCAGACCCAACCTTTTTCTCCTTCCTTGATTAGTTTAGTCTATGCTCTTGCTTAGCAGCAGGAGATTAATTCAGGTGCCTGCTCCTAGTCAAGTGAATGTTCAGTTCAGCCCTGTTTTTGCTCCTCTTTCTTCACTCCCTTGGATCTGCATGTATATTCCAAAGCTGTTTTAGGTAGAGAATTCTGTGAAGCTCTTCTATTAGTCCAAGGGCAAATGAGCCTGAAAATAAATCTTTCAGCAGATATAGGAAGTTATTGAGCTTGACTCCATACAAATAACAGTGCTGTTTTGCTTTGCATGCATTTAATAATACTTTTGCAATGATCATTTTAACCATTGAAAGAAAAAGCTTTATGGATTTTGAGGTTAGTTTTACTGATTCTGATAAAATGTTCTGAATAAATGGAACAGTTTTGTCTTTGCAACATGAAATATGAAGACTCTCAGAAAATCCTGATCATTGTAACTTAAGAAAAGAATGTCATACATGTAGCTCTTTGGCTTCCTGTATATGTCACTGCACACTCATTTTGATATATAATTTGTGTTGGATTCCTGTTTAGGTTTTCAGCAGCACTCAGAGAGAAGCAGGTACTCAGGAAGGGAAGAAGGTTTTAGAACAGGTTTCTCACCATAGGAAGTTTCTTGTTGTCTAAGAGGAGGTTGAGGCAGCTGGATTTGTTTAACATGGAGAACAGGCTAAGTGGGGATCTGCTCATTGTCTTCAGTGAGCCAAAGGGGATCAGAGCAGCAGGCTGGGATCCTTTCCTGCAGCAAAAGGGTGAGAGGCAGCAGCCACAGGCAGCAAGGGAATCACAGAATCTTAGGGGTTGGAAGGGACCTTGAAAGACCACCCAGTCCAACGCCCCTGCCAGAGCAGGGTCACCCAGAGCACATCACACAGGAACATGTCCAGGGGGGGTTTGAATGTTTAAATTTTGGGAAATTCCAAGTAGTTATATGGCAGAAAAAAAAATAATCACCATCTGGAGGCTCAACCACTGGAATGGGTTGTCAGTGTGGAACCTGCTCTAATAATGGTGTTGGTGCTGCAGTCAGGACTAGATGGTGCTGGGACTGCCCTTGGGACAGTGGTCCTTTCCAACCCAAATTATTATACAAATTTGAAAGCACAAAGATAGAGCAAGAAGGACAGAAACATCAGCCACCTTATGGGATTGCAGTCTCCGACCACACAGTAATATTAGGAAAGGACAAGCTCTGCTCTGAGCTCTGATTCTTTAAACAGGTGGCAGGATTTCCAGCACCTGACACCTGCTCCCTGCTGTTGGAGGGAAGCTTCTGGTTGAAAAATGCTACAAAAGTGTGAGGGTCAGTACCAGCTACAGAATGAGACACCTAAACTTGGGTGATTAAAATGTGTGTGTAATCATTTCAGTTAGGTGCCTGACCATCTGTCACAGCCAGTTGACTCAGTTACCTAAAACTAGTCCTTTCCCATCTGAGAATGCTTCCTGGTGTCAAGGTTCTGCTCCAGAAGTGTACAGGTCACCTGTGGAACCTTTGTCACATCTGCCAACCATGTTTTGATACCCTATTAATATAAAACTATTACATAATGAGCAGTTACTGTGACTGTATCTGCCATGCAGGTTTTCTTTAGTCTATAGATGCTAAGTCTCTATGGTGGAACATACACTGATTGCTGACAAGATGCTGAAGAGCACTCTTAACTTTCACATGCTTTGGATTTAGCCCTTAGTCTGCATTAGTTCCATATGCTGGTGGGGTTTACAACAGGAGGAGAGAATTATTGCATTCCTAGCTCCCCAGATGTATTTCAGATTGCTTCTGTTTAGATGAGTTTGCATCTTTGCTTCAGCTGCAACAGCCACATGGGACTAAATCTAGACTTTTTTTTTTTTCCTTCTTCTTTCTTTTCTTTTTTCTTCTTTTTCTTTTTCATTTGGATAAAAAAATCAAAGTAAGTATTTCCTTCCTTGAATCACCCAATAAACTGCTTGGCATTCTGCACATGCAGCCTGTGCTACAGCATGTGACATGCCAATATCTTGGAAATAAATTGTACCTGAAAGTATAAGAACATTAATCCAAAAATCTTTAAGTATTTTTGTCTACAAGCCTGAAAGTTCAGCTAAGAAAACAGTGATGTGTAGTGGGAGATGTTAGTGTTGTGACTCCAGGATCTTTGACTCCAGAGCAGCAGACTGGTCTTATTTCAAGCTGTCTAAAGAGCAGCTTTAGCATTGATTGGAGAACTAGCCTGGAGCATTTTGCCCTTCCTTCCAGCTAAAAGGAAGTCTCAATGCTAGAGTGGCAGTACCTAAGCAAGACAAGGAAAACAATGGGTAAAATCTTGCAGAGTATGTAAGAAAATATTTTACTTTCACAACGTACAGAGAGCTTGTAATGACAACGTTCTACATGTCAGTTCAAAGCAGATATGTTTCCATCTACACCTTTTCACCTGTTTCACATCTTAGAAATACAAAACAAGTTCATTTTGTTCTAGGAGAAATTTGCTTGTTTTAGTCTGATTTCAAAGATACTGCCCACATTAAAAAGAGATCGATTCAGAAATATCTTTTAATGACCCTTAATTGTACAAAATTGGTCTCATTGCCTGTGAATAATCTTTCCTGTGATTTTTCAAGTGCCTCATGCTTAGGACAATGGCACTGCAGGAAAGTTGTTTTATTTTATACTTCACTTCTATACTTTCAGGCAGTTTGAGTACCAAGTCTGACCAGAGGAGCAGCATGTGAAAGGTTTATGAAGTTCAGGAAGGATTCTTGTTAAGATCTGCATAGAGGTTCAAGTCATTCTATTTAATGGAACTCAAATTTTGGTCAGGTATTTTATAAAAAACCTAGTATTTCTGAGATTGGAAGAATATTTGTATTTTTAGACAAAGCTATGCCAGTAACATCACCCAGTAGGCTAGTGATCTGCAATAGTAGTTACAGGATGCTGCTTAACCAGTCACAAGGCTTTTAGAAGATTTTATATAGCAAAATGGTAGTGAAAGGCCTGGCAATTTAAGTCAGTCGAGTCAGAGGAAACTTTCTTTTGTCTTCAAAAGACTATGGAGCAGACCCATGAAGAAAAAAAAGTAGCACTAAGATAATTAACCTGAGCTGTTTTGCAATCTAGGTTCTGCTGTCACTTTTGCAATATATTGTTGTGTAGTTCACACTACTTACGGTCCTCCAGGAGGGAGGTAAGAAGAAATTGTTTAGCTCCTGTGTGTGACATGAGTCAAAGTGGAGGAGGAGAGATTCAGGTTAGATGTAAGGAAGAAATTCTGGAGTGTGAGGGTGGTGAGAGCCTGGCCCAGGTTGCCCAGGGAAGCTGTGGCTGCCCCATCTCTGGCAGTGTTGAAGGGCAGGTTGGATGGGGCTTGGAGCAGCCTGGGCTGGTGGGAGGTGTCCCTGCCCATGCAGGGGGTTGGAACTGGATGATCTTTAAGGTCCCTTCCAGCTCAAAGCATTCTATGGTTCTATGATTGATTCTATGCCTTGTAATGAGCAGAATATGGGGAGAAAGCACTGAAGTATATTCAGAGAGAAAGGCTGCTGTGCTCCCCTACAGTCCACTGTCTTCCTGTCTTGAAGGAACAAATCCTAAATATTTTCAGAAAATACTTATGGGAAAACCTTCTGCCTGGATACTTGCATCATGCTTGTCATAGTTGAAATTGAGGTGACTATTGCCTGCCCCTTGGACAATCCTTGAAACACCAGAGGTTCAAACAAGGGCTCTTCCCAATGTTTCCTGGCTCCTAGAAGCAGGCTCTTTCTTGCCTTTCTTCTCAGCTTCCTTAAATTTCTAGGCCTTTCTACACAGTGGCCCAATTCTAATGGATTTTCTGCTTTAGTCAAGTCTGTAGCTTGATGATGAAGACATCATCCAAGGCATCAGTAGAAAGATCAGAACCACTTGCTCCTTTGGCTGAGCTGTCACAAATCAGCACAACATAGTGGTGCAGGCATTTTTATAGAGGAGAAATTAGGTCATTTTACATATGAGTTATAGTTGCATCTTAAAAAATGAATTAAAAACAAACAAGCAAACAACACTGTGATGCAATGTGCTTTATTGTGTTACCTGAATGCACATACAACCTTCAGAAGGCAAGCAAGGCCATCAGATTTCAGACTTTTTTTGTATAAGAGCATTGCACATGATCAAAATCTGTATCTCTTTTAACTAAGTAGTAACAAACACTGCCTTGTTCAAACATGAATAGCAAGGATACAACAAGATGAGGATCTGTGGTGTGACAGCAGATAAGATTCCAATTTCATTTAACATTGTTTTATAAACTATTTCAGAATAACTTACAGAAGAGGTAGGTGATATCATCACAAATTACCTTCCAGCTCTTACAGTTACTCTTGAAACACAAAAAATGATGTGTATGTGTTTTTTCCAACTATGAAGATGTTTGGATCAACTTATGTTCCTCAGAAGTCACTTTTCAAAAGTAGTCCCTTTTAAACTGATTTCAACACATTGTTTCCAAGAAGCTGAGGGGAAAGGTAGCATTTTAAAGATGTTCCAGTACAAGTTACCTGGCAAGGACTACAAGGAAAAGGTCTCAAAAGAACACATGGTAGTTTGGAAAGGGTTGTATCTTCTGGATACAGGCATTCTAAAATTAATTGGGTAGTTGAACATAGAGCTGCTTTTTGAACTGCCAAATGTTGTTGTTTATAAAGAGGGTTGTGTTTTTTTTCTGGAGATGGGCATTTAAGAAGATACGGATTCTTCTTGCAGAGGAAAAACATGAAAAACACAAATATCCAGTAGCTATCCAAATTTCTATATTTTGTGGACATCCTTGCATTTAGGCAATGTAAAGATAAGCTGAAAGTTGATAATTGGGAAATCTTTCTTGAGAGAGAAAAATTGCAAACATTTGATCTCAAAATTGATGTGAGAATTTTGGTATGTGCCTTACACAGTGAGGTCCTCCACAGCTAAATGGAGACATTTTAGCAACCCATTAACTGCTAATATGTGGTGTGCTGCACTGAACTGAGCCCAGTTATCTGTGGTGTGAAAGTGTTTGGAATAGATTTGGTTTCTTTTTTTCTCTTCTTCAACATGACTCATCAACAACATATCATAATATGTGTTTACACCCATTCACACACAAACCTTTCTTTCCATCCAAGGGGCTGCATGAAAGGGTAGCAGATCAAGATCTTACTGACTCCTTTGAGGATGCTCCAGGGGCAGTTTGTGTTGCATTTTGTGCAGTATTCTGTCAAGGTGATCTCTATGGTAACCTCTATTTGCATTCTTTCAAATGATGGTAAATTCTGACACATTCCATTAAATATTGATAGCAGTGTTTCATCTGCTGGAAACCCATGTGGGAATATTTAATTTTATCTACTGTCTGAGACTATTCTCTTGTGGTATCAAAGCAGCAAGCTTTTTACAGTTAAAATGTTAATTAGATTTTTATAACCGTTTTTATCATTCTGCTCTTCATCTAGATTGCTCCAAACATGTTTATTTACAATTCCAAAATGCTTCCATTAATATTCCACATCTTTGTACTCAGAGATTAGCTTAATAGCAAATATAAAAATGTGCTGAAAGGCTTGTGAAAAAAACCCTACAGAATCATAATGCTGCAACATTTTTTTGGCTGATGGCCAAGTGATTGGTAAGATCAGCTTTTAAGGAAAAGAGACAAGTCTGAAAGAGCAAATGTAATAATTGGTTTTAAAATCTTGCTGGTTTCTGAACCATAAAACACTATTGAAACTGTTTACATAAAGGTTTGGTTTGTTGGTGAGATGGGGTGGGGTGAAGAAGGCTAAGAAAAAAATGGGGTGTAGGTACCACAGTTTCATCTTCATGAGTAACACATGAAATATTTCCAATAATAATAACAATAACAACAACAACATCAAAAATCTCAAAAAAACCCTTCCATCACACTAAGGATTATGAGTTCATTTTCTATAAAACACTGGCTGGGGGGTATGACTGGTGGGTGTTTTCTTATGAAGAAATTAGCAAACATTAATTTGTGGCAGATTCTAGGGTTCTGGACTATTATGGGTTTATGTTTTGCATTAACGTTTACATATTTGAATAGAAAATAAACACTGGATTTAAAGCACCACTAAGTGAAGAGGACATCACTGGTGTTCCCCAGCATGTGGCTGAACTAGGTGCTGGCATCTGGTCAAGTGAGAACAACACAAGTTTAAATTGCAGTGCCCTCTTGTTTGATCTGCTGGCCCACAGGTGGGAAATGCTGCAGAGTAATGTGGAACTTCTGACCTGTTTTGCACTTCTGGGCAGGTTCTGTGCAGCAGTGCCATTACAAGAGATGCTTTTGGAAAATTGGTGCTAATGTCAAAATTCTCTAATATCAAAGGCTCTGGCTGAGACAGAAAATTGAAAATATTTGATACTAAGATCAGCTTTGTGAAAAGAGGCAACACTACACATGATTCTAAGCCTTGAAATTGCAATTCTTTTAACCTGTTTTTAACCTGTTAACCTCTTGCTTATCCAGCCCCCAGACCACCTCAATTACAGATGCATAGCTAGTGGGAATTAATCTGTAAACTTCATACAACACACTGGAATGCAGAGATAATGTAATGCTATCTCTAGGATATTGCCAAGAATTCTCAAGCTCAGACTAAGCCATGTTATGTCCCTTCATTTTTTATTTTTTTTCCAAGAGCACCTCCCCAGAGAGACTAATTTAGAACCTGTTGAAAAATCAATGGTGCAACATTGCAACCTTATAATACACATTTAGAAAACTCCTTGAAAGTTGTGAAATCCTGTTACCTGTTCTCTCTGGAGTCTTGAGGCTTCAGTGCTCATTTAATGAAAAGAATCCAACTGGAGTAGTTGGATTTATGAAGGTGCATAAGTACTCGGAGCAAGGACAGAATGAGACTTGCTGAATTTCAAGGTTGTGCAAACTAATTACCACCTGAAACATTAGGACCAACAGTAAGATATCAGAAAGGGTGAAGGACATACCCAGCAAGAAGAGGTTCAACCAGCCAGTTGCTCTGTAGTGGAGCTGACACTCACACCATCCTAAACGTGCAACCTGGTCTAGGGGTAGGGCTCCCTGCTCATGGCAGGGGGGCTGGAACTTGGTGATCTTTGAGGTCCCTTCCAACCTTAATGATTCCATGAAATGCCATCTTACAGGGCTATGGTTTTCACCAGTCACTTGTTAAGGGGATGGGCCAATACCATGGGGTGGCTATGTAGTTTGTTTCCTTGTAAGATTATAGGGAGAGTGAGGAAAAGGAATGAGAGGAGCAAGGGATGGATAACACTGCAAATAATGCAAATGGCTCTCCCAGCCTCCTGTTTCCTGGGAGAGAGCCTGACCTGGTGGCTTGTTGTCTCTGGCACAGTGACAGCTACTCAATTGTCTACTTGACACTCGAGCAAAAATGCCTGGATGTCTCTGCTTCCAACACAGATTAGGGATAACATCATGGAAAAGTGGGGAGGTAAAGGGAGTGGCACAGGGATGGGGGAAGTGAGGTAGAGATAAAGGAAATGTGGGAAACCTAGAGGTGGAGAGACACAATAGGTAAAGAAGAAAGAGACAAAATGTTGATACAGGTCTGGGCTGGCAAAGTTGATTCATGCAAATGAAATGGCATGTTTCCAGAGTGAGTCCAGGTTAAGTACTGTTAAACACTACAACAAGGCACAGAACCAGATCTCATAAACTCTGTGGACTGAAGCCAGTCAAACGAATGCTATGGACACAGTCCTGTGATCATGGGGAAGGCAGAACAGAAAATGCTTTTGAATTATGGGCCTTAATCTGTGAGGGTTATTGCTTTAGGAAGAACATCAAACTCAAGATAATTTCATTCTATGCAGAGCTCAAGCAAATAACCTTTGCATCGTAGAGCACAGCAGAGAGTGCCCAAGCTCTGAGCAGGAGCCAGCATGGTCCAGCAGAACCAGGGCTGTGCTGAAAGCTGTAGGCTGGAAGATGAAGGGACACAAGGTGTGGCCTACTGAGGTTAACTCTGGCTCCGGGTGCTACACTGACCAAGAGCTATAGAGCCTCCCTCAGTAGTGAGGAGCCTGTGCTTTGCCACAGAGATATCTCAGGGCTTGAGACCTTAGCTCCTGTGCTAAGCACTCAGAACACCACAAATCACAGCAAATCATACCTGCCTTGGCAAAATCTGGAACGGGCAGGTTCCCCCAGCATCACAGAGCAGTGCACACTTTGCTGTGCCAGTTTGGTCTTGACACCCACCCCTTTGCACACACATCCTGTTTGATTCTCTTCCTCTGAAACACTGCAATGATTCCATGGCCTGACCTAATACCTGACTGCTTTCTAACTGCTTCTTATTCTTCTCACATTAAGGAACTTCCTCCTGCCCTAATCTGCTGCATTCACTTTCCAGACTTGGTATCAATTATGTTCATATCCCAGCCAAGTCCCCAGTGAATTAATCCCATAGAAAGAAGTGTTGTATAAATTTCAGACACTACAGAGGGTATCTGAGACATTCCCATGAGCACACAATTAAGGAAGACCCACATTGCCCTGGATGGAGACTAGGCAGGATCTCCTATCATGCCTAAAATTATTCTTAACAGATGCCTAAGATTATTCTTAACAGCTATGATTGTGCAAGTGAAATCTGCCCAAGACGTCCGGCTTGGAGAAATTCCCTCTGAATTCCTTTCTAACACAAGCAAAGAAATAGGCTTTTCCTAGGACAAAACAAACTATGCAACTAGTTGGCTTTTCTGTGCTGTTTTGGAGGATTCGTCAGGGTAATAAGATCCCAAGGAGAGGTAAAAAGACACCACTTTGTTCATCTGAACAAAATCCTCTGCACTGTAAGGATGATAAGGGAGGTTTACAAGACAATGGGAGAAAGGAGCTTGAGGGCTGATGTCTGTACTAAACATCAATGTATGTACCTGGTGGGACTGGTAAGAGTTGACAAGTTTCCCTGTTGTTTTCATGAGTGATAATTAATTCATGTCTTTAGCATCCCCAGGGGGCAGCCATGGGAAGAACCAATTCAGTCTTCCAAACATGTTGAAGGGTCAGACCCTCTGTTGGGATGAAGAAGATGGAGGGAAAGA
>NW_009954333.1:1136989-1171463 GCF_000747805.2 Chaetura pelagica | reverse complement strand
GAGAAGAAATGGAAAGAAAATGCTGTGGGAGGTGAGAAAGGATATTCCTAAACCAGAACTGCCATCAACAGAGTTTTCATCTTTAGCAGGAGATCTGTGCTGGAGGTAACCATGTGTTCATGTTCCTCTGTTATGCCAAAAGTAAAATCAAATGTTTGTACAGCTCTGCTCCAGCTGAGGGGCTGAAAGCCTCATGTAGGGAAGATAATGAATTTCCTTGCTTCACTTTCTCAACACCCAATTGATTATAGCTTGCACTTAGAAGGCAAAATTAACAGCTCTGCTCCCCAGCAGCAGCTCCTGTAACCAATGAGGGAGGGGGGAGAGGGGGGGGGACAAGATCTATGTAAAACCAATTTATTCTTCTGTACAGATCTCACTGATGAGGGGGATGTTAGCTCCTATGAGTTGGACATCCTGAGCTACAAAGGGAAATTTCATACAAGCCTCTGAAGAGTTTTCAGACTGTACCATGGTCCTACTTTACCAAATGTCCAGATGTAATTTGTGTGGTATTTTATTGGCCCTTGAAGCATTTTTTTCATTGGCCATCCATTCACCACAGGTACTTTTCCTTACCACTGAAACATGGTAATATTTCCAGATTACCTTTCTCCTTTAATAAGTACAAAATCATCTTTGTACATGGGTAAACATTAGATTGGTGAACTGATGAATATCTTAGGTTTCTGTATTCTAGATGTATATTCTAGTCCACCTTATTGAAAAGCACAACTGTACAACTGAAAGACAGAATAGGGAAAGCTATACCTGGAGAAGTGGTGACATATAAAGAGAGGCTATTGATTTCTGACAGGCATCCCATAGCACAGATCAGGCCAGAAAGAGATCCTGCTATATATTTTGAAACTGGCCTCATTTAAATGTTTTTGTAATAGAACATTGTACACTTGGCTGTATCTTTGAGGCAGTTCTGCAATGCAGCAGGGCAGTGTGTTAATTCTGTACAGTTAAATTCTGGGAAGGAAATAAAATTCTGCAAATCTTATTGGGGATTTTCTCCCGCAAACACAAAGAATTCTTAGTATCACTTAGGGATATTATCATCTTTCTGTCAAGTTCCCTGTTCAGGCTGTCTTTTCTTCTTGCTAACCTCAAAGATGACCCATTATCTGTTTCCTACTTTATGACATTTATGGAACCTGAATAGAAAATCAAAACCAAGAAGATGTTGTTGTCAAGGCACTCTTGTTTTTCAACTTTTCTCTTGATTTTCTTCTGCAAATAGCTAGGTGCTGAAAAGCATCATTTCCTAGACTCTAAAACATGAAGAGCAGGCATTTCATTTACATTTTTATGCAGAGTAAACAAGCAGGGCATTGATGTAAGATGGGTATTTAGCTTCCCACTCCTTTCCCTCCCTCCATATATGTTCTTTACTATCAGAGTTTTGTAAGGGAGGAAGGGTATTAAATATTTTTTTCCTCTGTGTCCCTCATTTTTGTCTTATAAATAGTTAACTCTTTGGAAGTTTTATAAATAGTTGACTGTTTGGAAGCCTGAGTTTCTGTAGTTTCCTTCCACTTCAGTGGAAAAGCTTTTGAGCTGTCTTTCTAGAGGAAGTGCATTGCAGATGACAGTGAAGAAGAGATGTGGCTGCTCATATCTTAGTGCTGCCTGGAAATTCTCTGTGTCTGGGGCTCAAGTTAACCATATCTACAAACTCTATAGACTGTTTTAGTGTGGCCTTACCTTGTGAAACATGCTTTGCACTACTAGCCTGAGTGTCCCAGCTCATCATCCACCTCTTCTGCTCTTCAGGTTTGAACTTGGAGTCTTTACACAGTTTCCACTCGACGTGAATCCTTTTTACTGGCCCTTCTCTGGCCCACTTCTGTAAGAAACATTTTCTTACTCCTATAAGAATATTTATGGATATCCAGAAACCAGGGCAGAAGCAAAAATCAGCACAAAAAAGCCCCCCAAAAAACCACCAGTGCTTCTGCAGAATATTATATAGATTCAATCCTTTTTTTAGCAACAATTCTATTTGGTGCATGCTTGAGAGAGTCTGAGCCAGGAAATAGAATAAGCCACTGCAGCCATTGCAGGTATAGTTGGTGCAATAGAGGTAGCATGACAGGGCTCTATTACAATAAGTAATACAATTCCAGAAATAACCTATGTGGAACATATTGCTTCTGCTGCACATGTCAGGAAATGGACTTTGATCGATGTTGTTGCAACACAAAACCACCTACTAAAACTTTTTAATGATGATGACAATGTAAAAGTGTAGATGGTGCTCACTGGCAGTGCTCACTGCCTTTATAATTAACAAATGGACAGGGCAGATTAATTCTGCATGCTCTTCATGTTTAACAATTCTTTCTAGCTGCTGCCATCAGCATATATGTAAGCAATAAGGCGTGAGAGGGGGGCCTGGTTATCATCACCTCTGGGGTTTTAAGAGGTATCCTCTAAGGGAGTGATTATCTCCTGATAACTGCACCACCTGGAGTTACCATATTGCTGCTATAAAAATGCATTAATGTAGGAGGAAAACTTGCACATTTGTGCTAGACGATGGAGTTAGGAGTTCAGAATGCTAAAGAGCATCATCAGGAGCTCAGGTTTGCATTTCTTCGACTCCATATGAGAATATTCACTAGGCTATTGTAATGCTTTCTCAACTTTGTCAACTATAACACCACTTAGCAATACTTTTTACAGCAGTCCAGCATGATAGTCAAAAATTGAAAAGAGATGGCCCAGCCATCAGTGGACAGAAAGTAAGTTAGCCTCATACTTCAAATTGCCTTCTCAGAGGGAGCATCTCAGTTGGCAGAAGACACCCTAACACACAGTTTTTCAGAGCAAAAAGCACAAAGAAATCACCAATCAAATTAGATAGGAGCCCAAATAATTTTAAGTTTTAAATAGACTAATTTCTACTCAGCAGTGCATTTAGAATGTATTTAATGTGAATTTATCAGGAAAGTATGGAATGAAGTACATGGGAACACAATAACTCATTGTCTGCTGTTCTGTGATAATGTAACAAACTGTTATCTCATACTCTAATGACTTTGATGTTAATGGAGTCACAGTCTCATCCTGACCCCTTCAGCAATGGATGGATGTGTATGTGCTTTTGCTGTCCTTCAGGTTTTCTTTTTAACTCTCAGCTTTCCTACTAACCTTATTATCTTTGCTTCTGTTTAATTTCCTCTTTAGTAAGAGGGCAAATTTTATTTAAATGAAGAGTTTTAGTCCTACACTTGTAAGAGTAATTTATTGGGTTTTTAAGTCAGGAAGTTTTAAAGAAACTGCTCAATTGCTGATGCTGTGACTGTCCACTCCCAAGAGTGTGCTCTTTCACAGGGCTCTATCCATTTAATGAAATTTGTCTGACCTGTCATCCAGAGACAATAAGAGACATTCAAAAAGCTTCTTTACTACCTTCCTTTTCTTTACTATTCTCTTTGTTTCCAGTTCTTAGCATCTTTAGCATGTGGTGGATGCAAAGACAGGCTTTCCTCAGGCTCTGTAGGTGGTGCTGGGAACCATGTAGACAGTCAAGAGAATGTGGCCTAGAGAGCATTAAGTGGCTACAGAGCACAGAGTGGTTTCATTTAGAGCTGCCTTCTGCTCACCATATGTTCATTGCTGCACACAATGTCAGCAGACAAGCAGCTAAGGCAAGCTCATGCTTGGGGACAGGGAGAACTCAAAGATCATTTGCTTGTGCAGTGTCTCTTACATGCTTGGAGTCCAGCTTTAGTGTATGAAGAACAGAAGGCAATTTAGGTTTGTATTTCATGAGTCTACAAGGCACAGTGAGTTGTTAACTTCCAAGTCTAGATCAAATATGGAAGTGTTTAGGAGGTGGCACCTGTTCTTGCTAGACATCAGCTTATGGCACAACTGAAAAGTTAGCTCTTATCTGTGCCATATCATTGCTATATTTTATCATTATCCTGGGGAGGGGCTTTTCACCAGAGAGGGTAGCAATAGGACAGGGGGTAAAGGTTTTAAACTGCAAGAGGGGAGATTTAGGTTGGACATCAGGAAGAAATCCTTCTCCATGAGGGCAGGAAGGCACTGGAATATGTTGCCCAGGGAGGCTGTGGCTGCCCCATCCCTGGAGGTGTTCAAGGGCAGGTTGGATGAGGCTTGTGCAGCCTGGTCTGGTGGGAGGTGTCCCTGCTCCTAGCAGGGAGGTTGGAACCTGATGATCTTTGAAGTCCCTTCCAACCTGAACCATTCTATGATTCCATGATTCTATGACTGTTATGCAGCAGCAGAACTGTACATTGTTGCTGACAAAATAGCAGTGGTTCTTAAATGATTATAATTGTATACACATGAAATACTAGCGAAACATGTAAATTATGCCATTAAAATGACTAATCACTATTTTGATGTGGAATAAATGATAATTTTATTTCTACAAATGCATAGAAAATGTGCATTTTTAAAATCTAAAGCACTTCTCTATACTGAGAAACTGCACTTTTGGGACTGTATGGCTATATATGCTGGTTCTGTGAATCTTCCTTTGAACCAGCTCACCCAGGAGACCAAATAATTTGTTTGGTTATTGTGGCTGAGATGCATTCCTTTCTGTGGTGCAAGGAATGGCTGAGGCAGAAAGCTCTTCTGTTAACACTGTTGTGAATGGAAATGTGGGTTTATCTGTGCTGATGAAATCACATAGTGCTTTATCACATTCTGTGAGTGCAGAAGACCACAGTGCAAAAGGGAGTAACAAAAACCATTAGCTCTTTAACAGCCAAGGAGAACATCCCAGGCAAATTCTTGTATTAGTTGAATTTTTTCAGATTTCAAGTAATACAAGAATTTGCCTGGGATGTTCTCCTTGGCTGTTAAAGAGCTAATGCAAAGGAGAGTAACTGTATAACTATTTTAGCTTGCACTTGAGAGCACAGCTATAATTTATATCATTTGTCATATAAAAGTCAAAAGTGTTGTTTTTATGACTTGGTCTGGTTCATCATTCTGGCTTAGAGTGTAAAAAGTAGCTGTAAAAAACACAACACCAGAGTAATTGCTCTAGGAATTTGCATGATGGTGGATGATAGAATTTAGGAGCATCAACAGCTCCTTGTTTCTTGTTGACCCCACTGGTTTCCCAGTGTGAAATCTAATCAAGAAGTTCAAGATCTTCATGCAACTTTGCTATTGTGGTCAGGATTGGAAAAAGGAGTGAAGTAAAGACATGAGAGCTCCTGTAAGATTGGTGCTGACAGGGGTTAAATGAGCCTCCAGTCCTCTATGGGGGGGCAGGAATCCACAGGGACCTGTCCATCTGTTTGGTTTCTCAGGATTGTTGTAGAGCAGCTGTGCCTTATCACTGATGTCCAAAGGAATAATTCCTTATAAATTCTGGAAGTTAATATGCAGGAGATGGGGCTTTCCTGATCTCTTCCTAGATACTTGCAGACAAGCTCTTTTAAACTGCTGTGGGGTCATTTAAATGTTGGTCTTTATTTTCTCTGATTTGCAGCTACTCATGGCACAGGGAGCTCTGCAGCTGGGAAAAATGACATTAACTGATGCCTAAGATGTAATGCAAAGGTAGTAGTATCCAGTAGCCAAATGTGATAAATTACTAATCCCATCATGGTTTTGTTGTTTCACTGTTTTACTCTTTCACTGTTTTACTCTTTCACTGTTTTTTTTTCTGCTTAGGATGATCTGGACCTGCAGATGGTGTTGCCTTTCAATGCCACAGCACAGACAAAAGAAGTCAGATAATTTACTGCATGACATGTTTGCTCTTCCCAGATTTTTAGCCTGCCTGATGCTATTATATGTGTGATTTTTATTTATTTATTTTTTGCTTTTTTGCATTTTAAGAAGTGTTTAGACTCAGACTTGCCCTATGAAATGCCATGTTGTTCAAAATCTGACACTTGCAGCTTTCACATGTTAGATTACATGGCTCGTGAGCTCTGCTGGGTGAGTTTTTCTTCATTGTATGCTACAGCTCATGGTGAGCTTCATAGATCTTGAACAGCTCTGCCTTTGATGGATGTTAGCACATTTTCTCAGTGGCTGGCTTTTATTAGTTTTAAAAGATAACAGTCTATGTAGCCACACATGCAGGTGTTTATGTATATGAAGGGTGTCATGAGGAAAACTGAGAAATCTCCTGCACTTGGTTGGATAATGTCCTTCAGAATATTTGCATCTGCTTGGTATGATACTTAATGAAGTAGTGAAACTGTGTATGCCTGTTTCTGGATCAGCCCAGAGTTCAAACAGCATCAGGGTTTAGCTCTTGAGACTGAAAACTGTGCATAAAGTGGCAGGATAGAAGCCATTTAATGCATTTAAGAGCGTTGATACATATTCTTGAGCACCATCTGCTGGCATTTTCTCATTTAACCAGGATTTACATAATTAGGGGCATCTCTATTTATAGAATGTTCTGGAAGGAAACAGAAGCTGAATTCCTCAGGAAAATACAGTCTGGACATGTTTCTTAGGCATGCTTGGAAAGTGGCCATAGAGGAAAGTTCTGGAAAGAGTTTTGGAAGAACCTACGAAGTTGGTGCATGAAAAACCAGATTTAGTTAAAGCCCTAAATGCAGCATGGAGACACCTGCATAGACCTGTGAAGGCTTCAAACTCCTTCTAATAATTTGACTGACTGGTTTTACCAGACTTCAGTCCTAACTAGTTCCTGCGTGGTCTGGCAGTGACTGTGCTGTAGTCTCATTTCATGGATGTCGTGGTCTTACATCCAACACCTTCATACATAAGAGCTCATGAGGAGCTTCACTCACAGCACATCTCTCTGCCCTCTTCTGCAAAGCTTCCTCCAGCTCCTTCCTGGGCTTTGCATGGTGGAGTGTGTGTGTGGGAAAGATCATATTCTTCTTGTGAGGTGGATTCATGTGTGTTCTGATCTGTCATGTGATGAGCTTTGAAAAACTGGTGTGGGCTTATTTAATTGCCTAACTGAATAACTAAGCTGCCAGTGGGTAGGCAGGGAGGCCCAGACAAGGGTTATCTCTAGATTCCAGAAAACAAAGACAATTATATATATTTGTGCATGGTTTTATTATTTTAACACCTTTAATATCTCCAAGTGTCGTGACTGTTATTCTGAGCCCTGTTCTGTGGTACAAAGATTCCTGGGTGGCACCTTCTGTATTCTGTACTTAGACTTTGTAGAAATGAGAGGAAAGCAAAACAGGAAACACAACCCAATGAACACAGTGTCCCACAGAAGCCACTATTTTTACTGAGGTACCCAACAGATCAGTGAAGTGGCCGATGTTGCTTTGCCCTGCTCTGTCCTTTAGTAGTTTTTTATAGAGAAACAAAATGAAAATGTTGGAATTTTCAAAGCTACCACAAACTGCAAGATATGAAGCAGTTGTAGCTCAAATACAGTTTTTCAGTTTTCTCCGAGGAAGTTTACTTTTGGTAGAATAATGCACATGAGGAAAAATCTGACATAGTCACCATTCAAAACATCAAACTACTAACAATGATTGTAGAGCCATAATTCATTTCAATGTAGCTCCTTATTTCAACTTCAAGGGACATCTACCTCTTTTTAGGAGTTCAGTACTGTTCCTGAAAGCTGTGTGAGTACTGGCATTGAATACCATTGGATATTCAAGTGACAATGTAACTATATTCAACTTTGTTTAAAATAAATATTGATTGAATGAAAAAAACAACAACAACAAAACAAAACAAAAAAACCAACAAAAGCCAGATCTATCTACTATATTCTTACTTATCCAGCTGTGGCACATGCAAGTTCAGATGCCTCTTTCAAGATGTGTGCTTGTGCTTTTTATCAACCTGATGCAGCTAGACCTGGCAATGCATTTTCCATTGACAGGGAGAATAGAGCAATGCATTCAATCCAAGCTGTTAAACTTCCTTTAATTTCAGCATCAAATGCTTTTAAAAACATTAATAAATTCTGAATCATGCGTTGTCTATGAGAAACAAAATGATGAGATTCTCCATATTGTTTTATCAGTCAGTCCTTTTACTTTCTCTGAAGAACTGTGGCAGCCCAACTGGTGATTAAGTTTAAGCTAAATCTTTAATTTGAATTCAAATCCTTCACAAAGCTTTTGGGGTTTTTTTTTGGTATATTTTTCAGGGAGTAATCTTTTCCTTAGTTCTAAGAGGGAAGTCTTTATACATTAGTATTTCTGTGTATATGGAGAAGTGTGGAAGGGTACAGGCAGCATCAGTATTGTTTATAATCCTTATCACTGCTAAGTAAGGAATATTAATCTCTGGTGCCTTTAGCCTTGAGACAAAACTGCCTTCAAAAACCAATTTATAATATCTTGTCCTGGGAGATTTACGTAGAGACGTTAATGTAATAAAATAAAAAAGAAAATAGATTCATGGTCCTGTTACTCCTGAACTTCTCAGTTGTACTGTGCACTTACTGTCTTCTTTTCTCTTTTTTGCCTAACCAGTGTAGAGCTGCCTGGTACTGGGAGTTTGTGCCAATTTGGTGCTGCTGAAGAAGCAGCAGTGGATTGTTACAAACAGGGGCTTTCTGTGAGGAAAAGGAAGACTTTGCTCAATGGTGCTGATGGATAACTTCTTAAGTAGGTACCTTTAACCACTTGTTGTGCCATACAAGGTTTGCATTCAAGATGTAAGGAATTGCAGTAAGTTATTGAGCTGAAAATCAAACATAGCTAACAAAAAACTGAGGAAAGAGAGCAATCAGATCTCCGTTAAAGGTTCGTGTGAATGACTCTGTGAGACAAAACTAATACGAGCCAAGCTAGAAATCTGGTTTTCTGCAAGTGCCAAAAGGAGGACTGTGTGCCAGTTAGTTCCTCTTAAGCAGGTAAAATAGAGGTTAAGCTGGATGATGTGGACCAAGCCCTGTGCTGACCCAAGGCCACTGGCATATTTGGTGCCTCACAAGACTGCTCAGACTGGTGAACACAGGTGAACCAATGGGCTCAGAATCTGCTTTTCTTCTTATCTAAAGAGCATGGTTTATAAAATTATGTCAATTTCAAAGTCATTTTGCCAGCACAAGACAGGTACGCTGCTGCCATTTAAGCTAAGGCAGTAAAAGCTTTTCCTGACTTGACAATCCTCTGGCTTACCAACCTTTCAGTTTCCACTCATTTGAGAGGAGTTCTGGAAAAGCTGAACATTTTGTCACCAGTATAAAACTCTCTCCCTTACTGCAAACAATACACAAATAGACAGTTAAAGAAAATTAAGTGACCCAATGCTAGAAAACACCACCGACAAAAAACCCCCAAACAACATTAAAACTCAGGAAATTGTAACAGCTCATATTGCTCGGTGTTTCCAGCAATATAAAACAAGTCTTAAAGCAAATAGAAGTTACATTATGTAACTCAAGGCTGCTGTGGCCTGATTGAAAATGATTGACATTAATGAGAAGCCTCATGGTGCATGCCTGTGTTATGGGAGGCAAAGACCAGACTAGTGTTCAGGCTTACATGGTTTAATCTTGTCAAACTCCTTTCTGCTCACACAGCTGACTGTTCCTCCCCAGCTCATGGTCCAAAACCACACCAGTGCTACCAAAAAGAAGACAGTCTTTAAGCCAGGTGCCATGGACTAGTTTTGTCCACCTTACCCAGCAGTCAATCCTAGGTTTCTCCTGGCTGGATGTGGTGCAGTCCCAGAGCATAATTCTTAATTGTGTATATCATTTTGGTTTTGATTTTTTGTGTTTGGTTTGGGTTTGTTTATTTGGGTTTTGGTTTTTTGTTTTGTTTTTAGTTAATTATTTTTCAGACCAAAGTGTGCCCAATACAGGAGGGCAGCTGTGTTTTCACCCTAATGGAAGTGAATGTGCATGTTGCATTCACCAAGTAGTGGCAAAGCCACAGCAGGTGACTTATTGGTGCACCTGTGAAAAAATGCCAGTCTTACCCATGTTGTGGGAGGTGTATATACCAGCAGAGTGGGTGAACGTGAGGGCTGGTCCACCTACATCCTTCATAACCTCTATACTAAATGCTGAAGAGGAGCTAACGTAGCACAGAGACCTAATTTTGGCACTTGCAGAGTATCACTTTCCTAGGTTGGCTTATAGTATTTTCTTAAGGGTAGCTGGTGTGGGAGGTAGCCTGGGGAGTGGGAACACCATGGGGATGGCTGCTGCAGGGTGGAAGGTGAACCTGGCTCCTGGAGAATGGAGGGGAGGTCCCAGCCCCTGGGCTAATGGGGCTCTCAGGAGACTTGTAAGCTGGGAGAGTCTCAGAGGCTGAAGTAAGCCCAGCTGGTGAGATTCAAGGCAAGAAATGGGGAAGAGAAAGACCTCTGCCCACATCTATGCTGCCTCAACCTTTCTATTTCCTCAGAGAGTCCTATTGCTTCTGAGAGTCCTTCCTGGTCTCCATCCCCTAGTTCTTGGGCTGTTGTTCAACTACCTCTCCATCTGTCTTCTCCCCCACAGTGCTACTTCCACCACAAAATCAAATTCTTCTGCCCTCCTTCCTTCACACACTGGGACAAGAACAAAATTATTTCCCTTGTCAGTAGCCTTGGAGTAAAATTCAGCTACATATATCCTGCTGTAGAGTGGTGAGTTGGCTCTGGAAAAATATTCCTAGTGACCTTGCAGCTAAAAACAAATGCAATTGTGAGCATTGGGTATGCATAGTACAGCTTGGACAGAAGTAGGTTTGAGCTGGCAATGAGCTCTGCTGTTCTTTAAAATAGGAGGGTTCTTGTGCCAACAGCCTGTCTCTGTGTCCTCACCTGTCTGAAAGGGTTTTGTAACTGAAGCTCAGCTTGAACATGAATGGCAAATTCTCATCTCAAACCAACACTGCTGTGAACAGAACAGTGCTTATGATCTCTGTCCCTTTCCCCAGATAATATGTTCTGAATTCCAGCTAAAGCAAGTTGCAAACATCTGTGATCTGCACCAGGATATAAAAGGTTTGTTAGGGAGAAAATGTAATTTCTCTAGCTCCTCTGCTTTGGTCTGGCATGTGTGATCACACTCTTCTTCTGCTGCCCCACAGCCCTGCTGGGCACTGGATACTGGCATATTTTGCAGGGTTCCTCTCCTCTTTCAAGGTAGGCAGTGGGGAGACACAGAGCTCCCCAGGTCCCCTCAGGTGTAGGTTTCCCCTCTGACCATCTTGCTTCAATGCTTTATCTTAAAATTCATTTTGGATTGATCAGAGAGCACATTTTTCACAACATCATTGGTAGCAATATTTTGTAACAGGCCTTGAAAGCCACCAGAGGTCTTTAGGCTAAAAGTAGGATGTTACCTGGAGACTTACTTCCTTGGATTCCTTCAGCAGAAATCCTCCCTCCACTTCCAAACCTAATTTACAAAGTGAGAAGGAAGGGAACTGGATTTGTGCTACTGCTGATTTAATTTCAGTACAAAACCTTTGTAGCAAAGAGGCATTACTGTGGAAATCTGGGGTTTAGTGGGCCAGAGGAAGGCAAAGTAACCACCAGAAAATGCTACAGTTTGGCATCACAAAAGTAGCCTCAATCTCTGAGGTCTAATCTTGCATGCAGTGACTTCTGGGCTGTCCGTAACAGCCCAGCAGCTCTGCCACGGGGAAGTGAGTTCTGCTGCAAAGAGGGGAAGAATAATCTTGGTGGATGAGAGAAGAGCAACAAGCTTGCATCCAAGAAAATTCAGGCTGGATTTTAGAAAAACCTTTCTTTCTGATGTGAGAAATGTTGAAGCATTGCAATAGATTTTCTGGGGAGGAAATGGAGCTGCAGAGCTGGAAATCTTGAAGGACTGATGAGTCAAAAACCTATGAGATAGGACATAACTGAAGGCAATCCTGCTGTGGCATCAGATAAGCTAGATGGCCACCTGAATTTCCACTGGGCTATTCTTATCTGAAACTGTAGATTTTATTGTATTTTTTGTAGATTTTATTGCATGACTCTTGACATTTTACACTTTGCTTGGAATGCCACATTCTGGAAACAAGGACTGCAGCTGTCACTTAAGTTTCTAACTACTGTGATAATGAAGATGAATTCTAAATTGTGTTCAATCAAAAAGAAATTGAAAAAGTCTAAACTGAGGGAAAAATTTTAAGTCATGGCTTTTGGTTTGTCACAACTTTGCACTGACAAAACTAGAGAAGTCCAAAATATAGGATGGAGGAACTTCTCACTAGTGAGCATTACATACTGTCATAAAACTTGTATTCCAGTAAGAATTAAATTTTGCTAGAGGCTGAGATTTTTAAGGCTTCCCACTCCCTGAAAAACATGGAAGCTGTTTTCTATGCATGTTTATTTATCCCTTTTCACCAGGAAAATACTTTTACAACCATTACAGCGGTGATTTAGAGAGTTGAATGTAATTGAAACGCTGTAAGATGGGGAAAAAAAATCATGTTTTGGAGGTGGAGTTCCCAAAGGAAACAGAGTTCTGGCTCTGGCTACGTTCTCTTGCTAGAATCCTACCTTTTAGATAAATGTCAGACAGGAGTTTTGAAGCTGAAAATAGAAGCAGGTGATGAAAATAATTCTAATCACTAAAGCAAGATACAGAAACAGAATAGGAAAGTGGTCCTAGGTGAAGCTAATAAATCCGTGTCTGACAGCTGGATACATTGGAGTGTACAAATTATATGCTTTTATCCAGGGAGAATTTTTGAGCAAGATTAAGGTTTTAATGTGATTGCCTTCTTGTGACAATTGGAAGGAACTGCACTATTCGTTGCTATGAGAGGGCACTGAGCTAAGGTCACTGAGTGTTCAGTCTTCCCCACTGCACTTGAATCACCTTAGGTAGCAAATTGCATGCTCTGCTTTAAACAAGGAAATAGAGGCAAATCACTATAGGCAAGAAAGAATGGAGGCAGGCACAGGCATTTCTGCCTTTAGATGAACACTGTATGACATGCTAAGGGAAGGGATGGCTAAAAGACAGAGAGAAATAAAAATGACATGTCCTATTTACATTTCTTTGTGTGTTTTAAAACACAGTTGCTTTATTCTAAGGCTATTGCTGAAGTAGACACATCTTTAAATCATAAAAATATAACAAGGTAGGAAATGCAACCCCTCCTTCCTTCCCCCATACCCTCCATTTCAGCGATTAAAGTACTCTGGATACTTTGATGTTTTAAATCTAATTCCATTGTTGTGATTTTTATGGTGGCTCTGAAGGTTACTTTGCAGCTTTTTTGTATTTTTTTTTCTTAATAGTTTTATCAGGACATGCTTCTATTACAGCTAAGGCACTTAAAGGAAATACATTATTTAAACATGAAATGGAAAGAGAGAAAATGTAGGACTATGGTGCATTTTTCTTTGTCATTCAGAGACATAATAGAACAACTCAGAAGACATCAAAATAAAATTAATACAGGAAACCACATACTCTCCTGGCTTATCTGCTAGCCACATCCAGATGTGGTCCTTCCACCTTCAACTAGCACCAGCTTTGTTTTCAGAATACAAACAAGTAAGTAGCTTATATCTATGGATTCTGAAGGAGAAAATAGCAAGGCACTGACTTAAAAAAATGGCTGAGCAAACCTTCTGCTTCTGTCAGTGGCAAAGGGTCTTTCTTTCTAACTGCCTCCATTCCATGCATTTAGACTATGCCAGCCACTCTCATCCCAATTCATTTTATTGTAACAATAATTGTTCTTTATTGCAGTAACATCTAAGGATCCCAAATAGGGTTCAAGACCCTATTATTCTAGGCACCATCTATGTGCATAATAAAACCATCTCTGCTGCAAAGAGCTTATGATCTTGACATATAACAAGGCACAACAGTAAGAGAGAACAAACAATTGGAGGGGAGGGATGGAGGGGGAGCTATCAGGAAAGGCAATACACTGGGTGTGCTAAGTAGCAGTGTCTGAACACTGACTGATTAGCTATTGTCAAGGGCTTTGTATAATCTGTGGAAATAGTTTTTCACTGTGCCTTCTATATCGCTTAGTTTTCAGTTTAAATAATGCAAATGTGCTTGTTATGCCACTTGAATAAATTTCTGAGAGTGAGGGGCAGGGGGAGGAAAGCTAGAAGATGAGAATGATCTAAGATCTCTAAAGACAGGACATAAGGATGGGTAAGTTTGGCTCCAACTGTACCTGATACCAGTACCCAGGTACACTAAGGGAAATTCCACTATTTTAATTTTAAAAAGGTCTGAAGGAAAATTGAATAATTCTTGCTGTTAATACCTTTACCATAGATCAGCTGCCATCTGAGAAGTCATGCATGCACAGTCTGTGAGGCAATTCTTTGTTTCCTTGTGTGTTTTTAAATAGTGAACTTGGTCTTTTGGATGCATAATAAAGGGTTGACTGAAATGCAAATGTGTCAGTTTTCTCTTTCTGTTCTTGAATTACATGATTCCAACATCCTTTCCCAGTATAGATTTTCTATATCTTTACTGCCAGCATCTTGTAAATTTTCTGCTAGTCAATTATTACCTGAGCATATCAATGAGAATGGAGAACCACAGAAGATGTAAAAGTAGAAATAGCTGCATTTTTTTTTCCTCAGTGAAGCCTTAAGAGAAACTGTGTAGGTGTTGGCAGTGCCTCAGTTGAAGCTAATAAATGTGGTGTTTTGGAAGTGCTATTATTTGCTTCTCTGAAGGGACAAAGCAGTTGTGAAAGGAAAAAAAAAGTGTGGCAAACTAAATTTGTTAATATGCCAAAAATAAGTGTAATTTAACAATATTTCTCCAGGAAATATATGCAGAATCAATGTAAGATTATAAAGTCCTCACAGGGCCATGAGTAACTGTGCTCACTGGAATAGTTTTTTGATGCCTTGGAAGTTACCTGTGTTCATGATGGCTTAGAACAGACTACATTTTGCTGTATTTTTCTTTTTTGCCCAGACAGCACTGCCTCTTCCTCGTCAGCACATCTACATTTTGGCATCAGCCCATCTTTGGATGACACTGCCAAGAGTCTCCATGTAACATGTAGCTGAACAGGGAAGGCAGAGGTGCTGGGGGTGCCCAACGTACCATCAGAGAGTTATCTCAGGTGCTTCATGCTGAACTGCACTGAACACCTCTTGGCTATAGGGTGGGAACACAAGGTTAGGGGTTGCACCTGTGGTAGCCTGTTGGGGAGCAGAATGCTCCTGGGAGATGGCTTCAATGTGAAGAAAGAGAAGGTGATAAAGTGCCTGTGGAGCTGAGGAGCTGAGGAGATGGTGTAGCTCTCAGAGGGACACGGCTGTGATGGCAGCAGTGAGCCAGGCTCATGCCTCCAGGTGTTATTGGCCAGACCTGAGCTGAAACACTTTCAAGAGAGCACTGGATGAATTTAGCAGTTAGTTTCCTCATGAGCCTGGAGATGTACTTCTCCAGAGGGACATTCAGAGCAGATTCCTGTGTTTTCTCTCAGTCTAAAGGGACTGTGTGGGTAGTATAAAGTTAGTAAAGCCCAGCTGGGGAATGATGTCACTGAAAGTGAACTCCATGACTTGTCCTCTTCTTTTGCACTCTAACATAAAAAGAATAATAAACCAGGCTTGTAAGTAGATTTTCTCTTTGGGTAATGAATAGGAATATGGTTGTGTAACTAGAAAGTGTTGTGCATCCATTCTCCATTGGAGGAAACGTGGCAGACAATGGTCTTGTCTATTCTAGTAACTATTGTTACCAACAAGTTTTGCCTACAGTCTGGGATAGGTGTCACCTCCAGAGATCAGTGGTTGTTGTGAAGAGCTTCAGAGCCCTTTAGATGGTTAAAAAAAGGTGTGATGAATCCCACCTTAGTGCTGCCTCCTTTGGAAGGATGTGATGAGTGATCAGCAGAAACTGTCTCAAGGTTTGCAGGGGAGCACAAAATGATGAGACATGATGACTGGTCTCTGCTTTTGCATCTGACATCTACAGCTATTTCTCTACCCTGCCCTCTTATTCCCAAGATGTAATTTTACACCAGTGTTAAATTAACCAATTATATTAACAAGGGCTTGTTCATGTGGGGGCAAACAGACAGGACACCATACAAATCTTGTAAGACCTGGCTGAAGGAAACCTTGTGAGGGGTAGGTATGTACCTTCTGCAATTTGAAAACATTACTCCATTAGAAGAACCATTCTGAGAAAGGTTTAAGTGCAAAACTGAAAAGCATGGTGTCTCCATCTCTCTGGCTTAACACACTTAGAACCATCAAATATAAGAAGCTTAACTTTTGCACTTTTCCTTTCCCTTCCTCCTGGCTAGATCAGGTGGTGCCTTATTTGGCTTGGTGGCTACAATGAAATTTTAGAGTTTTTATTTATGGATGACTCTGGGAGCCCTGGGAAGTCAATGGAGCTGAGCACTAGACAATGGCTTGGCTGAGCAGCAGGCATTGATAAGCCCAGCATCTTTTTAATTATTTTTTTTCAAATTTAACCCTTTACACCCAACTGTTTTGCTTTTTATTTCAATATTGCTCTTTTCCCCTCTCCTTATAAAACACACACACAGAGAAGCACACGTGCATGAACACATATAGAGACTTAGAATCATTAAGGTTGGGAAAGACCTTCAGGATCATCTAGTCCAAATGTCAGCCTCACAACCCCCAGCCACTAAACCATCTCCTGAAACACCATGTCCACCTGTTTTTTGAACATGTCCAGGGTTGGTGCCTCCACCACCTCCCTGGGCAGCCTTTTCCAAGGCCTCATCACTCTTCCTTGTAGAATTTTTCATAATATCCAGCCTGAACCTCCCCTGGTGCAGCTTGACCCCATTTCCTCTCATCCTATCACTGGCCACTAGGGAGAAGAGACCAACACCCACCTCACTACAACCTCTTTTCAGGGAGCTGTAGAGAGCCATGAGGTCTCCCCTCAGCCTCCTCTTCTCCAGGCTGAACAGTCCCAGCTCCTTCAGCCTCTCCTCATGAGACCTGTTCTCCAGACTCCTCATCAGCCTCGTTGCCCTTCTCTGCACCCTCTCCAGCACCTCAACGTCCTTCCTCTCCTGTGGTGCCCAAAATTGCACACAGTGGGTCTCACCAGGACCAAGTATAGGGGTAAGATCACCTACCTGGTACTGCTGGCCACACTATTCCTGATACAGGAACTTCTTGGCCACCTGGGCACCCTGCTGGCTCATGTTCAGCTGCTGTCAATCAACAGTCCCAGGTCCCTCTCACCTGGGCAGCTCTCCAGCCACTTCTCCCCAAGGCTGCAGAGCTGCACACAGACACCTGCTTCTGACAGGGTCCTCCCTGAATCCTGGGAAAAAAGCAAATTTCCTTTTCCTGCTAAGCTGAATTGTGTTCCTCAGTCTGCCACGGTTTTGCTGTGTGGATTTTAAGAATTAAGAAGGAGAATAAAAAGGCACCTAAAGGAAAAAATAAAACAACCTCAAGCCCTAGATCAAGTCAGTGTCAATTAAAATGGAGCTTCTGATGCAAATGCCACATCAGCACCAATTTTGTCACTGAAGAACTTTAAGATCAGAAGCAATTACCTTCAATAGCACCTTGTTTTTATATGTCTACCCTTCATAGCCTTGGCTAGTAACTCTGCCTACACCATAATTTACACTGACATCTAATTTCAGTGGATCTGCAAGCAATCTAACTGAAGATGGAGATACTGAAGAGTGAGGAGTCCTGCTTTATCACTGCAGACATAAAGATTCATGATTTTTTGCCAATTCAGAAAGCAAGTCTTGTGGGAATGCAGGGGTTCTTTTTGTTGTTGTACGGATCTGTCTATTTTGCATATCTCATTACTTGAATTATTTCCTGGTTTAGGTAAATGATTGCTGCCTTTAACTAGATGATTAGACACTCTAACTGTACACAAAGAGAAAAACCCAGGCAAGTATTCTGTCCCTGATTCTGCCCCTCTACTCTGCTCTGGTCAGACCCCACCTGGAATACCGTGTACAGTTCTGGGGCCCTCAGCACAAGAAAGATACAGACCTGTTGGAGAGGGTCCAGAGAAGGGCCACCAAGATGATCAAAGGCCAGGAGCAGCTCTGTTCTGGAGACAGGCTGGGAGAGTTGGGTCTGTTCAGCCTGGAGAAGAGAAGGCTCTGGGAAGATCTTATAGCACCTTCCAGTGCCTGAAGAGGCTCCAGGAAAGCTGGGGAGGGGCTTTTCATCAGAGAAGATAGTGGTAGGACAAGCAGTAATGGTTTTAAACTGAGGGAGGGGAGATTTAGGTTAGATATTAGGAAGAAATTCTTCACTCTAAGGTTGGTGAGGAACTGGAATGGGCTGCCCAGGGAGGTTGTTGATGCCCCATCCGTGGAGGTTTTTAAGGCCAGGTTGGACGAGGTTTTGTGCAACCTGGTCTGGTGGTTCCCTGCTCATGGCAGGGGGTTGGAACTGCATGATCTTTAAGGCCCCTTCCAACCTTCATGATTCTATTCTATGATTCTATAAGTACTAGTAGCATTCAGGATATTTACTATTTTCAAGAATCTCTGCAAAATGAGAACAAAACTAAAAAAGAAATGTGCTTGTTGCTAATCATATCCTTTGATGTATAGTAGAGACCTGGCAACTTCATCTTGTGCGTGAAAGTCACAGTATTAGACTAAGATTATTTTAAGAAACACTTTTATCATTTTCTAACTGACAGAAAGGGCAACTCTGCCAGCCATGCAGCTTGATGTTTCCTCATGAAACAATGAAAGAACCCTACAATGATGTGATTAATGACTTGCAACCATTCTCTGTGATCCCCAAATTTGAATATAGAGAACAGAGCCGATATTTGTGTTATTATCCGGCTTTCTATTCAGACCAGGCTAATACCAGCATGATTTCTTTTGCAATGCTTGTTCCCCAATCCAAGGAATTTGCATATCACAGAGAATAAGGTTAGGTAACCTAGTTGCTGATTTCAATGGTGCAAAGAGTTGTCAGGGTTGTTTTTGTCACAAATAGGTGATTTTACAGTAGGTGTTATAAAAACGTGTATTCTTGCTCATCAATTTACAGTGTGAAAACTTGTTTAATGTTGTAAATACACAATTAGTAAGAGAAATGTCTGCAAGATGTATGTCAGTATGTACCTTTTCAATTAGCCTTGTGCAGGTGGTGAAACCAGACTATTGTCACAAAAGACAACTCTTGCTTCTCTATTTGAAAATGCAATTGCCTTTACACCTCACTTTCCTAGACTGTTTTGAGGTTGCTGTAGGTCACATTCATATAACTCTTGCAGAACAGTTGCAACTACCATAAATCAAAAGTTTAGGTGACTTTTGCTTCGTGTTCTTAAGGTCCACCAGAGAAAGTGACCCATTTCAAATCGGCCTGAAAAACAGAGAGCCTGAACATCAAAAGACACTCAAGTCTGACAAGTGTTGCATGAGGACCATGATGCTGAGGGCAATTTACTGGCTCAGCACTTGACTTGCCACTTTTGTCCACTCACACATAAAATGATCACCAAAGGGGAGAAGGAAAATAATGAATGTGTTGCAAAGAGTGAGAAGAAACATGGAAAGAGAAGTTTCTACTTATCTTCTTCTACTTTGCCCATGGCAAAAGTGTTGGCTGCAGGTTCTTGAAGCTTCAAATGAATTGATGAAGGGATAAAAAGAGGCAGTTTTATTGCTTTGGTTTCTTGCCATTTTTCCATGATGGGACTGAAGGTTTTCAGAGGCATAACCCGAGGTACACAAGTTACAGCAAACAAACAAATAAATGCCAATCCAGATGAATATATAAAATTGATGTAGTCAGATTCCTGAGCTCCTAGTAGTTAATCTTTTACTGTAACACAGCTGAATTGGCAGAAGTGGAAACACATTTGGAAAGTTCAAGCATTTTTAATCCTGCTGTATATATTGAGCTGTTAATTCTAGATTATAAGGAAAAAGCACTGATTTGATCAGAAGAAACATTAGCACTTTTCCTACAGAAAGCATTCCACCTAGTCTCATTTAAGCAGCCTTAGTTTATTTAGTCAAAGGAGTAATAAAATTAACTTAGACACCAACAGTTAGATGCCCAAAATGGGGGCATTTGGCACCAAAAAGTCTTTGATTGTCAGGATGCCTTTTGATACTGTAAGAAACAGTCTGTCTGCAGGGCAAAACCTGTAGGTATGAACACCCATGTCAGGGGGGTTTGAGCTAGATGATCTTTAAGGTCCCTTCTAACCCAAACCTTTCTATGGTTCTACCATGAAAACTTAAATGACATCAGTCCTAACTGCACCTTTCTTATGTACAGAACAAAGACTTCTTTTTGCTTGCTTGGTGGGTTGGGAAGTCACAACCGTGTGATGTAATCACAGGGATGGGTAGTACCTGAGGAGTGGGCAAAACACATTCCTCCTCCTGCCTTGCACCTCCCCCTGGGTGGGGACCCAGCTAATTGTCCCAGACAGACTCCCTTGTTTCATCAGACTTCACTAACCAGGACCAAATGTTATGATCTGTCTTTAGCAGAAGCTTCTTCTGCACAGCCTTCTCAGCACTGAGGACATGAAGGCAGAACAGAGATCAAAGAGCATTTCACCTTCCTTGGTTAATATTTTTACTCAGTTACAGAAGTGGAGGTCCTGAGAGCTTCAAAGGGTGGCAAGGTCCTTACACGATTCTTCAGTGAAACCTCAGGATTTTCTTGACTTCTAATAACCTTTCCTAGACCCCAGTTTATTCCATTAGAATGGGAACATTCCACACAAGATTTTCACAGCATGTGGGATGCAAGTTAAAGATAGTTTGATACTAAAGGTTTCAGAGGACATGGGCATAGAGGAAAATTCCATGAGCCTTCCAGAAAACCAGATTTAATCTACTAGCTCCCAAAAATTCTTCCTGTTCAAGCTTTTGAAATTGGGAATTTCACTTACAAATGTATTTTTTGAGGGACATATTTCAAATGTCTCTTAAGGCAGCTGGATCACTTCTTTCAAGAGTATGTTGTACAATTAGCTCTTCACTGCCACCCCAAAGGTGACCTAAAGTTTTTGATTCTGAAGCTTGTTGCTGAAGAAGCTTGTCAAGTACAATATGCAGAAACATCTGGCCCTTTTTTTTTTTTCCTTCAGGTAATTCCTGGTATCTTTTATTCTGTATAGTAATAAAATTGAAGTCTCCATCTGAATGCAAATCTGATTTGATGGGTTTTAGAAAAATCTACCCTGTCTATCCTTTAAATCTTTTTTTTTTTTTTTTTTTTTTTTTTTTTTTAATATAAACCAGCTCCACTTTATCTGGGCTATTGCTTTCTTCCTTTTAAAATCTAATTTAATTTTTTATTTAATTTTTATTTTTTATTTTATTTTAATTTTTACTTTCTGCCACACTGCTAATGCACAGAACAACTGACTTGCCTTTGTGTCTATTTATGGTTTACTGAAGAAAACCACTACCTACTTCCCACCAGGCTTGCTCTTTTTCATTTTTCCTTCATAGTTGTGACAGCAGTTTGATGTCCTGTACTAGTGGCTCCATTTTGTCCACTTTGTTTTCCAGGCTTTCTGCATTAATCTAGGAACATGTAAATTGTTTCTCTCAGAACTTATGCTATTTCTTATGTGAATTAAGTGCAGTGACTCTCATTACCTGTATTGACTTTTTTTCTAGTTTATTTTCATGTTGTGGTTTTTATTTCATTCTGTGGGGGGATTTTCTGTTGTTGTTTTATTTTTAATCTTCCTGCTTTCCTCTCCTCCTTATCCATTATTGCAGTCTTGTTTACCTGTTTTTTCTTTTCTCTGTGTACTGAAAAGTGGTGTGAATTGTCTCCCAGCAATATTCTTAATATGTTGTCTCATAAGACCTGTCTACACTAATTGTAGAATCTCAGAGTTCCAGGGATGCAGCAGAATCAGTCTGATGAGAAAGTGCAGAGACACCTTTTCTGTAGCAAAGTCCAGGACAGACCTTCAGGGCTCAGACCCTTCAGGTACCTGCTCATATCCTCGTAATATCTCTCTTGCCAGTTCTCAACTGTTCCCCTGTAGCCAAGAAATGTTGAGATAGCATACAGTAAGTATTTAAAAAATCCAAATATTAACAGTGCTGTTGCTATGTTTAGAGAAAGCAGCATGTACATAAAAGAAAATCTGTATGTTAGATCATCTCCAAAAGGGCTTCTTTTTTTCTTTGATCAAACCACCTGTCAGGATGGTTAGACCAACTTGCACACACAAGGATTTATTATAAAAAAATACTTCTTCAACATTATTACTTTCACTGAAGAGAGTCCTTATTTTCGGGATACATATTACCTTGTGTGCCATCAATTCTCTCCAAGTTTCTCTTCAGCTTCAGACTTTTAGAATGCAAATTCAGATCTGAAGAATTCCTGGTGACTTGGATCCTTGTCTGGATACACTGCTGAAAATTATTTACTGAGCTAATTAATTTTCAGACAGACTGATGGTCTTTGGGTGTTATGTTTAAAGCCACTGATTATTTAGGTGTTAGGGTGACTATCCCAGTTCATAACTCATCACAAATATATAAATCACTAGGGAAATGCTCCTTTCCCCCTGGTGAGTGTGAATCAATAGGCAAGTTATCATCCTAATCATGAAGTCCTCAAATTTTCTCTCTAATGAAAGTAATAATTCTCTTTATTCTGTTTTCTTATTCCTGTCCTTTGCTAGAAAGTAAATATCCCCCTAAAAGTCACTTCAGAGACTGTTTCTTTTAATATCCACCCCAAACTTGTTCTCGTTGAATGATTTTGTTCTGAAGGGATCTCTGGAGGTCATGTAGTCCTGCTCAAAGCAAGATCAGTTTCAAAGTTTGATCAGGACCATATTGAAAAAAAGTGAAAATCTCTATGGATGGAGATCCTGAAACTTCTATGGTAACCAGTTCCAGTGCTTAATTGCTCACACCATAAACATAGTTTCCCCTTTGTCCAGGCCAATTTCCTTTGCTACACAATGTGACAATTCTCTCTTTTGCTGTACTTGTCAGCTCTGAGAAAAGTCTGGCTCTGTCTCCACTCTACATCTCACTTCTAGATAGTTGAAAGCAGTCATCTGATCCCTCCCTTAGCCTTCTTATCTTCAGACTGGACACATACATTTATTTTGGTCTCTGTGTGTCATGTTCTGCAGTCTTCTAACCATCCTAGTCATCATCGTAGAACCATAGAATGGTTTAGGTTGAAAGGGACCTCAAATGTTATCCAGTTCCAACTCCCTGCATGGGCAGGGACACCTCCCTCTAGACCAGGTCGCTCCAAGCCCCATCCAACCTGCCCTTCAACACTGCCAGGGATGGGGCAGCCACAGCTTCCCTGGGCAACCTGTTCCAGTGTCTCCCCACCCTCCTACTACAGAACTAATGTCCTAATGTCTCCCCTCTTCCAGTCTTAATCCATTCCCCCTTGTCCTATTGCTACAAGCCCGTCTTGAAAGTCCCTCCCCAGCTTCCTGTAGCCCCTTCAGGTACTGGAAGGTGCTCTAATGTTTTCCTGGTGTCTTCTCCAAGCTGAACAACCCCAACTCTCAGCCTGTCCTCACAGGAGAGGTTCTCCAGCCCTCGGATCATCTTCGTGGCCTTTCTCTGGACTTTCTCCATGAGCTCCATGTCCTTCTTATGCTGGGGCCTCTTGAGCTGGACACAGTACTCCAGGTGGGGAGAATCACCACCCAGGCCCTGCTGGCCATGCTTCTTTTGATGCAACCAGAGCACAGCTGGCTTTCTGGGCTGCACACACACATTGCTGGCTCGCCAGCAATTGCTGCTGGAAATATCAAAAGCTGGACACTTTTTCACGGAGCTTCACAAGGGCAAAAGAGAGGGAAATACCCATTTATACTTCCCGTCTAAACTTCTGCAGCCCAGTGTGCTGTTATCCCTCACTGCCATCAGGGTGCACTGCTGCCTCACATTCAACTTGCTGGCCACCATGCCCTTATCTGCAGGGGTGATTCCTGACCAGTCACCTCCAGCCTCCCTGTTCCCTGGGGTTGATCAGGACTCTGCCTTTGCCTTTGCTTTCTTCTGTCTTCATGGGTCAGCTCTTTCAAAGTCCCCTGCTCCCTCTCCAGTATCAACTCCTCCCCTCTGTTTGGTGGTGTTTATTAACTAGAGAATCCTATCTCAAGCATGTTTAGTAGTATCAGCCCTTGTTCCAAGTTCTGAGCAGAGCCATTTTTTAACTGGATGTCTGTTAGATTCTGACCTGTTGATTACAGTCCTTTGAGAGCAACAATCCAGCCAGTTTTTCCCTCTCCTTGAAGTTTGCCCATCCTGTCTGAACTCATCCAGCATGTCCACAAGAAGGCCATAGTAAACTGTGTCCAAAGCCTTGCTAAAGTCAAGGTAAATGGCACACACTGCTTTCCCTTTGTCTGCAGAACCAGACAGTTCATAATGGAAGGTAATCAAGATTAATTAGTATAATTAAGGATAATTATAGATAAAGGATAATTATAGAATTTTCCCTACCTTCCATCAACTTCAGAACCACATTTTACATCCATACTCTGGTGGTTATTTTGCTATTCCAGTTTCTCAGTAGGCCCTGGTGACAGACTTATTAATTCCCTTTCATAATGAGTCCCTAGTTGCACAGATTTAACTCTTCTCATGAATCTTAAGCACTGTCTTCTCTCTTTTATTACCACTTTTCCCTTGCTGGGAAAAACTCTCTATGTCATTCACATTTCTCTTTAGGATATAGTTGCTAACTAGAACTGCCTCCTGTTCTGCTCCTGAGAGTCCTGTTGTTTATTTCCTTAGTTGCACCTCAGCTTCTGCTTGGCTCTTTTCATTATACGTCAGAGCTTCAAAGCTCTTTATGTAGAAACACATTCATAACTTGGTTGTATTTAGCTTTGAGTAGATTACTGGCACAAATACCCCTACATGTGAATTTGGCATGGAGCTATGCACTAGCTTAATCAGAGCTATTGTGCATTTTAGAAATATACTTTGAATTACACAGGCTAGGAACTTGCTTTATAGAGCTTATTGAAAACACTGTTAAAATTGCTGCACAAATATCATGTGTGAAAGATGGAACTGCACATCTTAGCTAAAATGCCTTATAGTTTTGTAGTAGCAGGGGAAAAAACGTGTGTCTGTATTTGCAATTTCAGTTGGTGGATGCCAAATTTCTCTGCACACGCTGCAAAGGTGGGGTTTAAAGGAAAAGAGTAACCTGCTGTACATCTTGAAGTTGTGGCAGGCTTTGATTTGCACCTGGGTAATTGTCTTATACTCGAAACCTGAAGGATCGTTTATAAAGCTTTTAGGTGGTGACCACAGCAGTATTTAGGTGTAAAAGAGATTGCAGTAGTAAATGAATCTTGTCTTAAAACTAGCAGAAGAAAATTTGTTTGGCGTTCAGTTAAAAGCACAATGACTTTGTCATTTGTCTTGACTCAGAATTTTGGCTGTAGCTCTTCTGGCTCTCACACACATGCTCGCCATCCTCTCTCTTTTCTTATCCAGAACAACAACAAAAAAAAAAGTGTTTTAGAGGAAACCATTTAAAGGACAACCAGTTTCACTGTAGGCATGTAGGTGTCCAGCAGTTTAGCATGGTTCTTGCTGCAATGACATCCACAAACGTGTCCGGTTGCTGCCGTGTGTCTCCTCCTGTTTCCTACACTTCTGTGGCAAAACCCATATTACTGTCTGCCTGCTGTGTTCAGGACTGGATTTCAGTAGTTACTGCAGGATGGACATACTCTGCTCACCAGAACAGTATGCCTGGGAATCTAGGCAGACACTTCCCTGTGTGTGTGTCTGTGTACACAGAAACTGCTCAGGCTTATCTGTCTGTACCTGCACAAGAATGACGGGGAGAAGCAGCAAGATTTTGACAGATACATATAAAAATACATTTCTCAAGAGACAAATACCTCGTGGCATGTACAACATTCTGGTTGGATTACTTTTGAAAGAGATACCTTATTTTCTCCTGACTGAAGATTTATTTCAGTAAAATGGAGTTTTCCCCCACAGAAGTGGATTATGAGAAAAGGATAGAAGGTTCTGCACTTAACTCATTAATTACAAGTTTGATGCTCCCTCTGATTGTTCTTCTCTTTAAAGCTGATAGCATGAGAAGTGGGTGGCAAACACACTACTGTGGATACCTACCATCCTATTTTCTCTACTTAAAATTGTTTATATGGGTTCAAACTCTGCAGTGGAAGGAGGGCAGTCCAGCCCACATTGTCTGTGTGTACCTGGCAGGGTTGTTTCATTACAACCTACTTTTAAAGGATTCACATGCAAGACCAGAACTAAAGATCTCACTGGATGTCAAAAAAGATGAGCAATAAATGAAAACAGATAATAGCTGAATACAGCTAAAAAGCAGAAATACAGTAAAAGGCAGAAAGGTTCTCATGGATGTGGTGTCAAGCTGACTCTACACAAGGAAGAATGGAGTGCAAATAGTTTTTTTGTGTTTCAAAATACACATTAGTCATAGAGTGGAAAGGAAGATAAAAATTAAAGAATTCTAGCATTCCAAATGCATATTCATCTTCAGTCTAACTGCTTTCTCCGGATAAAAATTAAAGAATTCTAGCATTCCAAATATTCATCTTCAGTCTAACTGCTTTCTCCATACATTTGATCATGCTTTTTGAAATCACAAAACGAATATCATCTTTTTTTTTCCCAGGAGAAACCACTCTTTTGTCTTAAACTTGAACTCTTGCACCTCTAACTAATTTAATTCCATTCTCTCAACTATTTTTCCACATATTTTTTTTTTTTCCCTGTACTTTTCCACCAAATAAATACTGAGAGAGTTTGGATTTTTTAAGAGAATAAAAGTCATCCTTGGACTAGCTCAGTCAGAACTAGTCTGAAAAAGAGTATCAGTCAGAACAGGATGATTTGGCCAAATTTCTGACCCTCTCACAACAGCATTGTACACTGGGAAATAATGAGCAGTTTTAATAGTAGGTTATGCTTCCAGCACTGCTTACAGTGTATCTAGTCAAATCCAGGAGATGAAAAGAAACAGTTCAAAAAGGAAGCAAACCAAACTTAGACAGTGTCAGTCCAGAAACACGTAATGACAAATACAGAGTTAACATTTATCTAAGTGCTATTAAGAGTTGATGCTAACTCTTTTCTGCCAGTTCTAGTAAATCACTTCAGATTTATTAAAAAAAAAAAAGAAAAATGGAGTAGTTTTCTGTCATAGAAAACAAGTAATTGGTGATTTGTAAGAAGTGAGAAGGCCAATCTCAAGGAAATGCAAGTGTCCTCTGAAATCTTGGTGCTGAAACAATCCTGAGTTAAGATTTTTTCCAGGAAAGGGAGGAAGAAAAGAAAGGGTGCCCTCAGCAGAAAGAAGTGAAGCAGATACCAATTAATATGGGTAGTTGGTTTGGTGTTTTTTTGGTTGGAGTTTTGGTTTGGTTTTGTTTTGTTTTTAATCTGTGGCAGACTATGAGCCTAATGTCAGTGAAATGATGATTAGCAGGTCATCAGGCTGAAGCTGAAATCTATGAATGCCCAAGAGGAATAGTCTGAGTACTCTACCTATATTGCACAAGCAGGCCAAGATAAAGCCCTTCTGGCTACTATGCTGGATGTATTTGAAAGACAGAGAAGTAAGAACCAAAACATGTATGTAAGGCTACCCTCAAACTAGCCAAATCTGTATTTTTACACATCAGCCTAAACTGTGAATCTAATCAGAAGTGGAGAAAGGAGTATGAGAAGGAAACAGTGTAAGAAAGGCAGAAACTTAGTTGAAATGAAAATAAAATGTGCTATTGATGGCATCAGATACAAAGAAAATAGTTATCTTACAGAGCAAGATCCTGGCTAGGATCTCCAAGGCCTGCCTTCCTTGCTGGAGATGACAGGAGTCAGGAGTGATTTAGAGCTGTCTCAAATTTAGACTGAGAAAACTCAGGTCAGGTTACCAAGTAGAAGGCAATAATGTATTTTCATTTTGGATTGTAGTTTTAGCAAATACTTGACCAAAACAAACAAACCAACCAACACAGAAATAAATCCCAGCTGAAACGAACTTTGTAAATCAGTTGAAAATAGTTCCTCTGAAACCTTGCTGAATAAAGAGCCACTTACAAGCAAAGGTTTTCAAAACGCAGACTCATATTTGTCCTGTAAAAGGCAGGGCTCATGCTGAAAACTTTGATCTTGCATTCTGTTTTAAGCTCATTTCTTCATCAAAGACATTGTAGTGATGCAATGGATGGCTGCAGTCTGCTTGATTGGGCCATTGGATTAGTGTTTGATTGCCCCATATTGAAGAGCTAAACATTAAGCACACTGCTCTCATTGCTGGGAGTGCTTCTGTTGGCACTGGAAAGTATTTACTTATGCTAGTTACTCTGCAGTTGAGATATGACAGCAGGGGTTAGGTTTTATTCAGCTTTAGAGTTGCACGATACTGGAAGCCTGAAGGAGAAGCAAACATAGGAGCCTTTACATGAGTTAATTACTTTCAGACAGTCTTCCTAAATGAGGGTGATCTTCACAGAGGCAGCAATTTATTCAAAGTGAAGAGGGGAAAAAACAGTTTATGAAGTTGTGAGCAAATAGATATTAACCCTAATACTTTGAAATCTTCTGGACTTTTCTAGTTAATAGGGTTTATGCTTCCTTCTTGGAAAGATTTATGGTTCTCTTAAGTTAAAAGATACCATATTTCAGTACTGTGGGACCTAGGATGTCATCCTACTGAAGCAATGAACCTATTCAGGTGGCTGTGAGAGGAGAAACATAAAGTAGAGGCAGATGATTAATTTTGGAAAGTTTATATAATGTTGCAAAGCAGCCTGGAACTGTACCTGTTTAACAGTAGCATCAGCTTTTACCATTTCAGGTACATGCTTGATTCCACTGGCATTTAGCCTGATTTAAATGACTACAGCCACACGAGCAGCTTTTTAAATCTCAGGCTCCCTGTAGCTTTTTCAATGCCTGTTTGCTTTTTATAGCTTTGATTCTTCCTCTTACAGTGATTAAGAGGTGAGACCAACACAAAAAAACCAAAACAAAGTCTTGTCTGAATGTACTTAGGACCTGCTATGAAATGTAGCCAGGGACACATTCTTTCTACCTTCATAATCCACAACAAGAAAAGACAAATTATAAATGACAGTCCTCCAGCAGACAGAATGCATGTAAGATTAATAAAAGTGGGACTGCTTATTAACTTGATCACTCCCTGAATGATGATATAAGAAGTCTGAGCAAGTGCCAGATAATTATTTATTAAAAATGCTTCAGAGCATGATGTTGATGTTCAGCCTTTTCTGTTGAATGCACTTTAAGGATTCCAATTCTGCAGCAGTACACTTTTCAAGCAAGTTTCAAATAGCACTAGAGTTTTAAAATGTGCTTCTTCATTGTGTTGCTCATGAGAATGGTGCTTAATTTTCCAAGATAAAAAACTCACAAATGTTGATGCATCATTATCTGAAGTGCACTGCACACTTAGGTTTTGTGTGGAAGAATAGTGTCCAAGAGCCAATTTGAGGAACTGGATGAAACCACACCAGTGATAAAAATGAGTTGTTTGCAGTTGGAATTGTTTTTAAACTGGCTTCTTCAGTTGCTTGGCTTTTGTTGTGGTTGTTGGCTTTTTTTTTAAATGTGAAAACATTGCCTATTTTAAGGAACAAGTGCCATCTGCTAATGAAAATACAGAAAAGAAAGAGATAATTTAAAATTTTTGTTATGGGTTACTCCCTAGATAGTCCTCTCTAATTTTTTATTTTTCTGTAAAATCATGTGCTTTTTTGTTTTTGTTTTTTTTTTTTTGTTTGGTTTTGATTTTCCTTATTTTTTTTTCAAAGCACAAATTAAGGTACTAGAATCTCCTAACCTATTCACTTGGTCTGTTACTTCAGTGCCATTAATTCACCTTGAAAGGATCATCACCTCAAGAGCCTGAAGTTAAGGAATCATCATTCTTTTTGCCTTGCATAAGGCAAAAATATTTGAAACCACCAAACCAAATGATCCGGATTTAATAAATACACCATGTTCAGAAAGAAGGTTAGGCAAGTTTTAAACCTTATATTCTCTGGTCAAAAGTGCATCTGACCTTGTCCCAGATCTAACGAGGGCTCAAAAATCCATGAGCTCATTATGATGACCAAGACAGTAGTACTTAATTGAATCCTCTTTACTCTTTAACAATGAAAAAAAGCTATCCTACATTTGAGTCCTGCTACGTGTAGCCCTAATCTTAAATACAGTGAGTCACCTAAAACATAAAGCCAAGCCAGAGACCATTCACACCAGAGAAGTGTAAGCTGTTTTTACTGTTGTCACCAGCTATTCCAAACAGGCCCTTTCACGTGTAGCTCTAGTTCTATGTCCATGCTCAGTGGGCACTTTTGTTGAGAGAAGAAAATTTGTGGCCTTAAATCCAGTTCTCAGTGCAATCCAGGGAAGATTCAAACATTAAACTGATTTTTGTGTGTGGCCTGATCCTATGCCTACCTTAACCTAACCTTCACTGCAGCCAAAGATTTCTCTTATGAACAGAAAAATATGCAAATTATTACTTCCCTTGGGAAAAAAATCCACATTCTGGATAAATACCCTTGCCAAGATCTATCCATATCAGAACAGAATGAAACTATTTAATTTAATCTGGTCATCTTCAGCTGCTGCCTTTCCAAACCTACTTGCAACACCAAACCTAGCTCAATCGAAGATGAAAAGCAGAAAACACAGATTTGTTTTTCTCAATCAATTCAGCACAATCTCTCAACCTAAACTGACAGAGATTTTGTCACCTAGTAGTCTATATAGTTCTGTAGTTCCTGTTTTGTCTGACTAGACTCTTATGGAAGACTTAACTATTCATAAATATTGGCCCAACAACCAGCTCCCTGGACAAGAGAAAATAAAAGCTCTTGCCTTCTGGACCCAGCTTTCCTCCTTCTAGTGGTGGGCCTGCTAAGAGGAGGTCTCAGTAACAGAGTTGTTATGTTCCTGTGCTCCAAAATCCTTATTATAAATTTAACGAGAAGCTCCTCTATGGAACAGATTAAAATATGAACAGTTTCCTTTTCAGAAAGTGTTTTCTTCATCACCTAGCACCCTTTTGAATGCACAAACCTGATGTTTTTATTTCAACTCCCCACAGCGCAAGGTCTAAGCTCTAATCATCATCCATGTCAAGAAAATTAAAAAGGCCTTTTTTTCTTTTTGAATTCTTCATTGTAGACTGGTATAAATTGCAGGACCAAATACTGAAACTGGCCTTTCAAGATCTGCTGTTTGCATTAAGAATACTTAACTCACTAAGGAATAACACTCCATCCATGGGGCCCTAACCTTTACAGGTTCTCAAATAAATCTCTTTGGCTCATCCATTTAATGACCTTAGCCATGAGCATTATCCCACTCCTAGGTTATAAAAAAAAGATTAAAAATTAAGCTACTTCTTTTTACCATAATGGGATGAAAATTCTCAGTGACTCCTGAACCATAAAGGAACATGAGTTTACATTCATGATTTCAGGTCTTGCTCCCAGGAAAGTTAACTATATTCATATGCTAAGAGCTTTGACACGTTTACAAGAACAGAACAAAACATCAAAAAAAAACAACTTCCCATGTGAACAGAAGCTTTTTTCTGGATCTGCTGTATCCATTATTTGTTCCCTGAAACATAAACAGAACTCAAACATTAGAGCAGTGTAGGCTCATTGCTGCCTACTCCTTCAAAAGAAAATAGAAATAACTTCTCAAAATACATGACTGAACCTTTCAAGATCAAACAAAAAGACTTCATCTTTACTTTAAAGAGAAACAATTGTAAAGCCAGCTAGGGAATACATACATTTATAGGACTAGTGGGCAATTTTCTGGCACTGTTTTTTATCCTAGGCCAGTGATGACCCATTTGCTCTTATCATTCCTACCAGTTTAAAAATATCCCTAAGACCTGAGCTTCAAAAAATGGACCAATTCCTTATGTCTGGCTCATCCTAGGTCACAAAAGCCTTGTGTACTGTGCATGTATAGCAATAGTCTGCATCTGAGAATAACAGGACATCAGGAAAGTTGATGTCCCTGGTTACCATGTCTGTCATCCTAACTACAACCATGAATCTGTGTCTGCCAAAACATAAGAAGTTTCTTGTTGAACTAGAAGAAAACATCAACCATTCTCTGGAAAGGCTGCCAGGAACCTGCAGTTCATCTCCTCCTCAGTTTTCCTGTGCTTAAAAACACACTGCCCAGCCTCCCAGACAGCTTAAGGGATAATATAAATTAAACTGCCTCTGGTTTTTGGTCCAGAGGCCAGGCAGAAACATAGAAAATTTCTCAGATGTTATTGTAAGATGATGTTAATTCATGACACAACCACTGCTAAGTTTAGCCTTATTCCACAGATTTCTCTTGTGGTTGTTTTTTTTTTTTCTTCTCTTGTAGAGCAAGGCATGATTCCAGAGGGAAGAACATGCAAATAATCCTGTTGTACAGGCATTGATAAGCATAAGTCAAGTTCAGGTCCAAACCTAAACGAAGCAAAAACCTAGCAACTCCAAAACAGACTTCAGTGAAAATACGATGTTTTCTTTTCCTGGGACTTGGAGATGCAGGATTTCAGGATGCCACAGAAACACAGTGCTTCTACCTCTTCCCAATACTCTATCTGCAATTGTAAACTTAATTATTATCTATGCTTAAGGTCAAAGATACTCCACTCTTGGGTAGTGAGTGAAATAGGAGTCACATTTTCTTTGAGGCACTAGGTCATATTTTATGTTCCTGAGTCTTGAATGGTCCAGTAAGAAAGTATGGACTTCATTCTCTTTCCTTTCTAATCCAAACCACAGCTATAAATTGAATAAAAGGAACCATCTTGGGAAAATCACTCACCCTGACTCAGTCTTTACCATAGGTTTGCTAGTTATACAGACACCCAGTACAGGGAAGAAAATAAAATAGGAGCTACTTTCTTGCTCTGAGACCTGCTATCGTTTTACATCACTGCCAAGATTAGGGGAGGAAAAATTCCTAAGTCACTATCTTCTTCCTGAATCATTCACTATCATCTCTGAAGAAGTTCTGTAGAATTAGCAGGTTCCTGCTGCTCATGATCCTGAACTTGAAGATTTAAACCAAGTTTTAACAGTAAACAATAAACCAGAGACCTCAAAGTAAACTACCACTGTCTGCCTTGACTGAGGAGCTTCAGTTAGTCCTTAATACACTGTTATGCTTTACCCAAAGGCTTTGACACTTGTTCTATAATTGCAATTTCTTGAATTCATTGTTCAACTATCCTATATAAGGCAGTTTTGAATGATTCAATAATAAATCAAAGTCCTTCTATTATTCTGACCCAGTCCTGACCCTGTTTTTAAGTCATTTTTAGTCACTGTTGTTATTAGACTAGAGGAAAAAAAATGGAAATCATCCTCCCTTCCAGAATCATCACTGATCAATGACTGATTAACCTTGTGGGATTCAGCACTTCTCAAGACTTCCTCTGTAATCTTAATTTAGGCTTAATCAAAGATTACTTGTCAGGTGTCACAACACAGAAATTCTTCGTTGATAAAACCAGCATTGTAGAACAGTTCTTGCAGAATAGAGCAAGAACATGAGCTCTTATGTCTCCATCACCCTGTAGCACTGGTTTATAATGCTAGAGCACTAATATGCACTTTAACATTAATGAGGGGACTGAGAAAAACTTATTCTGCTGCTGGGATTCATTCTACTCCAGAACAACCATCCAGGCAGCTTTGGCAGAGGACAACATTTTGGCTCCTGTCCTCCACAATTCCCACAGTCTTAAGAAAAAAACATGAACAAATCTCTGGGTATGGACAAAACATGAACCATTTCCTTCTTCCACCTTCAACTTTCTTCAAAGCAAAAGCTGCACAGCTTCAGCTGCAAAGCTAAGGAATAGCTTCTTTTTCTGACGTTCACAATATAACTCTGGCTCAAGTGTAGGCTTGGCAACAGCAGCTATTTTAGTCTAGTATTCTAATTATAGTTAAAAAGTAATTCAGTTTATAGTCAGGAAAGTAATTCTCCTGGCACTAATCAATTTTTTATCACAACAGCATCTTTTGTGTGCTCACCAGTGTGCAATCCTGCTGCCATGGCCCTGAGTGCACCTCATGCCCTGACCAGCCTCAGGTGGGACCCTCACCCTCCATCCATGAGCCAGAAGCCCCATTTCAGCCTAGGTGCTGGTCCCCACTGCTGGACTGAGACATGCTGGAGGTAGAACCAGCCCTGTTTTGGGATTCTGCTGTCCTAACTTCCTGGATGGACCAGACTTCTCCTTTCCTGATCACTGCTGGGCAGGGCATCACCCCTGCCCTGTTCAGATAACATGGGGCTGTGCCCTGTTGGTGCAGACACTGCCCTGGGTTCACCCCTGGCTTCTCATCCCCTGGGGAGCAGACCTGTTCTGTGCTCAGTAACCACAGCCTTAACTCCAGCTCATCCTTGTTTGAAGTCAATGAAAAAAAATCCAAGGTTTTCTGCCTGCTATGGAGACTTTTCAGTAAACCAAACTCTCCCATCCCTTTAATTTAAGCCATGGACCACTCTTCTTTTTCTTGAAGCAGCCTTTGCTG
>NW_009954333.1:1124366-1136775 GCF_000747805.2 Chaetura pelagica | reverse complement strand
TCAGCAGGCCTTGAAAACAGAGCTGCTGGGAATTTTAAACTATGATTGTCACTGTAAGTACATGTTTAGTTTTAGCCTTAATAGTATCCCAACTAGTGCACGTTGAGTGGAGTAAATGGTCATTTTCTCCTTCTGAAGCTGGTCCTTGTTCTGACTCAGGGAGCCTGGTGGATTTCTGCAAGGAGATCCCTGGTCCTGCTGCTCCTGTGCCTGACCTCTCTTCACTCTACTCTTGGGTTACAGCAATCTAGTCTGAAAAATAAAACAGAAAAGTTATTACCTCTCAGTATTTGTCTAGTTCTTGTCTGGATGTTGTACAGTGGGGTACTGAGTCTCACTATGTAGAATCTACTTTCCATAATCCTGTTTAACTACAGCACAAGCTTCAATCTCATAATATCCCCTAATAATAGTCATTAATAATAATAGCTGATAACAGTTTTGCAAAAGTCTCCTGTGTTTAAAGAAATGCAGCTGTGTGATCTTGGCTCAATTTTATGGAAAAAAAAATAAACTGGAAAGGACTGTGTAAATTCTGCAAGGTAAGAAAAGCAAAAATCAAGGCAGAAGTAAAATCACTTGAGTCAATAATAGCAGTAGCTCATGAGGAATATACTGGCCTGAAGGAAAGATATAAGATTCTTAGAGAAAATACAGAGTAGGAGGATGGCAATTTAGCAAGATCAGGGATCATCCTGCTCTAGGCAGTAACTGAAGCTGATACTTCCCAGCTTGCTGATGCCTGCTGGTCAGCAGAGAGCCAGTGGGTGCCAGCACCAGGACAGTGTGTATTACCATCAGTTCCAGTTATTTTCCATGTATAGAAGAAAACTTTCTTGTATTCATTAGTTTTATATAATCCTGTTTGCATGTTCCATTCTTTAACAGAGTTAAAGGTGCTCAAATAGAAGTGGTCTTCTGATGTGTTAGAAGTCTTCTAAATAGTAAGTAAATTCCTAACTGTAAGAAAAATCCATACCACAATATATTATAAATTATTTTCCTTTATAGTACCAGGACCAGTTTTCTGTTGAAAGAGCTAGCAAGAAACCAAATTATAGCCTTTCTCTCTACAAATCTTGTGTTTATGACAGATTGCAGTTTAACTGAGAGACATAGTGATCCTGTCTGGCTTTAGAACAAAATTATAACCATTCTCCTTTTCTGGTATTTGACACTTTTCTCTTTCAGGGTTGTTTCATGGGGAAGCAACAAACAAGGTTCTTAGGACTCTGATTTCCTGATCAAAACTCTATCCATAGACACATTTTAGGTATTCTCTGCTAGGAACATGTCTTTCTTGATATTTAAGATACTGCAAGATCTAGCATTAAGTATTCAAATTCTCAAACAACTAACGGAGAATGATTCACTCTCATGGGGCTCACAGAAGTGCACAGGATTGTGGCTCTCTGGTATGGTAGCAATCATATCACAGGGCTTCTGAAATAGCTCTAGGTGTCTGTGTTTATTCATCTGACCTCCAAACTGGTGGCCTGTAGTCTTTCTCCAGACTGGAATCTAACTTATGTTTAACTTCTGATGGAGCACTCCTCTGAGAACTAAAGCCTTTCTGCCCCTGCCTCAAGTACAACAGCAAGTGAGTCTCCTGGATCTCTTCAGATTTATGGAAGTAGCCAGTGCTTTGGACATGGGTTGCTGCCTCTGGCAGAGCAGACATATTGATGTTTGCTGATCAAAGCTGGCAAATTTAAGGTTAGCCTGTAAATTCCAGCCCAATTGTTGGCCTTCTATTATTGACAGTAAAAAAGACAAGTACCTGGTTAGTTTTGAATTTCCTGCCTTTTGTAATTCTTTTTACACTTCTTTTGTAGATCTGTCAGGTTTACCAGATCAGTGACATGCAAGCCTTAACACATCAGTCAAACTTACAAAATTCAAAGTCTCTCCCCTCTCGTTATATCACATCTACACTGGTATTAGACTCTTCATGAGATAGTTGCAAATGTTGGCCTAATATGGAGCAATCTTGATATTTTATTGTGATTTCAACTCACAGCTTTTTTTAATTTTATTTTTTAGTCTATTCTTTATACAGAGTATGACCTTTTTTAAGGAGTTCTTGACATTAAAAAAAGTAATTTCCCACTTCTAAGTTATACAAGCTGAGCTCAGAACAACCAGTTTGAAAAAGGAAACTAAATGACACTTTTTGCAGTGTGCCCATAGAGTGCCATTGCAATTCCAGCTCTTTTTCTGGGCTGTGGATATTGTTGCATCAAGAATAAGAAGGTGTTACACTTGGAATAAGAAAAGACCAGAATGACAAATGTGAATACTCTGAGGCTCTCAGAGGCTGCCAAGAATACAGCCCCACTGCACGTTGTGGTTGCTGTGCTTTTTCATATGTGTTCACTGAGCTGATATGCCTATTTATTTCCAGTTCAGAAATTAATGTAAGGAGAAATTTAAGCCCTCATGACTAAGGAGTAAAAACATTGACACGTGACCCTGATGACTTGTCACCGATCATAAATGGTAAACAGATGAAGTGAGAGTTTAATGGGCACCTTGAATTATTTAGAGACTATGTTGAGAGACATGGGGCAATAATTTGAAATGACTGACACAAGAATTAATCTTATTCTTTCTCAACAATAGAATGAAAGTCCTTTTAGGGCAAGAATAATCTTTTTGTTCTCTGCTAGTACAGCATCTAGTGCAATGACATGTACATGCTTAGGGCTCTGAGGGACTTTTATATTATAAATGGTAATCACCACAATCTTCTGATAGCTGTAGTAGATTTAATAAACCATTCTCAATTCAAACTCTAATTTAGAGCTGCCATTATTGCATTCAGAGTGAAAAGTCTAATGAGAGATTGTGAAGTGAGTAAACCTAGGAAAAAGCCTAAACGTTTAATTAAATTTTATTGGCCTTTCAATCTTGACAGTGATTTCCAAGGCAATACAATAACTAAGAAGAGAGTGGCATATCCCTTAAAAGAGACACCCCAATGAATTCTGTGTGTCAGCAAAGTACTCTTGGAAAGGGTTAACAGACACAGCTGTGAGAAATGGGAAGTTCCTTATTATTGAAACAGGGCAGACTTCTGGGAGCTGGTTGAGACAATCAGTTCTGTAGTAGGAGCACTAATTCTATAATGATGTTCTTACACCATGGAGGTTAGATATTGCAATATTAATGACTTTTGTTGAATGATGGGAAAATCAGTAATGAAGAATTAAAGCCTTAACCCTTTACTAGAAAAATCTCTTCCTTGGGAAAAAAAAAATAAAGAAGCAAACAAACAACAACAACAAAACAGGAATTGATGCACACTATTGTATATATAATATGAGTGGATACTTATATATAAATGTATATATATGTATAAAATGAATATATATATGTGAGATACATACTCACTCATTCTTCATTCTCTTTCACAGTACTCACATATAAATGACCTAGAACAGAAATAATTAACTGTAACAGATCTGTAATTAATTTTTACTTTAGTTATACAGAACTTCTTCAGAACACAAGATATAATAAGATCACAGAATAATTTGGATTGGAAGGAGGATATTCTCCATAATCTTACTGGGTATGGAGGTGAGGCTGACTGACTGGTAATTCCCATGGTCCTTCTACTTAGAAATGGACATGTTTCCCTTTTTTCTGCTCCTGGGGACTTCCCCTGACTAATCTTACTGGGTATGGAGGTGAGGCTGACTGATTGGTAATTCCCATGGTCCTTAGAAATGGACCTTTCCCTTTTTCCTGCTCCTGGGGACTTCCCCTGACTGCCAGAACTTTTAAAATATGATGGAGAGTGGCTTGGCACTATCCTAGTGGATCAGTCCAATAGACAGTAGAACCAGCTGTCCAGAAGGGCTTTTGAATATCTCCAAGGATAGGGATTCCACAGCCTCCCTGGGCAACTGGTGCCAGTGCTTGGTCACTCTCAGAATAAGAAAGCATTTCCTTATGTCCAGATGGTCTATTGAATAAGAAAGCATTTCCTTATGTCCAGATGGACTATTCTGTGTTTCAGTTTATGCCCATTACCTCTTGTCCTCTCACTATGTTTCAGTTTCTGCCCATTGCCTCTTGTCCTCTCACCAGGCACCACTAAAAAGATCCTGGCTCCATCTTCTTTGTACACTCCCTTCATGTATCCATCTGCATTAACAGGATTCCCTTTGAGCCTTCTCCATGCTGAACAGTCCCAGCACTCCCAGCCTTTCCTCATGGGAGAGATGTTCCACTTCCTTAGTTATCTTTGCCATAGTCCCTTCATCATCATTGTCCACCAGGATGCACAGGTCACAGAATCAAAGAATCACAGAATGGTCAGGGTTGGAAGAGACTTCTGGAGATCGTCTAGTCCAACCCCCCTGCTAGAGCAGGATCCTCTAGACCAGATGACACAGGAACATCCCTAGGTAAGTTTTGAATGTCTCAAAGAATGGAGACTTCACAACCTTCCTGGGCAGCCTGTTCCAGTGCTCTGTCACCCTCAGAATAAGGAAGTATCTTCTCATACTCAGGTTAAATCTCTTGTGTACCAGTATGTGGCCATTGCCCTTTATCCTGTCACTGGGCGCCACTGACAGGAGTCTGGCCCTCTCCTTCTGACACCCCCTTTAGATATTTATAAGTATTGATGAGATCCCTCCTCAGCCTCCTTTTCTCTAAGCTGGACAAACCCAGCTGTTTCAGCCTCTCCTCATGTGGTAGATAAGGTCCTTCCCTGCCCAGCTGCTTTCAGCCAACTAAGCAAACAGTTCAGGAGTCCTGGCTCAGACTCTAAGCAGTACAGGATACACCTCAGATGTTTAAGACCTGTAATATTGCTAGGACCTTACTGGTGCTGCTGCCAGAAATTGAGGGTATAAAAAGGTATAGTTTTCTATATTTTAAATATATTACATTACATTTTATCTCCTAAAATGTACAATACAGTTGAGATGGAAAGAATTTTACCTGTGGCCCAGAAACAAATATATTCTCCAGTTGTGTCTACCCACTTATCCACAGCTGGAAAAAAATGAGATGGCCATGTAAAAATGGTGGTATTTAATCACAGACTTGGCTGATAAGCAGGATGCTCATGTACCAGCTCTTAACTCTTAAGGGTTACTTAATAGAAAGTGTACTTAAGAGAAACACTACACTTAATAGAAAGTGTAGTGAGAAATTACTCTCACCTGCCATGGTCAGCCAGGCAGCTGTGCAGCTTTTTGCTGGATGTGGTTTGGCTGTACAAACTAGGGATTTTTTCCCCCAAAGGCAAATCAGTTTCTGTGTGTAGCAAATATCCCCCCAATAAAAATCTGAAGACTCTTACCTGTGTGCTAGCACTTACCTACCTTGGGAAACTCATTGGAGACACCAGCAGCACATGCAAAAGGGGAAACCAAATTGTGGATGGAGTGATCTTTTCCTTCAGCATGGATAGGAATTGCTTTACTTAGCCAGTGTAGACAATTTATGCAGGAAAAATAAGGAATAAAAACCAACACCAACCGACCCTGATCAAATATTAGAGCGTACTGAATAACTTCAGAAATAGAGTTAGTTAAATAACATGACTAAGCAAGGAAATCCTTTACTGCAGGGAAGGATTTACTGATCCAGAAAACCACTTCAGTAACTTTTTCTCTCACACGAAAGCAACAACAAATAATTAAATTTCCAATTTTAACTCAGTTGGTTGCCTTCCTGAAGTTTGACATTTTGCAAAAATAGAAGGAAAGAAATGAAACCAGGATAAAACAGGAAAAGGGGGAAATTACTTAGGATATCTGGCACATCTTTAAAACCATTACTTGTAAAGACAGTGCAAATTGAAGTAGTACAGGCAATCCCATCTTTTCTTATTGTTTGACCTGAGCTATTAAACTGGTGGCAACCATTGTTAAAAGTAAAGAATGCCAATTCCCCAGGAGTTACCTCTCAGTAGTTTCCCAGCACTGTTATGTAAATAATGCTCTCTGCTCATTGTGGTTTGTATTTGTGATATGTGGAGGCTGAAGAACATCAGAGCTGAGTCATCTGCTTAAGAGGATCACACTATGAACATGATGGATTGTAACATTTTGCAGAGCACAAAAGGTACTTGAGTGAAGTCAATTAGGAAAGTAGGAGGGCTTAGTGAAGAGGAGGGGAACAATCTGTGAACTACTGTGACATCTTATTTTTGGCTAGGCTTTCCAAAACAGTTTAGCAGGCTATCTAGTCTTGGAATTTAAGGGATAATGGGAAGCAGTTTCTCTGAGAAATCTGGCCTCTGTACCCATGAAAAAACGGAAGGTCTATTATTGTAGAGGGAGGAATGCAATTTTCAGAACAATATAGGTTGTAAACAAATGCATTCCTTAAAAATGTGAAATGTTTCAAATGCTGTTGAAAACAAGAGTTTATTGAATGTAGAGTCATTCATTACAATGTTTGCTGTACTTGCAAATTAGAAACACTGCTTCTTGCCTTGTTAAAATGTGTTTAGAGTGCAGCTCCTTATTATAAGTTACTTCTCTTTGGTAAGGTCAAACAGTCGCTGTGCTGTGGCTGGTTTCTTTGCTTTCCTGTCTGAAACAGTTTGCTAATTGCTTAAGCAGTTCTAGTTTACCTCAGAATGTGGATAATTAATTGAGGAGACATGGCTGGGATCACCAAAGGAAAATCATTGCTTGAGCTCACTAGAACTTTCCTTAAGGATATTTTTAGCATGTTTCTAAGGAGAGAAAACAAGGGAACACATGACATAGTGCTACTTTCATCTTACATTTTAGAGGTATTGCTTTAAAACAGCTGGTTCTCTAATTTTTAATGTTGAAAAGCTGTCTTTTTCATAAGCCAGAAATCAAACACTTCAAATAAAGGTTCAATGTTAGGAAGGAGTTGCAGAAAACCTTAGGACATCTACTTGGCAATCTAACAAAACAATAACAAAACCTCTGTAGTGGAGAGTTGCTACTGATTATTAAGCACCAACTTGTATTTTTTGAACTTTAATGGGGACAAAAAGTGGCATGGGACTGGGATGCCCCAATAACAAGTGATCTGGCAGGGAGCCAAATGACACCTGAACTGAGGAAAGGAAAGCATCAATCTTTTGGCTTAAAAAAGTAATTTTATTCGAAGGACTAAATGTATCCCTATTTCTGTCCCCTGAAAGGATTTAAGGTGTGAATGTGTCACCAACCAGAAGGTCGTGTACAGAGAGCTTACTTGGCTCTTTGCTATAAGACTTGAAATGACCCATGAGCCAGCAGGCTGCCCTTGCTGCCAAGAAGGCCAATGGAAACCTAGGTTGCATAGAGAAGAGTGTGGCCAGTGGGCTGAAGGAGGTCATTCTCCCTCTCTACTCTGTCCTGGTGAGGCCGCAGCTGGAATACTGCATCCAGTTCTGGGCTGCACCATTCCAGAGAGACAGGGAACTGCTGGAGAGAGTCCAGGGGAGGGTGACAAAGATCATTGGAGGATTGGAGCATCTCCCTGATGAGGAAAGGCTGAGGGAGCTGGGGCTGTTCAGCCTGGAGAAGAGAAGGCTGAGGGGAGACCTTATCAATGCCTACACGTGTCTGAGGGTGGATGCAAGGAAGATGGAGACAGGCTCCTCTCCTCTCAGTAGTTCCCAGTGTCAGAATGAGGGGCAATGGGTACAAATTGGAACACAGGAAGTTCCATTTAAATATGAGGAAAAACTTTTTCACAGTGAGGGTGACAGATCCCTGGGACAGGCTGCCCAGGGGGGCTGTGGAGTCTCCATCTCTGGAGATATTCACCCCTGGATGCAGCCCTGTGGGATGTGCTCTAGGTGATGCTACTTCAGTAGGAGAGTTAGACTAGATGATCTCTAGAGGTCCCTTCCAACTCCTGCAATTCTGTGAAAGAATGTGAAAAATGGCCTCTTCATTCTTCACTTCAGAAGATTGCTAAAGTTACAGATAATTCCAAGTGCAGTTTATTAGTCTATACTAATAACCTTACATATGTATTTGGGGGTAATACTGGAGAAAATGTTTCTTGCTTTTATTTTCTTATTCAAATATTGATCTTGAAAGCAGAAAAAAACAAAAAACCACCTCTGATTCTGAACACACTGAGTCCTGGCACAGCACAATTTTTAGTGCTCTTCAGTAATGATTATTTGCAAGGCAGAATTTACAGTGTCTGTATGAGGGAGAAGGAATTCTGAACAAAATGTCTTGCTTTACTTATTTATCAATAATAGTATCTTCATTGAAAAATTCCTGTGCCAATTCTACTTATGCCTCTGAAGATTAGGTATATTGTTAAATAAGATTAAATCTGAGAATAATAATCAGCCCATGCATAAGGATTTTTAGGGTTGGAAATGTTATATTCATGAATAAAAATTGGTGGCATTCTGTGCTGCTTTAGGTCCACTTTTATTTAATAAACATATATCACAAGAGAATTAAGCTCCAGGTTTTTTCATTACATATTTCAGCATTTAGCCCTTGGTGTTTTTCATGCTTGAATGGGAAAGCAGTCATCTGCATAATTATTATTATTGTTGCCACTGTTACTACAACTATTATTTCTTATTTAGACGTTATTTTTTTAGTATATAGTTAGTATATATTGATATTTTTATATGAATATATAAATATATAAATAAAAATAAAATAAATTTTTAAATCAATATATTAAACTTGTAACCTATTCCAGTAAACTAGTTATGGATACAATTCTTTCATGTAATTAAAATCAACAGAATACAAAAGCAAAACATTTAAATCTAGCTACTTAGCAAAATTTTCAGAATTCTAGCACAAAACCCTCAAAGGTTTTGAGTATTATATTTTATATTTCCCCTAAGTGTTCAATATGAAAAAAAAGACTAAGTGTAAATGATTTGCTGCCGAATCTGTATCATTTTGTCCTTAACTATTTTAAAATCTGTGCTAAAGGACAATACATCCATATTTTATGAGTTTCTTGGATAAAGTTGGTGCATTTGAAACCTAAAACAGTTCCTATAGGAAAAAAAAAATATCAATTTTTGTATCAGGTGAACTTCCACTGATAGTAGCTGAAACTTGTTTTATACATAGACAGCAGGATTTAATCTGCTGTACTAAATATGCAGTAATAGAAGCATATATTCTTTTTTTCCCCCTTAATGTTACCCATCAATGTAAGAGAAGGGGTGAAGAGATCATATAAAATCCCATCTTTTCATTGAAGTCAAAGTAGGAACTAAGAAGCTGTGCTCTGGATTTCTGTGTAAGTCAGTAGTCAAATAAAATCAAGAGAAAATTATGTTTCAGACAACATTTTGAATAAAAATAGCTGGTGGGTTTCTAAGTTAGCTGTGTAATGACATATGACTATACACATGTATAAGAAGACACAGTTGTTAAAAAGTATCCCAGAATACCAGAAAATACAATTCTCTGCTGTCTCCTTCTCTTGTATTTTTCTTACTATAACAGTATGACCTGCTATAATCTTGTTTTAAATTAAATCATATTTGTGCAACAGTATCTGTAGTTCTGTGGCTTTGTGAGACCTACCACTATTGTTCTGTCAAACAATCAATTTTCATTACTCCTTCCAGCCCCTACTCCCCCAAGCTGAAGGAAAATGGAGCAGAGGAGAATTTATCATCAGGTGGGTGCACACCTGGGTTTGTTCTTGGCCAGTTCTGCTTTTTTGCTATTGACATGGATAGTGGAAAAGATGGCACATTATGTGTTATGTCTGATGTCAAACTGGGAGGATTACCACCCCATTCAAGGGCTAGTTTAGATTTCAATTACTCCTTGACAAAAGGCAGGTAGAAAGGACTACACTTCATCAAGGACAAATCAAATGCACAAATAGGAACTGACTGGCTATGGCAAGAGATGGGAGCAAAGGGTCTCTCAGAAACTATGTATAAGCCAGTGTCATACACTTAGACTGGTACTTTTGTCTCAAACCTTCTTCTACACTTATTGAATAAAGCCTATCAAGCTGTGATGATTACTCAGTCTGCACAATTACTTCATCTAGCTGAAAGAAACATGGAGATCATCCCAAAGTTAAGGCAATGTATCAGAGGGATAGAAAGAAGAGCTATTGTGCTCAGTTTTTGTGTCTGTCATCACATCCTAATTGTGCTTTTCACTTGAATGAACATGTTTATATTTTGCCTGCAAACCTTTTCTTGGCACTAAAAATGACTTCAGGATAAGTGCTGATAAATATTGGCTGTGTCTACTTGCAGTGAATCCAGTGTACCCTGGACACTGAGGTCTGCACTTGTGCACCCAAACTTCCTTATGCCAGAGCAGTGTAGCTCCAACTAAGCTGAGAATGGGTGCCTGTCCTGTCTCAAACCATGCTCTGGAACTGCTTGGGAGAATGGGAGGTAGTATAGGATCATATGGTTCCTGGGAGCATGCCATGGAGTTGTCATGTCTGTTTTACAGATCTGGCAACTGTGTCCAGTGCCCAACAACATTCCTGGGCATTGTTTCAGGTACAGGAGTACCCCAGTCCTAGTTAGTTCAGGTTCTCATGCCACAGGGGGTAGAAAACATAAGTAGGTTTTACCAAGTACTCTCAGAAGATCACCAGCCTTTTGTAGTTTCAGGAGTCCTTAGGAATGTGCCTCCTCTGAGCTGAGGGGCTGGCAATCCAGGTTGCCAAGTGAGTTGGAAAAAAGGGTCCTTTCTAAGATGTTAGTGAAATCCTATTGAAAAACATCCTAGAAATGGAGCGAGAATCTCAGCATGGGCATCACCTTGGACATGATAACTTTAAGATGCTATTGAATAATATATTGCCCTGGTTTGAGCTCTGGTAATTTTGATGTGTGTTACTAGATATATTGTGAGTGACTTGGGGAGGCTGGTAAGGCCTCAGAAAAAATACTTTTTCCAGTGCTTGGTTAATGGTCTTAAAATAAGATACAAGCAAAATGCATCAGAGTACAGGAGAGAGCCCAAAGACAGTACAGGGATTTAAAAGATATCATCCATGAGGAAGGCTTGAAATAAGAGTATTTGTTCAGTCAAGGAAAGAGAAGGCTGAGTCATGAAATTATCTTCTTGTATTATTAAAAGACAGTGAACAGTTATTCTCTGTCTCTGCTGAGCAAGGGCAAGATGGAATTAAATCCATTTGAATCAAGGAGTATTTCAAGTGAGTATCAGGAAGTTGTTACTGTTAGGATGGTAAATGCTTAAACAGTCTGTTTATCTAGAAATGTCTTCTCACTGGCTGGCTTTAAGAACTGGAAGCAAACAGCTGCCTTAGCCTTCCCTTTGTTTGGCCTCATTTTTTGTAGATGGTTCATATAGGGCTCCCTGCAGGTCACTTGTATGTCTGTGATGGTAACAATCCTGGATTCGTTCCCATTCAGTAGTATGGGAACAGGAATACAGTGTTTTTAATCTCTCCCTCTGTCCCTTAGACTGCCATGTGATGGATCCTTGCAGAATTAGTAGCTTCAATGTCATAAAAGTACATTTATTCTCTGCAAATTGAAGCTGATTCAGAGGAACCTGCTGCAATCATGGGCAAGTCTGTGGCAGCCAGAGCAGTGCTTTGCTGCTAATTCAGAAAGCATAACACTTTTTGTAGTCTGACTTGGCACGAGGTAAATTTCAATCTGAAATCCTTTCTAGAAGGGATGTGTTTCTTGAGGTTTAATTGGATCCTGAGGTCTGTAAATGTAGTGGATGGTGTGTGCTGCTTTGATCCAGCTGAAGAGAGTTAGGCTTAAGATTGTCTCACTGTGACCAATAGAACCTGCCATTTATCTTCAGCTATGTCATGCAGCTCCATTTTATGCCTTCAGGTTGCCAATATTAGCAGCCAAATATTATTTCATTTAACAGCAACTCTTGCTCAACTTTTGCTTTTGTGGATGCTCAGGAAGGGGATGACACACAGTACTGGGTTTTCAGGGTTTTATTCACTGAGGCACTACACTCATATGAAGAGTTCTTCTACCAAACTTTTTAAGAACTTCAGCAAAAGTTGCTGAAATTTGTAGGTCTCTAACAAAATAGCAAACCAGGATTTTCAAAAGTTTCTGGCCAAAGATGCTACTGTCTTTATAATTAGACTGTGTCGTTCTGACTAACAAGTTTCTGTTGTCAGATCTTTATGTTTTGAAAGGAAGGAAAATGGCCTTACTTTGACCTTATCAAACCAGAAGTGAGCTCTGCAACAGGTTGCTGTACTGATCATCTGCACTGGCTTGTGCTTGGAAAAACAAAGGAAAACCTCTGGAGTAACAACTTCTCTCCTTTTTTCCCCTTTTTTTCTTTTATTTTATTTTTTCTTTTGCTGTTCAGATGGACTTCCATTCTGCTATCAGGTTAATTGGGTGAGACACTGTTCATTTTGAGGTAACTCACCACCTCAGCTGCATTATCAAGCCACTGTTTCAACTGATAGTTTTCTGGTGTTC
>NW_009954333.1:1070355-1124242 GCF_000747805.2 Chaetura pelagica | reverse complement strand
ACTGTTTCAACTGATAGTTATCTGATGTTCAAAGGGCCCTCGGTCAAGCTCTATCTTGGCCGGCTGATCCCGAATGTAAAGGGTTGGAGGAAACTGAAAAGACTGACATTGCTCATAAAGCTCAGCAAATCTTTACTACCCCTAGCAAAGCACTGCATATCAATTATTGAAAATGTTAAAAGAGAAAAAAAAATGGAACTGCTGATCTTTCTGTAAATATAGAGAAGAGCACTGATCTCATTTACTGTTATGATGCTTTCATGAGTCACTGCACAATGTAGGCAGAAATGTTAATTTAACATTGTCTCATCAGTTTGTGACAAGCCAAGCAGCTGACATCATTTAAACACAGTGGTCCTCATCTGACCTGAAAGCTAAATTCCTCAGTCACCTAAACCAATTTTGTGCTGTTTAAAAGCCCTTGGACATGTTGTGAACTTACGTGACAGAGGTTATGGAGGTATCTTTGCCATCTCCGGTGTTCAGCTATGGTGTACAGAGGAGGAAGGGCAGCATGGGTGATTGGTGAGGGATGGAGTAGATGGTCAGAGGAGGAAGACTGTCCTGTGACTGATGCTTCTTTCCATCACCTTTTTAACCAAGGGTAATCCAGGTTCAACCTAAGCTAAAAGCAACATTTCCCCATGGGGAGACCCACTCTCTTGGTCTTAATATGGTCCAATAACTGAAGGTAAAAACAAGTTCCTTAAGGTCTTAAACCAACACAGCAGAGAGCAATAAATAATCTGGATAACTACAGTTAGTTACTTTTTCCACATTGGTCCCACTTATGATACATTGTACACAAATTTGGCATTTCAGATACTGAAACCAAAGTAATTTGGGTCTCCTCAGGTATTATTGATATGCTCATCTAGGCATTGCTGGACTTGCAAGAATCTGCTGGTCCTAGTACTCTCCTCCATTGTCTGTGAAGTTCAACCATTTCTCTCATAGCCCCTCCTTAACCATCTGCCAAACCCACATGTCTCTCTTGGCACTATGTAACTTTCATCAGCTTCTTACACTGGTCTCTGCCACATCCAGCAATTTCTCATGTCATGTCCAGCAGTTTTCTAAGTCGTGTTCATCTTGCTTCACCTTGGGGCAGAGTTTTTCCTACTGGTAAGGAAACTGTGTTTTCTGCTATAACCTCTGACTACCTGGCATCAAAATTCACTCTGAGTCACAGGAAAGACTCAGTACCTCCTAATGTGCTAAGAAATATCCTAACAGGATATTTGTACATCACAGTGTCTTTAATTTAGTTCTCTCACTTAAAATACACAGATCATAGCTACTGCTCTTATATAAACATAGCTGCTCCTCAGTTGGATGTACACAGTTCAAGGGCAAGTTGCTAAACCTTCCCACATTTTGCAAGGTTAAGGAAAAGAAAATAAGAAAGATGAATTGAAAAAGGTGGTTTTGTTATCAGAAAAGAATTAAAGCCTGTCACTGTTCTAATTAGTAATAGTTTTATAAGCTTTTATATATATTACTGTATTTGAAATTTTAGCAGTTTTTCTATTCCAAACTCAGTATTCGAGCAGTGAGTTCCTTGAGTTCTTTGTAAGAAAAATGTATTTGTTAGGTAACTTGTTCTCTGTTAAGTCCTTATGAAATGTGTGTTAAGAGCACGCTGACCTTAGACATTTAACTTGTCCATCCACAGAAGCCATTATCTAGCACAAGGGAGAGCAAGGACACAGTATGGGTGGGTTGATCTGAGAGGGAATACAATTTACAGGAGCCAGTGTACATCTGAGACTTCATAATGGTTTCTATCACTCTTCCCAACTCAGTACACTTTCAAGCTACAAGTGATGCCAATACAGGAAAGCTTAAGCATTACTTTCAGGAAGGGTACCCTGGAATGGAGTTCACTCTTGGTCACCTCATGGGAGGTCACCACCACTCAGAGAAGGTGAAAAGAAAGTCAAATATGTCATCTTTCACAACTAAGATATATCAGTTTCTCTAGTAGCTTTTCTTATACATTTCCTTTGCACACAGGCCACATGAAACAAAGGCAAGGCATAGAGTGCACACAGTATTTTCTATTAGAGCAAAGCATTATGTATTCAAAGTCTGTAGGTTTTTGTCAGTAATGAGTTGAAGTATCTAAAGAGATCTGAAGATGCTTCTTTTTCTATGAACTCCATCTCTCCTGTATTTCAGATCATTCTGTGTCTGGTGGTAGAAAAAGGTCTCTCAAATCTCTATGTGAACTGCCTTTAAATTCCCTTCCAAGGCTGGTACCTCTACTGGTACTCAGTTTAAATAACATTGTGGTAGATTTATACAAGATTTCCTAGAAATAAAGAAAAATTGAGATGCATTGTAATTTGGTGCAATCAAAATGCAGCTAATTACCAAAAGATTGCTTGAATTTTCAATTCCTTTACTCTCGGTGTTATTTCCTACTTGCTTTTTCAGCTTAAAACAGAAGCTCTTCAGGTCACACAGGTTTTCATATTTATGTAGCCACTGTCACACAGAGAGAGCTAGCAGAAACTAACAATAAAATACAACATTCTCCAGAAAGAAACATGTGCAATAATTAATCAAAAGCATCAGAGATACAATAGTCACAAATTAAAGCATCTCTGTCTATAGAGAACTTTGCAGAACTGGACAAACATTTTTTGAAGGTTATAAAGTTTTTAGCATGACAAACAGTTAAACAGTTCTGCTCTCTGGCCAGTCTGATGACCCATTGAAATGTCCTTCATAAAATGTCAGCTCACAAGTAATAAAAAAGAGATTAAAAACCAGCATAAGTTGTTGTGGTTGCATTTTTTGAAGGCTTTCCTACTTTCCCACTTGCTGAGATTTCCTGTCAAACTATTATTAATACACTGGGAGTATGAGTTTTGATGGTGTAACCATTGACCCCACACTGAGAGGCAGGTTTGCAGCCTGGCTTTCTCTTTCCTTCAATCTGACATGGGTTTATGAACTACTGTAGCATAACAATGCAACAATAAGGAAAAAGAATAATGTGGCTGTACATTGCCTTAATTATTCTAGAATAACACAAAGACTTGGGATGGGGTTTTAGGGAGCAATAACTACTGGCTGTGTCAAAGCTGACTGGTTTAGCCCCTACAGTCCCATTCCTACAGTCCACACAAAGGAACAAGCTGGCACAGGTTTGAGCAGAGAAGCTCAAGTGTCCACTCTGCCTGCAGTGTTTCTGTTTTCTCTCAATTTCCATTGTATTCAAATTAAAGTGCTTTAATTGCACTCAGCTCCAAGGCTAAAAACGTAGGGTTTTTACCCTAGGTAAAAACCTAAACATAAATTGAAGGGACTTTATGATGCAGCAGTAAAAAGAATGTCTTCTCCTTGAAAATATACATCCAAAAGTCTACATGGATTTGCCAGAAAGTGGCTGGCAGGTTGTACCTTGTCTAGTTTCTACCACCTGAATCTAAACAAGTAGCACACACTGTGAAATTGAGCCTGGCATGGGGCTGTACTCTTCAGTCCTTGTTCTTTAGAGAAGGAGGTAAATGGAGGTGAGAAGGAGGTAAATGGAGATCAGACAGTGTTAATTTTACCCTCTAGTTCCTGCTTGGTTGTGTAGGATGAGGCACTGAGGAGAAGACAGTGCTTGTTTGGGGCAGGGAGGAATGAGCTTACCCAGGATGCAGGACCAGCCTCTCCTTCCAGACACAGATGGTGTTGGATAGTTATGTAGAGTGTTGGATTGGTCTTTACAGTTCCCTAACGAAAGCTCATGGTTCAGCCTTTTGTGAGCTACTTGATTTTAAACCTGTGATTGGATGAATTACCTTTTAGTTTTGTTTACTTAAAGTTATTCCTCTCCTGTTTTTTATTTCATCTATTAGAAATTATTTTAATAGCCTATCATCTATTAAAAAAAATTAGTGTTATATCTTTTGTCATTTATCACCTCTTTCTTCTTTATGTTCAGAATACTCTAAATAATAGAGGTAATAACATTACACTGTTTTATAGGGATTTTTTCCTTGTTAGAAATAAATGCAAATTCTTTGCTTCCTGGTACTAGGGTTTGTTTGCCATTTGTAGCAGCATTGCACCTATAAGCCACATGAAAGAAAAAGATATATTTCTGCTAAGAATATAGAAAAAAACCCCAGCTAACCTATGCTAGTTTTTATCAATACATGTATGAATAATGTTTCAGTGGAGACATTGGATTTTCCATGGATTTAATTATAAATTGCTACCTCCTAATTTATTGCTGACCAGGAAGTCTTCCACTCAGAAGAGTAATATATCTCAGGTTGCTCTGCAATAGAAAGTTCCCAGCTACCTCAAGACTGAAGAACACCAGTAATCTGACAACAAAACAGGACTGTGATAAGCAAAACCAGCTCCATGATGAAGCCTGGTAAACCTGGGGAAAGGCTGAGATGACAAATTGCAGCATTTCAAGACACAGAAAATGCAGCCTGTAGAGTGTCCTCGGGTACCCATTGTGGTGTGTTCTCCAGAGATGCTGAAGGGAGAGGCAATAGAATTTTGTTGCACCTTATTTGCATTGCATTAACCCCGTGCTTCAGGACACCAGTGGGGACAGGAAGATTTTGTTTTCCTTGTTTGACACTTGACCAGCTTTTCTTCTCCTTTGACCACTTCTTCTTCCCCTGATGCACCAGGGATTTTGGTGTCTGTGGCAAAACATACCTGAGAGTTACTGCTGCAGGCAGGCAGGCAGTTGTTGGGAGCACTGCTTTGGTGACTGCAGCCTGCTTAGCTGAAACACTGCTCACCTTTCTGAGGCCTCAAAAAATTAGTTACTGATATTAAACTTATATAAAGTTCCCCAGAACTGTCTTCTTCCCATGGGCAGCAAGGAGTCTCTAAATTACTTCTCAGAGCTGTGCCAGGAAACGTTTTTAAATGTTGGAAAGCACACAAGACACTTCTTAATACCTTTTCTGCTTATTTAACTCCTGGTTCACCCACCATAGATAGAGAAGAAAGAGTGCAACCTTGTAATTTTCTTCTGACACATGCAGAAAAGTTGTTTTAATAATATTGATTAGCATGTATTGATTTAGGGCTTCAAGTCAAAGGCTGCCTCTATTTTTTTTTCCTTTTTAATTTGCCAGATTTTATTAAGATATAAAGCTCTGTAGCCCCCCTCCCTGAACTACCCAACTACCACATGTTGAGAGAAGTAGAATTTATGTAAACTGTTTTCTCAGGAAAGAAAAATGCAGGGCAAAGTACAATAAACAACAAAGAAAACTTGTCTGTGGTCCCAGATCAATTTTTTTGTTTGTTTCATAATTCCCCCTGTTCTGGGTACTCATATTTTTCTGCATAACATGCAACATGTGTTGCTAGCAAATGCACATAAAATTTTAAAAATAAATATGGAAAGTACAGGATTGTTGTGTGAAACAGAAGCTTGCTAATCATTAATTAGCACTGCTAAAATTAGAAAGTGCTAAAGCTTCTCTCAGAATCAGACTCATTTTTGCCAGCTCTTGTGGTTTTAATGCAGTGTCTTTTCCTGAAGTCCTACCATAAGTTCGGTGATTACACTGGAATTTCAACTTTCATGTAAAAAAAAATGGCAATTTTAAGTGTCTTGTAGTTAAGAAAAGAAGGTTGAAAATGTGATTTAAATGTAACTTGGGGTGAAAGTAAAGCATCGCATGATACACTATCTATTTTTTTTTTTTTCCTGAAAATTAGAGAGCCAAACATTCACAGCTGAGGGAGCAAAGCTTTTGTTTTGCATGACAGGACTTCAGAGTGTCCTTTTTGTGCCAAATTTGATTTCTTGTGATTGGTCTTTTTCCTGTTGTAGTCATTGTCATCACTTAGTCTTGGCTCACTGTTAATCAGAATTAGAAGTCAGTCAGAGATCAGTCTGAGTTTCTCAGGTTCAGAAGTCACTTCCACTGGGAACTAGCCAGATAGTGTGTCAGAGTAATACTTTCACTGACTGAAATAGTTCAGCATGCCAATATGTGTGAGATACTTGTCTCCCTTTTAGTTTTCCACTCCCACTCTGCAGTGATTTAGCTTCAAACAGTGGAAAAACTAACTATCTGTTAATGTGATTTCTTCTAATTAATGAATATATACATAAAAGTAATTAGAACGGAGAATGTGAGACAACTTGGGGGAAAATGGCATCTTTTTTCCTTATCACTGTCTCCACTGCTTCAGAGTCACTGAAAAACCAGAGTCCCCCAGAGCATTCTGCATAACAATTTTGTGAAGCCGATTCCTTGACATTTTCTGTGAATTTAATCAATATTCTTTGACCAAACAAAAGCCAGCTCTCCTGCTTATTTATACTGATGAAATGAAGGGTCAGATTTGGGTGACTTAATTTGCCTTGTGTAGTACTTTACAAATGAGATGCCCCACCAAGCTGTAGTGTTTGTGGAGCAGACTCAGACTCAGGCTTTCCTAACCCTCCTCCATATTCAAAAATACACGGTGGGGAACAAAACATGCAGTGTCTTAGATAGGTACTGTCCCTCTATTCAAGCCCTAATACATCAAGCTAATTAATTTGGCTGTGAGGTTCATAATATAATGTTTGGGGAAGTCAAATAACCTCCCCTTTTTCTGCTCAGCTGCAGCACATTTTGACAACCAGACCCATCACTGTCCCTCAAGACCCCGTGTCATCTGTTGTACGTCTCATGTCTTCCTGGTTAGCAGGAACCACCTATATCCTGTATATTAGCAAGAACTAGCAATTGCTCTAGGATACATGATTTTCAGGTTTGTGGAGGCTGAATTACTGAGTTGTTTTTTCGCTCAGAAACATTTCTTTTCAGAAAAACTAAAGGAATTGTTTTTCATTGAAATCAATTTAGTGCTGAAAGCCCTAAGAGAGATTTCCCAAGATGCTTAAGTAGAATAGGTATGCAATAATAAGCATGATTTAAATATATTTGTCTGTAAATATTGGAGTACAGTACATCAATATATCAGTACAATAGCAATAAAGTAAAAATCGTGGGCAGAGTTATGGTTTCATGTTTTAGTACAGTGCTGGTGTTTTGTTAGTGATTATTTTTATTACCAATACACCTGCATGCTCTACTTGTGGACAGGGAAATTAGTATGCAGGCATAAACAGAAAGACACTTGTTCCCTGAAGACTTTACAGTGTAAGGATAAGTAGGAGGATGAAGAGTGGTGGAAAAATCCTGCTTTGATAAAACGTGTGAGAAGTGGTTTATACAAAGTTGCTCAAAGGCATCTGTGGTTCATTTCTGAAACGTCTGGAGATGCTTGGGGTGTGCAGGCACCCACCAAGGTGGGCTGCTGGCAGGGAGTGCTGGGCAGCCACCAGCTCCTCTGTGACATGGTCATGATTTGGGAAGTGGGGACCAGGACATCTCAGCAGGCACTGACCAGCCGTAACGCAGCCCCCCTTAGATGGTGGTTGCTTTAGATCCTGCAGTGACTTTGAAGGGTCTCAATTGAATTATCATGTTATTGCAAGTGAGAAATTTAATGCAGCCCAAAGGCCAGTTCTGTAGGTGTCTAGGTAGAGATTTAAATATATATTTAGGTAGGTAGCTGGAATATTTCACCTTTAGGTTTTCAGGCAATGAAAAGAACCAGAACTACCCATAGACTGGGCAAGTGTGAGCTACTGACTTCTGTGCCTGACTGTCAAGAGTGTGTGAGGAGACAGACTTCAAACATTTTCATTTGGAAAAAGCCTTTTGTGTCTTTAAAAATATTAATTGGCATCTATATTAGATAAAAGGTTGGAAGAGAAAGATTTTATATCCTTCAGACCTTGTGATCTTAACAGCTGTGAGTTGTAGTGTGCCTCTGTTAGCCCAGCTTCTGAAGTTGCTGCAGTGCAGAGAGCAAAATGGACAGAATGACAAAATTGATAGGAGTTGGGAAACTTCTCAGCATTTGTCAGAGACTCAGCACCTGTAGCTGATCTCCAAAACATATATGTTTGGTCCACTGATCTTGATCAAGGTATAAATCAGAGAAGAGAATTCTGCCCACTGTACCTTTCAAAAACATAGAGATGCAGATAGGTTCAGTAAAACAGGAGAGTGTGAATATAAATGTGAAATGAAATATAGATAAAAACACCTTTCCTCAGACAGTTTTAATATTAATATCAGCATCTCTTGGATGAAAAAAGAGCAACATTTTGTGGTTGTGACATTTACCACGGTTACAAAACACACAGATTTCTTAGAGATATTTCTGAACTTTATAGAAGACAGAATCTACTTTGTAAATGGTTTTAGACTCAGTTCAGCCTGGTCTGTTCAATTCCATTACCTGTCTATACTTTGAGGCTTGAAAATAAAGTAGGAACAACTTTTAATGGGTTTAAAAAGTAGGTGTCTGTTGTACAGCCCTATGATTCTGCAGTAACTGTTGAGCAGAGTTACTTGTTTTCATTGCTTATGTAAAACTTCTTCAGAATCAAACATCCTATACAGATGGAGATGAAGAATTATCTGTTTGTCCCAGATAGCAAACCCACTATTTCTAATGGAATTGGATAGCATTAATAATATTTAACTTTTCACCATCTGCTGAAGAAATCTTGTGGGAAACTTTAACAGAAGACAAGGTCTGATTTGTAAAACCTGACTCACCCTCAGATGTTCTGAGGTTTGGGTGTTCTTAAAATGAACAGTAGATGGCTTCAGAGAACTTCACCACCAATGACTGCTGATTACAGTAAAGGTGGAAGACAGAACAACCCAAAAGATCTGATGTGGAAAAGTCAGATTTTCGGTTTTGCATAAACTAGTATTAAAAATGAAGTTTAAGTTGGACTGTTTGACTAAAATACACTGCCAAAACTCCACATCTAATAAAGCTTAAAGCTGTAGCTGTACTGGAATACATGGAAAGTCTGGTGAACCTAGTGTCTCCTGTGAGAGAGGAGCTCATACCACCAGTATAGGAGGGGATTTCTGAAGAGGGTATTCATTAAAGCATCCTTTCCTGTGCCTTTCCATTTCTCATCAAGCTGTTGTATCCATAGTGCTGTGGTTTCTTCTGCCAGTCTACTGATCTGAACACATAATAACTGGTTTCCACCCCATCACAGCAATGAACTCATAGTTCAGCTATACACTTCATAGCAACTAATTTGTACCTGTAACTTACTGAGTGCTTATTTCATGGCAGATCACTCACTTTCATGACAGTCATGATGTCATAGGTCTTATTCCCATCCCACCCCTCCCAGCAAATGTTTCTGATGCAGCTGAAGCTCTGAGTGGGTTTCTTAATCCTCCTCAAAAGTTCAGTAACTTTGCTCATTGTCACTTTCTCTGTTTTTCCAGTTCTGCAATCTCCTTTTTTAAGATGGTGTGATGGTTGGGTTTGTAGAACACCATGCTGGCATTTTCTGGTTTTCTCCTTTGTTCTTGTTCAAAGTAGAAAACCACAAGTATTGCATTGTCTTCTTCATTACCACAGCTAAAGCAGTTTAAACAACAGTGAACAGCCCTAACAAATGAAATGTTAGCAATGACTGGAACTTAATGATACTGGAATATTTCTAGATGTGAAGACATGCATTGTGTCAGATCTGCTTGACAAACTTCAATTTAATATTTAAGAGACTGACATAGATATCTTTTTGTTCTACATGTAAGGAAAAAGTCTCGATTGTCTCACACCTTTGGAGTTATTCTGGTGTTTGGCCACAGTATTTTGTCTTTTGTGAAGAATCAAGAAAAGTTGCTTGTTTCTCACCCCCCCCATGCATACCTGTGTGTATGTATACATAAACATATGAGAAAGTCTTGGTCTTCTTCACAATTAAAAAATAAATGTAAATGCTACTTCAGAAAAAATAGTGCCTGAAACAAAATCTATTTTATTACATTTCTGTTTTATTACATTTTATTACATTTATTTTATTACATTTATTACATATTTTCTTCTTATAATTCTGGAGCTCCACAGCAATCTGGCTTGTCCTTCACAATTTCATTTCTCTCAAGGCTTGAGACAACATGAGAACATACTCATCTCTAGCATTTCAAGCATGTAACTTCCTTTGTAATATTACATTTTTAAAATGCTTCAGTAGTCCTTCCTGCTATTGGAATTTATAGACTGAAAATTATGAAGAAGTTATCTGTGGAATTAAGAGACAAGCTTTTCTCATGGTGCTGTGTGTTATAGAATAAAATAAACAGTTATTTGCCAACTGACTGATGCCTTGCTGTGCCATGTATGTTTTTCCTCTTTTCCTACTTGGCTATTGTTCATCAGTTACTTTCATCTCTAACAAGGGATTATTAATTTCATTTCTTCTCTGTAGTTTCCTTTATAGAATAACATAATTCACTGCTATGTAAACAAGTAGGAATTCTGCCAATAATTTTATATTGTTTACTTTTAAGGAAGAAAAAAAAGAACATGGAATATTTTGGCCTTTTTTCTTATCCTACACTGTCTCTTTTCCTCTCCTCATGCACATTCATGGATGCACATGGATACACTGACATCAGTTTCTTTATCTAGCTTCAGAGACCAATAAATTTTATCACTTGAAAATGTAGGTGATAAAATGCTGGGGAATTAGTTACATCAAAAAGACAGAACCAGCCCATTTATAAATGCCCCGAGTCTCCTTTCTGCAAAAGGAAAATAATCCATATGCAGGGCATTAACTCTGTGCCCAGGAGAAGTGTCCTCTGGGTTCAGTTGGGTGTTTGAGAAGAACCATTTTACCTCCGTGAGCTGACCATCAAATGAACACCATCAGGAACCTGCAGGTTTGCTGAATCAGAGCAGCACATTGCCTGGTCTAATGCCTCCCTAGCTCCTGTGGTGATGGATATTGACAGCAAGGAAGCTGCCTGTTCTTGCTGCTAATTTGTTATCTGATTTATTGGTCTTTTGTGTGGATGTCACTTTTATGTATGATGTATTTCCAGTGTTGATGCTGTCTTCCTTCTGCTCACAACGGTGTTCCTGTGTCCCAGCAGATTCATGTGTTTGTGGCAATGAAAGAGACAGAAGTGATGGCTCTCCTCCTAGGATGAAGCTCATAAATTATCCCTTACAACCAAAGCACCAGCCAAAACAGTTTTTTCAAGTGGTCACAGGTGAGCGATGTCCAAAGGAACGTTCCTGTTCAGATGTTCATTAATGCATCTGTTTGCTGATCTAGGGTGTGCAAACTGCAAAGAGGTCACAATTTGCAGGTGCAAATTCATTTGCCAAAGCCCTCTGGAGACCAGCTTGATTCTGATGTCAGTGGATACAAGGTAAAGCAGGGTCTTAACCATTTGATTTCAACTGGTCTTTCTTTTTGAAGTGTTACATTACTTTGAGGGCAAAAATTTATGTCCATCAGGGAGAAAGCACAAAATAAAAGATGAGAGAGAAATGGAGGTAGAAATTAGAGCAATTACTATGACCAGCTGTGACTAAAGCTGCTGCCAATGTGGCAAGCTCAGTATATTTAATAGGTTTATAGCAAAAGATGGCTTAAATATCTGTAATTATGTAATAACTTCCTGTTTAAAATTGTATTACATGGAATTAAAGATAACTGCATTCCATGCAGCAAAATAAAGGTACTGATAAGAGGGGAATGAAACCTGGGATATTGTTCCTGCAAAAATTCTGAAAAGTTAAACCAAAAAATGTCTCTCCTGAAGCATGCATAGGGGGGAGAAAAAAACAGGACTATTTTACTAAGAGACAAATACTATGTTTAGAAGACCATGACTTTGAAGAAGCTATACATTCCTTTTGTAGGGGTAGAGAGGAAAAGTTGAACTCTAGATGAAAAGGCTGGAACTTGGAGCTGGGACAGATTCACTTCTTGTGCTGCCAACTTCCCAGGTGCCCAATTTCTGGGGATCTGAAAACATAGGCAAGAGTCACCATAATAAGAAAGTACCAGGAGATCAGAGTGCCCAACAGGACATTGTTTGGACTTTGACAGGTTCCCATGGCATCAGGCACTTCTTAAGAAAGTCTTTGCTTTTGAGGACTTGGTACTTAACAAACAAGAAAGGTGTTGGTTGGTTGGTTGCTTTTTGTTGTGGTTTTTTTTTTCCTGAAAAATTCTAACAAAACTTAGTGATGTTATAAATTAAAAAACCAAAACACAACACCAACGAAAAAACCCCACGAAACAAACAGCTAAGCATAAGGCATCTGAATTGGCTTAAAGTTTCTTACTATTTATGTCACCAAGCAGAATCCACCAGCTAAGCTCTCCTTGTCTGCAAATTTGGCTATTCCTTTTTCTATCACCTTTGGCTTAGGCACTGAAATCTTAAAGAAATTCACTGCTGTCCTGCTGAGGAATAAGATCCATCAGAGTCTGTGAACAGCTATATCCTTTGTTTTTCATCAGATCATCCTAGTTTTGTAGTTGATACACAGCAGTAGGCTGTATAACTCCTCACACTGCTTGCTCTCCTTGGATTTCTCAGAATCAAAGCTGTGGGGATGTCTGCAGTGCTCTATGTCTACACAAAAAAAGTGACCAGTGAATAAATGTAGTACTGGGCACTGGGCTGGCATTGTGGCTTTTTTGCCTGCCTTGCTGACTCCATTTTTTGCACCATGCAAAGTTTCTGAGCAAACCCTCCAGCCCTCCTGGCACTGACAGCTGAGCTCCTGTTGCCTCCTTGGACTGAGCTGAGGAGCAAATCTCCCTATGAGCAGGTTTTAGCATCCCTGCAAAAGACATTTTATCTTATTTATCCAAGTAGTTATTATTATCATTGTTCAGGATCCAATAAATATTAGAACATTAAGTTTTGTGAGTGAAGTTTGTATCTAAAGCTTTTACTTATTGTGGAAGCTTTTTCTAGAAAAAAAACAATAAAATAGCCTTACATTGAATGAAAGAATATGAAATAAAGCCAAGTGAATAACATTTTTTTGCACTTCATAAGACTAAATAAATACTAAAAAAAAAGCTGTTAAAAATTCTTTTTAAATCATTAATAATTGAATTTCAAGACTTTTAAAGACTTTTAAGCTGCTTCAGCTGAAGTGGCTGAGTTTGGCTTCTCTACTATGGACATTTGTGAGAGGCGGGAAAATGAGAGGCTCCCCTAGGTCCATTTATAAGGACTTACACAAAGAGATGGAGAGTGCCTGTCACCTCTTACAGCCCCCTTATCCTGCTCTTTTGGTGCCTGCCCCTGGAGGCAGGTTTTGCCCTTGCTGAGAACAGCACAAGTAAACCACTGTGAAAGTATTTGATGCAGGCAAAGAGCAGCATTCAGACCTTGAGACACCGAATGAGAAAGACCTTTTTGCTGGATTTTTTCATGTCACCCAACACCAATTTAAGATCAATAGTTTTTTCAACAAAAAGAAAGGAGAAAGGCTAAATTCCCCTCTCTTACATGCAGATGAGCTCTTTGCTTGTTATCAACATACATATCAGCTAGCTACAGCTCAGGCAGCCCTCTTTTAAAGATTTGGGTAGGTTTACAGCTGGTCCTTTTTCTTGTCATTTTCAGTGGCTTTTGGTACCTTTCTTGTTGTTTTATTTAACCTTTATTCACTGGATTTTATTTGTCTTGATCAATGGTAAGTGCACACCTTTCTGTTCTGGACTCTCTGTGGACTGCAACACGATTTTGTTCCCTTGACTGAGTTCTTCTATTATAGCTAGTTCTGTTTTCACTCTTAGAGTTTGGCTTTCTTTAATGCACTTTAAACACACATCTGAAAAGCTGTAAAGGCCAGACAATATCAATACTGTCAAGATCACATTGATCTTCCAACTGAAGCTGCTGGAAGGAAGGCTGACTGGTTTCTTGCCATATTTTGGGTTCAATTTTCTGATTATTTTGATAGCTTCAAAGTTTTTGTAGCAACAAGGGTGAAAACATCCTTGCCTTTTCGTGTACACCTGCTTTTGGTGTTACTTCCAGACAAGATGGCGCTGTCAGAAAATGTTAGATACAGCTTTTTGTGCTGTCTGAAACAGTTTCTCAGCTGCAAGCTTGAGAATCTGCAAGCTGGAAACAGCATTTTGAAAGCTGGTGTCCTGGGCAGAGTTTAGCATGTTGTGTTAACACTTTCCTTCATTATGGTTGTTTTTGCTGAGTGTTTTCTGCTTTTCAGGCAGTCCCAGTTTTCCTGAAGGGAAAGATCTGTAGAACATTAGCTTTGAAGGTAAATAACTGGCCACGAGGAATGTGCGAGGACAGAACATGTAGTGGGTTATATTTATGTCCACAGAAATGCTGATATGAGTTAGTTACAGGTAGCTCAGTTCTATGCTTTATGCTTTTACCCTCTGTTTTTTAGTATGTATTTTAGATGGTAAACTTGTAAAAACTCAAAAAAATGACAGTCTTTCCTAGGACAAAGAGCAGTGATGAACTGAGGGTAGGTCTGTTCCATAGAGAAGTGGTCCTGCAGAGGTCCCTGAGCAGTCAGAGCAGAGCACCATGAAGTCTTCACAGATAAGCAGTGGCTTTGGGGTTGGATATATGCTGTGCTCACAAGCATGTGCTCCTACTTTTGGTGTCAGCACAGGTATAACCATGTGTCTGTGTCCCTGATGTGTGAGGCATAGTACTAGCATTCATGGTGATGTGGACTTGTCAGGTTATTCCAGCTGGACCAAGAAACAGAGTATCACACATTCATTCATTCAACATCGTGATCTAATTGAAATAGTCTGTTGGCTTCCCCACAATAAGTGAAATAAATCTCACTTTCTTTGTCTGAAATGGGATATGAGAGTAATGAAATGGCTCCATCAGGCTTGGCAGCTTTGGGTTCCAGAAGGAATTTTACTGTGAAATTAGTTGGGATGTTTTCTGTTGGTGCCTTGTAGCCTGGACAGATCTATGCTGCAAAACCATTTAACAATTTATCTAACCACACACATGGGAAACAACATTTTCAAGAACTAAGACCAGTTTGTGCTATATCTTATGTCTCCTTACGTGGTGATTATCTTGGTCTCTTCTTAACCTTTCTTCTCATACTTCTTTGAGAACTTGAAAAGAATGAATGCGTCAAATCTGAGTTCAACTCAATATAATGAACCATGAACATTAAACCAAGACTAGTATATAAAACAGCAGAAAAGGTATTAAAACTGCAGTTCAAACTTAAATCTGTCTGCATATTATCCTAAATCATCTGATATGTTGTCCTACTTTGGGATAGAGCCAACCAAGTGAATGTAAAGAAACAATTAAGCCAAGTCAATAATACAGGAATGGAACAATATTAATTCTTCCCCCAGTTTATTACTACAAAAACCCCCAAAGCAGGAAAAACTTGATAAAATACCTTAGAACTTTGATAATACTAGTCTATTTGACCCATTGTTCCCAGGTTGGCCGGCCCAAGGCAGCGACAGCCTGTCCCGGGAAGTGTCCCCTGCCCTGAGCTCCTGAGCCGCACGTCCCCCCAGCCCTTGCAGGAGCCGTGGGGCAGGTGTCCGGTGTCACCTGCACCCAGCCATGGGGCACATGATGCCCCCATCCCCTGCAGGGAGCCCGGAGCTCATCTCCCCCCTGCCCCGAGCCACAGGGGATGTCCCCCCAGCCCTCGCCCTGCAGCCCCCGGCCCCTGTCCCAGCCCTGCTTCCAGGCCCCTCTCCCTCTCCCCAAGCCGGGCCCCACACCCCAACTCCCTCTTGCCCAGCTCCCCAAGTCCCGCTGGGCTCGCACGGCTCCAGCCGCACCTCCCGCTCCCCCCACGCCCAGCCCGGAGCTGCCACACGCTGTCCTGGCCCCTGGCACCCACCTGCCCCCCTCGCCCTACTGCCCACCCCGCTTCCCTGCTGCAGGGCCTTGCACGTCCCCCCTGTGCCAAGCTCTGCCCCACGGCCCCTCCCCGGGCCACTGGAACTCCCTCTGGCCCCTCTGCACAGTTTCTCCTCTTTTTCCTGCAGCAGCTCCAAGATGCCCGGCAGCAGGGTGAGGGTCTTTGCATGTGGGAGACACGAATCCTCCTTTGTGTCAATCAGCCCACGACGGTCTGTGAATCATGCAGGAACTTGTGCAGTACAGGTAGTGTGATAAAGTTTGAGATGAATGAGAAGAGGAAGAAGAATTTCAACTTTGAACTTATCAAAATTTTAAAATTTAAGTTGTGTAAATATGTAAGTACTAATGAATATTTTGCTGTATTAATCTTTAAGTTTGTATATATACATATATATACATATTATGCATATATATGCTTATTTTTCTCTCTTACTTGTCTTTGACTCTATATAAGAGCTCTTTCTCTAAGTGTTTTAAGAACAATGTGACTACAAATACCCAGCCCATGTCCAGAATTTCCTGGAACATGCTGCAAGTGTTTGAGCAGCGCCCCTGGAGGTATTTAAAAGATGTGTAGGTTTGGTGCTTAGGTACATGGCTTAGTAGTTGACTTGATAGTGCTGGGTTAATGAATACCAAGGGCCTCTTCCAGCCAAATTCTAGGATTCCATGATTCTATCTATAATCAAAGGCTCAATAAATAGAGGTGGGAAAGTGATTTTAATCTTTACTCCTGTTCATCTTTATGCCTGTTAGAGGACTACCACAGGCTGTTCTGGTGTCAACATTTTTTAAAAGGATCTTGGAATGGTGCTACAGGAAGGAACTGTAAAATGCCCTTCAGAGACTGCACAGTGTCTGAGAGATAATTTGATTGTAGTGTGTATGTATCTTCAGGGGAAAAATGCAGAACACTCCTTTAGTGACTGAGAGCTGCACACAGACGAGTTAAAATTTAAATGAGGTACAATATTCTTAAAACTGAGATGGATTAGCCCTCAGAACAAAGGAAATGTTTGAATTCTCATTGTATTGCTGTTGAAATCATGGCTGGATGTCCTTTCTGAAAGTCAAACACAACTTAGGGGACTCAGAGAGAAGTAACCAGCAGAATCTGAATGACCCATTAAACAGAGTCTGCCAGAAAAACCACATTTTCTCCTTTCTACTCTTCAGTTCTCTAAAGTGAAGCCACATCTTTCACTGAGAACTTCCTTCAGACTTGTTAATTTCTGAGCCACATTTCTCAGAATCATCCTCACATCAGAGAATTCAAGAGCATTCCACTTGTCTTATCTGAAAATTACATCACAGTTCTCTTTGATTAATCTTTTTAAATTTTTTTTTTTAAATTAAAAAAAAATCAATTATTTTTAAAAATTATTTTTGTGTAACACCTTATGAGATCTAGTTTAGGAGCCCCATGGTAGCCTCAGCAGCTCTGTAAGACTTACTACACAAACACAGATAAAAGTTTATATATTAAAGTAATGCCCTATATAAAACCTTGGTGGACTATCATATATAGGGCTGAATCAGGCAACCAATATAGAGGTAGAGGACAAGTTACCACCCACTAGCAGATCAATGTGAACTGCCTGCCTGCACACCATGAGGGCTAAAAGAAACTCATTTTTCTGGTCCTTACTGTGGCCTAAGGGCATGTATATGGACAGTTGCCATGGACCAGTTGGTGCACGGTGACTTGCTTCCCTGTAAGTGGTGTGTTTGAGTCTGTCTTCAATCTGTGTCTCTCCTGGTAGCTCAACACACCTAGGGGTGTTACTCAACTCTGGGGATATACATTTATGTATGTTCAAGAGAAGCAGTAAAAAGAAACAGTTGATCATAGTGAAAAATGCTACGTTTTCCTTCTCATCAGTCCTGCATAAAGAAGAGCTGCAGTTGAAAAGAAAGTCTGTTTGTTACTAGCTAGTCACAGACAGTGAAGAGAGATCACAGTTCATAATTTTGCCACTTCTGGTGCCAACTTTTCTATTTCTAATAGTGAAGCAAAAGATTAAAAACTGAGTTTTGGATTGTTTTTCCTTTAAATATATGAAAAATATTTGGCAGCTTTACTGAACTGTTGATACAGCATGCCTTGGGGGGGAGAAGAAGCTGTCAGTGGTTGACTGAACTGGAATGCTTGAAAAATAATGATAGCTAGCATATGCAGTTAGGCTGAAAGTGCACATAGAAACAGAGAATCGGAGAATCACAGGGGTGGAAGAGACCTCTGAAGATCATCAAGTCCAACCCCTCACTGCAGCAGGGACACCTAAGGCAGGTCACAGAGGAGCACATCCAGACTGGTCTTGAAAGTCTCCAAAGGAGACAGGGCAGCCTGTTCCAGGACTCTGTTACCCTCACAGTGAAGAATTTTCTCCTCATGTTGAGATGAAACTTCTTGTGTTGTCACTTGGTGCTGTTTCCCCTCGTCCTATCACAGGCACCACTGAACAAGAGACTGGCCCATTCTTGACATCCACCTGTTGGATATTTATAGACATGAGTAAGGTCCCTTCTTAGTCTTCTCAAGACTAAACAGGCCCAGGTCTCTCAGCCTTTCCTCATATGACAGATGTTCCAGTCCCTTCATCATCCTCGTAGCCTCTGTTGGACTCTTTCCAGCATATCCCTGTCACTCTTGAGCTGGGAAGCCCAGAACTGGACACAACACTCCAGATGTGGTCTTATGAGGGCAAAGTGGAGAGGAAGGAGAACCTCCCTTGACCTGCTGGACACACTGTTCTTAGTATATCCCAATATACTATTAGCTGTCTTAGCCACAAGGGCATGGTGCTGTCCCATGGATAACTTGATGTTCACCAGGACCTTGGCATTATCAGTAATGGTAAAAAAGAATATGTATCTCACACCTGTGACCTTTGAAAGAGAGAATGGACAACGAGTGGGGTTTTTTTCTAGCCAGATCTTCAACACCAAGACCTTTCCAAGCACATTAAAAACTTCTGGTATTTTTACAATCTGGTTTTCTGTTTAACTGTGAAAAGTGAGTCAGATGCTGCAAACACACCCAGAGTAGTCATCAGCAGCTGAGTGGTGCAGCTGACATACCCAAGGGAAGGGATGTCATCCAGAGGAACTTGGATAAACCAAACTAGGAAAGTTAATGCCCATCTGGAATTAAATATGGTGAGGGGTATCAAGGCTGACAAGAAGGGATTCTTCCAGCACATCAATAAAAGAAGAAAGACAAGGGAAAATGGAGGCCTGCTGGTGAATGAGGTCAGTACCCTAGTGGCAGAAGACACAGGGAAGGTGAAGTTATTGAATACCTGTTTTGCTTCAGTCTTCTCTGCAAAACCTGACCTTCTTGAATCCTGGATTCGGGTTGCACTGGCTTGTGTCAGATGTGGTCCCAAGGAAGGGAATGTCTGAAGGCAATTTATCCCAGAACACCCTCTACCTGCTTGCTTTGAAGACTTGGGGGCTTTCAGTTTCATGTTGTGCTTGACCAGGGGCTGTAAACTCCATTCAAATAGTCCAATTTCCACAAATGGATGCCAAAAAGAGAAGACCAGATGAATTTTCTTTTATGATCCAAGCTTGGATTTGAGTTTGAGTCTCTAGGGAGACAACAACATAAAGCTAAAGTTCTCTTTCATTCTGTTGTTCAATTGCTTTTTGTTTCAGCTTAGCTATCCTGTGTCTTTCTTGTAGATTTATTTCATAAATTTAGGTCACTTCCAGAGTTTTACATATGGAAATATAATTTTGCTATAAAAGAGTAGTCACAGAAAAACCTATTTTAATGTCACAAAAGCTACATGTATTATTTCAGATTCAGAGATAAAATAAAGGTTGGTGCTGCTAATTTATGCTACAGTAAGAGAGCAAATCAAGAAGTTACAGCTTGTTCTGGTGTCATATGAAAAAACAAAACAGACAACTGAGCTGAGGATTTTAATTTCAATTCCCAGGAAGATTTTCCATTTCCAGATATGTGGAGAATGCATCACACTCCTTCTGTCTGACTGCAGTCTAAACTAAATAAGAATATGGTCCATACCTTTCCATGATCTTCTCAAGATTTTTTTATATTATGTATGCCTGCCCATCATATTCAAGTTGGTGTGAAGGGAGATTCCCTTTAACAGATGAACAGCTGAATCTCCAAGATCCTACACTGGAAATGAAGAGATTCTTTGTGGAACTTGTTAAATTTGTCTAAAACCTGTAATATTCGTATTGTGATTTATTGATTCATTTCATATCCTGAACAACAGTTATTTTGTAAATCCTAGTGATTAGACTGACCATAAAATGAAAAAAAATGTTTACAAAGGCTTTTATAGATAAACATGAAACAGTATCATACTGAAGAAAAAGCACTGAGACTAATGATGTGGGATATACTTTCTGTTTTCTATGTTCCTCAGCTGATGCGCTTTCAGAAGGGATTTTCTTTACAGGTTTTATCACACCCATAGACATAAGCATACACATTCAATGTACAGCTATTTGCTGTGGTCTAAGAAATGGTTTTATACTGGGGAGTGAAATGTATGAAATGATTGCCCCAGGTTTATGGCTTTCTTTGATTCCACATTTAAAGAAAATAAAACAGTTGTCTCTTCAGCTGACCCCACATTTTAGTAGTAGTAGTGATTAAAAAAAAAACCCTGAACATGCCTAGTTTCATCCAGCCCCAATTTTAGATGTATTGCCCCCAAAACAAAAAATTGCCTTGAAATAACATGACTATTTTCTGCTTCACACCTCACAGAATAAATACATAAAAAAGAGAAGAATTGTTCCAGTTCCTAAATAAGAGCCTCTGGACTTGTGTTTTGATATTTAAGATCCTAATATAAGGAAAGATCATGCAGAGGCATAAATAGATCTGCCATTTTAAACTATGGTAAAGGTGTTATTTGCTGGTACAACGATACAGTTCAATAATTAAAATTATTACAGAACAGGTGGCATTCAGCAGCACATAAAATCCTGTACATCAATCATTCAGGAGAGGTGATCAATTAAACCACTTAGGGAAAGTGTAAGGTGGAATATTAATGTTTTAAAGGTATGTTATAGAGGCTGTATCCCTCTCTCAGGTTTCTTTTATTTTTTTTTTTTTTGTAACAAAATTTTTAAAAAAAGGAGTTGAAAGAGGAATTAAAGAAGTTTCATTGGAAACCCTGGGGTTCTATAGAGAAATTAGTGCTCCTAAGTACTTTGTGAACTACTTTTGGTTTTTTTACACTTGTATCCAATAGATCTTATATATTTTTTTCAAATAACAACTGAGATATTTGATGTCTAAATATGATATCCTTAATTTATATGAAAAAATAGTTTAGTTTTACTCTTTGACTGAGCCTAAGCCTAGCAATTAGAATCTCTTAGATACCTGAAATAAGCCAGGTAACTAGAATCAGTGGTATTTCTTGGTTTCAGAGGAGTGTTTTGGGTCTTGTGCTTCAACTGTGATCAGAAGGAAAAAAAGAAAGAAAAACAAGAAAGGTAATCTACTTTTGGGTCTTAAGGAAGAGTATGTTTGGAATTAAACTAGAAATGTCTACCAGCTTTTACTGTTGGAAGCCTGGTACAATCTTTGTTTCCTCTATTTAGGCCACTGTTCCATTGCTGGTGGTCACCCACAGAATGAATATGACTCACTGACACCAGTAAGGGTTCTCAAATTGCAAGAATATTAGACACTCTTGAGATGTTATTAGTGCTCACATAATTCTTAATTTGGACGTAAACTTCCCTCATTCTCCCCAATTTTTCTTTCCCTTCCTTTTAACAGTCATTCAAGGAGTGTTTCATAATGTAATTATTACTAGGCATAAACCAAATAAATGGTTGGCCCTTTAAGTTATGAATTATTTTTTATGCCTCCTGTTAAATAGCAGAAATTAGCATAGTAAATGCTGTTCTGCAAGGGAACTATTCTTCTTTTTAATAAATATTCTGGGAATAGTTTTATACATTTTGCAAGCTTGAAATCCCCTGGTTATAAATCATCAGTGTTCCATATGGCACAGGCATGTTTTAAACTGTGTACCCACTGGAAAAATCTGTATATTGTTTTTATGAATGCTTTTCCCTTGCCCCCTAAATTTATAAATCATATTGTCACCTTCCTAAGTTGTTTATTTTCCAATTTTTTTTTTTCCTGTCTGCAGTAAGGGGGGAGAAACAAGATACCTTGTCTTTTTTTTTTTTTTTATAGCTGTTTAAGCTGGTACAAGTGATGGAAAACATACATTGTATTAAGGATTCAGCTCAGTTTTCAAATCACCTGTGTTGCTATTGAATGCCTTCCCTGAAAACAAATGCAAAGAACATTTGATTGCCTACCTAAAAATAGTGCTTTTTAATGGAAAGTAAAAGATGCTGAACCTGCAATGGAGAATGTGGGAAGCAGCTGGGGCTCTGCTGGGCTGCAAGTAGCCACAGAGGATTCTATCACTAGTAACCTGGGTGATTTGGTCTGATCCCAGATGATTAGGCACTTTCTGACAGTCACCACCAGGTTTAAGCTCTCCTTCAGCAAATGACCTTCAGGATGCCCTGTAGTAGAAAGCATTTCAATGTTACTTCTGAAAAAAAGGGAAACTTTACATTGATTATTATTTTCGTGTAACAGCTTTACATTTAATAAAATCATTTCATAAAACGCTCCGACTGCAGATTAAAGCTTGACATAATGATCATTTTTCTGTCCCTTGGAAAGGGTACACAGATTGAAAAGGTATGCTTCACTGAAGCACCATGCAGCTAGTGTGGCATTACTTGTGGAGAGTACATTGCTGTATCATACATGCTGTCTCCATCTTCCCCTGCTGCACTGGAACCTTCTGGTGCATGAGTTAACAGCAGCTCTCCTAAAAACAGCTCGGGGAAGTGGCCCAGAGGCTCATCTTAATGATTCTATCACCTCTCATTTTATGCATTTGAATGATATAGAAGAATATTTGTTATTTTGATGTTAAACAGCAAGAACACAAACCTAATATATCCTGCTACACTAGTCAGTGATTCCTCTGGCAGTGAGGGGGGAGGGGATTTTCAGCTTGATGCAAGTCATAGACACTGGAGTAGTTTATAGTAAATTCAGACATCAAAGTCATCTTGACACCCAGCGTCAGATTACTTTGCTTAACACCCCTCAGAACAATGACAGGTGCCTTTCATCTTTGCCACATTGAATTCCCTCACTGGGCTTCTGAATTTGAACCTGCTTACTTCCTAGTAACTTCATAAAATCGGGAGCAAAAGATTATTTGCATGAGCAGTCTCACTAAAGTTAATGGTGCTACCACCACTACTGCAAAAAGGAGGGAAAACTTTGTACTCCAGTCCAATACTGAAAAAAGGAGTAGGTGAGATAGATAAAAGAATATGGCCTGAAACAATGCAGGGAGTAAGTTGCCAATTGATTCCATGAATTAAATACAAATAAATACTATTTTCCCTGGCTTCTCCTCTTATCTCTGTGCCAAGGTGTAGGATCTCTCACCATTCATGACTGTCATAAACAGGTGTTTCTTGAGGAAAACAAACCCTCTCCAGGCCTCAAATATTAGAAACTTGAGTAATTGAAAAAATTCTCACAATACTACAGGAAAATTTGGAAAGCAAAGATTTAAATATCTACAGGGAAAAGTTGGACTGATAAAAGAATCTACCTGTAGTACTTGTTATATTAAGATTGGAACAGTCACATGAAAGGCACACTCTCTTAGTTGACTATAAAAAGTAGACACTCTGATAACAGAAAATGGTGTCTGAAATAAAGAGAACCTGGAAACTCAGGAGGAAATCTTTGTGGTGTTTGAAAAAGAAAACAAACACCCCACAGAATAAGAGAGAATGGAAAAAAACCCCACACCTCCCCAAATGTTTAGAAGTAAAGTATTAATCATCTGCTTAATGAAGAATAAAGCTAGAGAGGGAGGACAGTTCTGTCTTGGAAAAGGACAGAAGTCATAGTTATTGTCTGTGTTGATAATTTAGAGGACGAAGACTCTATGACTGTTCACCTACTTCCTTCTCTAAAATGCTCTCTGAATACAATCATTTAGGCAAATCCGACCCCTGTTGCTTCAGATTAACTGGTGTTGTTTCCTAAATAGCCAGAGGAATCATAGTTACGGTACATTGTTGTTCTTGTACAATATAGCTTTCCTTCTCAGTCAGAGAATAGGTCCTTCTTTTTATTAAAGAGTTTCTCTTGTGGGTAGAAAACGACTCTCCACAGAGAACCATCACAGCTGTGAGTCTAACTGCAGTTGGATACAAGTCTGCTCTGCCAGATAAATGCCAAGGCCCGAATAGCCCTTTTGTGTTTAGAAACTCTTCTGGGTGGAATATGGAACAGATTTTGAACAGAAAAGGAAAGGATTTCAGGCCAGATGGTTGATCTGATGGAGCCCCATTCTGACAGAAGGAAAGGGTAGTACTGAGTAGTTTAGCAGTTATGTCAGAGAGAGAAGAAAGCCCCTCTGCTAAGTTAATGGAGATCCATGATTGTGCAGGACTCCAGAGTAATATGACAGCTTCTGATAATATGGAACGGGAAATCACTAAAGTAATGTGATAAAGTTTTCATGTTGTTTTATTGTTTCAGCATTTCCTGAGGGGAAATGGACAAGATCCATGTTGTTGCAAGCAAGTCCTTATTAATCAAAGGTTGTATTTGTACCTGCATGTGTGTGATCTGAGTTTGGCTGCCTTAATCTGGTTTTGTACTTTTTGATAAGATTTGTCTCTTCAATAGGAAACCCTGGACGAGGGTTTGTTTTAAATTGTAGATCTACAAAATGTTGATTCATTTCATATAAAAGATCTAAACTGAGATTACCAGGTCCTACAGTGTATCTAACTTGTCATCGAATGCAATCCTTGATAGTAATGAGGATCAGCAATTTATTAAAGAAGAGAAAAATCCAGAATAAACGTTGGTTTAGGATGCCAGGTAAAAAGGTTAAGAAAGCCACTGCATCTAGGGCAAAGCAGCAATGAAAGGCAGCAACAGCTCACTCCTACAAAGATCCACATTTTTTTGCCATCTGGTCCTCTCAGAAAGGCTGATGCACTTACTGATAAGACACCTGTGGTGTCTGAGAGTCAGTGTCTTCTAGTCCTCACTGAGATTAGTCTTTGACCTCTTTGATGTCTAAGAAAGAAAAATGTGATCTGGCATGCAGCCCTCCAAAGATTGCCAGCTTTCTCATCAGAGAGTGGTCCCTGAGAAAACAGGACCTAGTTTACATGTTGCTGTTTTATTTGCACGGAAATTGCATGTAAATCTGAAAATGAAATGCATGAATAACAGGGTTTTTTTTATAGCATTATAAAAGAACTTCGATGAGAGACCTTTATGGATAGTGTTTGGAACATGTCTGTGGTGAGCATCCAAGAAAGGGATTTATTTACAGTATATTTAGGCAGTTTATGAAAGTTCTAATTAATCTCTTCATCTTTAAATGTGATTTATGGTGTTGAAGGCAGAAGCCATTTGAGACCACTGTATGGCATGTACTGTGGTAGTACTCATTAAAAATATTAATTCCAGTGTCTCCTTTCAGTGTCTTACATCTAAGTATGTAAGATAAGATGTAACAAAATCTGGAAATGTTGACATCAGTTTTTCAAAAGTGCCTCACACTTAATTCTGTGAATAAAGACTTATTAACTTAAATAAGTATAGCTGAGTGAATTTTAGCTCTTCTTTCAGGTCATACTTCAAAATTATCAAAAGATTTAATTGATAGAAACAGATTTTTTATTTTCCACATCTGACCAACACAGAGACTACCCTTTCATACAGCTGGTTGCAGAATCGTAGAATAACTCAGGTGGGAAAGAACCTCATGAGACCTCTAGTCCAACTCTTGACACAAAGCAGGGTCAGCTATGGGATCAGACCAGGTTACTCACAGCTTTATCCAACTAGGTCCTGAAAACCTCCAGTGATGGAGAATGCACAGCTTCTCTGGGCACAGCCTGCTACACTGCCCAATACACAGAGGAAATGTTTTTCCTTATACCCAGTGGGAACTTCATATTTTCAACTCATGCCCATTGCTACTTGTCCTCCCATCATTACTCCATTTTATTAATGTCTGTCTGACATCAGGGAGGCAAAAACTGGGTGCAGCATTTAGATGTGCTCTCATGAGTGCTGAGTACAAGGGGATAATGTGACCCTGTTAATAGAGCCCAGGATGCTGTTGGCTCTTTCCTGCCCAGGCACACTGCTGGCTCATGCCCAGAGCATTTTTGCAGATCTGCTCCCCACCCTGTATCGCTGCAGAGGGGTCTTCCTTCTCAGCTGCAGGACTTGGCAGTTGGCCTTGTTGCATTTCGTCGGGTTCTTGTTGGCCCATTTCTCCAGCCTGTCTGGGTCCCTCTGAATGGCAGCCTGCCATCAGAAACAGCAACTAGTTCCCCAAATTTAACATCATCTGTAAAGTTGGTGAGACCACAGTCCATTGCCTGCTCCAGATTGCAGATAAAGTTGTTAAACAGGATCCATCTGGCTATCCATTCATCCAGACTGTGATGTGCTAACATGATTATGTGAATGCTCAATGAGTCAGAGTAAGTAATGAGACAAAGTAAGTAATGTCCATGTCTCTCTCTTATTGACAAGTGCAAAGGTGTATGGGGTTTCCTTCAGTCAGACTCTGTAGAGTGATCATTAACAGAAATTTCTCCACTTATCAGGAAAAGTTACTCCGAGACCAAACCAGAGTTATTAAATTGCTAAACTTGAGTGCATCCTGCTTACAGTTCATAAGCTGTTGATCATAACAAGCCCTTTCACTGGGAAGATCCAAAAAGAACCAAATACAGAAGAATATATACATAATATAGTCCTGATGATAAACACTGCTTTTGTGACCTTTCTTCCACAAATACATTTTGGAACCTACAATGGACTTGTCACAATAAAGGTTGTATTCAATTGTGAAAGAGATGAAAATTTAGATGTCTTAATTTGTGACATTTGGCTGCAGTGCATCAAGATGAACTGTAGATGTATGCAAAGTGGTTACTCAAGGTAGATGTATGTGAAGTGGTTATTCATAGGACTACAGGCATTTTTGGTGCTTGAGCCATGTCCTCAGACATTTGTAAGAATGTACAAGGTCCTTTTATCTTCTCAAATGCAGACTGATTATTTTCTTCTAGGTGTGCAGGTTTCAGAGTAGCTTCTATGGAACTTTCTCAATGAGGCTGATTTGCTGTAGATTTAACATGTATTTGTGCTTTGAAAACAGAAGAATGTCAGACTGGCATCCTTTATAAAGCATAATAATTATATTATTAATGGCTTACAGTTGAGTCAATATTGCTTCGAGAAGTCATTATGCAAAGTCCATAACCTCTCAGCATCATCTTCAAAGAGAAAAAAAGAGCAATATATCTAATGTAATTAACAGTTAAAATTCTTCAAGTACTCCATGGTTTACCAGGTATGAGGTTATGGTACGATGGGAGCCTTGGGGAACTGGAGATAATTGTGTGGTCAAAATGGGTCTGATCTTGGGTAAGCTGTTAACTTATTACCATAAGCTAATTTATTAAACACTCTAGCAGTTGTTTAATGAGCTGTCTAAAGTAGAGAGATGATTGCTACCAGCAGCAAAAAAATTAATAAATTCTATATACAGAAAGGATTTTACACCGTTATTGAGTCCCTTTCAGAGCAAGGGTTTTTATTTTCTAGAGTGGAGGTCTCTTGCTACATACTTCCTTTCAAACACAAGAGATGAACTGTACTTAAATCACAACAACAGTACATTGAGATTTATGCATTTATATGTCAGGGCCCTCAATGTGCTTTCGTGTCAAGGTTTTTGACATCAACTGGATCAAGTACATCAGCACAGTGGCTGTGTTTCTGCTGCCACATGCAGCTTTAGAATTGTTTAAAGATATAGGAAACCCCCAGTATCCTTAGAGAAACTTTGTCTGTATTTATTTATATACAAAGGAAGCAGAAGGTTTGCTAGACATTGACAGATACAGACACAGGATTTGATGCAGAACTCCAAAATGAAGTTTTATTATCTTGTTCCTGGCAATGCCCAGTACCAGCTGCTTAAAAGGAAGATGAAAGAAGAAAGAAGGAGGTGACAGTGGCTTTTGGAAGAAATGTTTGTCTCCTTATAGTCTAATAGTTCCTTCTATACCAGCCAGCAGCCTGATTTATAGAGCCTGAGCTTCGGCTACTGTATCCAAATGACACATCAGCAGGTTAATGAAAAGGGGTTAAAAGATGAGAGGGAACCTGTGATCTCTGAGAAGATCCTACAGCTGAATTTTAACCTGTAGCTACAGGTGTAAAAGGACTGACCCTTTTAATGAAGAACACTGTGCTTCGGTGTATGAGAACATATCTAGCAAAATTCCTGCTTAGGTTTTTATTCTACTATAAGCCATGCCATTATTATAATATTTTTTTCTGCTTTGATCCTTTTCTGGAACCCAGCTGTTCTATTAGCATCAGCAATAACTTGCAGTAGGAGGCTCCATAGTTTAATTTCTGTCAGATGAAAAGGTTTTTCTGTCACCAGATTGATGTTGCAGCCTTTTTTCATTGTACAATCCCCTCGTGTTCTTTCATGAAAAAAGGGTACTTAGCAAAACTCTTCCTATTTTCTCTGCACTATTAATTTAATTTGCTTGCATTCTTTCATTTTTCTGCTTGTTTTTTTTCTAGAAGAAAACTGCCCCTTTTTTTCCCTCCTATTTACTCAATTGTATTTCTCTTTATACAACCTGTCCACTTATAGAGGTGTTTTTTTTTTCTTGAGTCATGATGAGCAGAGAAATAAACATGGTAACTGATGTTGACATTCATTAGTAAAAATTCAAGTGCCATGTACTGTTGTGAATAAACAAGTTGATTTAGGACAGTTACCTGCATGATTCCAGATATAGATAATGGATAATAGATCTGAGATTACAGGAAAAAGCAGCTATTTGGGCCTGTAATTACTAAGCACGTCCATTACTGATCAGGATTTCTCCCTGTCCACCTGCAGTCATTTATGACCATCTAAAATATTAGGATTTTAGGCCAATGCCTTTGTAGTCTTTGGAAGTACTTGGGAGATGTTTGTATAAAAAATGTTGGTACCAAAATATGGTATCAATAGAAGAAACGTATTTTTATTTTCTAACTCTTCAGTAACACCCATTTGTACAGCACACATTTTCCAAGCCCCTGAAAGCTGACTCTGCTCCAATCTGATGCATGTTGTATGTCACCCAGACTTCCATGTGTGTTTGACACGAGAGTGACCCTAGAGGATTAGATCAGTGTAGAAAATTAACTGTATGCTTCTATTTATAACATGAAAGTCCGTTATTTACCTAGTTAAATTGTTTTATTACAGAAGATAGTGACAAAAGAATTAATTCTTTCCATCTGTAGTCTTGTCCATGCCAATTTCAATTTTATTCTTTGGTCTATTTCAGTTCATTTATATTAGCCTAATTTTTCTGTGGTTATGCAGTTACTTAAATATTAACCAAAAAATAGGGATATAAGATACAGGAATCTCATATTAATCCATTGTCCATTAGAGTAACTGGTGCAGACCTGAGATATTTAAATTACACCTGGGTAAGCACTGAAGCACAAAGTTTATAAAAAATGTTTTATGCATATGTATCTCTATATAAATATTTTTAATAACATAAATGATGCAAAAATGTCGCCAATTCCTGATAAATCATGTGAACAGTTTCATATTAGTAACACAATAATGCATCAGCTGCAGTTTTCTTTCATGTCTTTTTTATGCTGGGGCAGATCATGTCTTTGGACCTTCTTCAGGACTCATTTTATTCATATGATTAAGGGAGGTCTTTCATGGTTAGCACAGCAAAACCTTTTTTTGGGGGCTCATCTTTCTTTGCATAAGCATATAGTGAAAATATGTGTAACCTATACAACATTTTACCTTTATCATCATAAAGCTTCAGTTAATGGGCCTAGATCTAAATGTGTGAATCCTAAATCCTTTTCAGATAAACAAATCATCCTCTCATGGCCAAGCTGCAAAGTTCAGCAAGTACTTAGCAAATGTGATATGATCCAAAAACCACTGATATGGGAGAAAGAAGCATATTAAGGCTTTAATCATGAGAATGTACCCATTTCTGCTTCAGCTGAAACTAGTAAAGCAGAATATTTTGTTGATTTTTTTTTTTTATGAATTCAGTATTTTTTATGGTGAGTGAAAGGACACCATAAGACCACTCTGCCCCTCTTTAAAAAGTTCATGTTTCATACAGATTTCAGCGTTTGAGGTACCAATATGGTAATGGGCTAACAAAAAAACCTATTTATTTTTGTGTATTTGGAATATTTCTAGGTACTGGAAAAAAAAAAAAAAAAGCAGCTTGATTTCTCAGAGTTAAATAAATCTGGACTAGAGTTTCTATTTATCTGGAAAGCTGTGACATCCCTAGGGAGCAGAAATCCTAGGGAATGAATGTAACACTAAGTGACTCAGGGAATGAGTAGCATAACACACAGCACACTGTAACTGCCTGAGGAAACTGCTTTGAATAATGGTTAGGATGAAGATAAACTACCTCAGTGAGTTTGTACTCAGGACATAAGTGGAGACATTTGATGATGTATTATCTAATCTCAAAAAAGGAATGCTTTTAGGTACTTAGAGTCATAGAATCATAGAATCATTAAGGTTGGAAGGGACCTTAAACACTATCCAGTTCCAACCCCCCTGCCATGAGCAGGGAACCACCAGACCAGGTTGCACAAAAACTCGTCCAACCTGGCCTTAAAAACCTCCAGGGATGGGGCATCAACAACCTCCCTGGGCAACCCATTCCTGTTCCTCACCACCCTTAGAGTGAAGAGTTTCTTCCTAATATCTAACCTAAATCTCCCCTCTCTCAGTTTAAAACCATCACCCCTTGTCCTATCACTATCTTCTCTAATGAAAACCCCCTCCCCAGCTTTCCTGGAGCCCCTTCAGGCACTGGAAGGTGCTCTAAGGTCTCCCTGGAGCCTTCTCTTCTCCAGGCTGAACACCCCAACTCTCCCAGCCTGTCTCCAGAGCAGAGCTGCTCCAGCCCAAGGATCATCTTGGTGGCCCTTCTCTGGACCTTCTCCAGCAGGTCTATATCTTTCTTGTGCTGAGGGCACCAGAGCTGTGCAAAGTATTCCAGGTGGGGTCTCACCAGAGAAGAGAAGGAGGGGCAGGATCCCCTCCCTGGCCCTGCTGGCCACACTTCTGTTGATGCAGCCCAGGATGCAGTTGCTCTCTGGGCTGAGTGCAGCTTATAATACTCTGTGTAACGTTGCCCATAATGATCAAGTACAAGGCTCCTTAGGTTGCAGCCACGTGGCAATGACCACTGATCTAATGCTTGTGAAGCCAGTGGTGCCATCACTGTGTGTGGCAGATGGAGGCACGTTCAGCCTTTGAAGCAAGGTCAGGAGTCTTGATAGTTAAAATGCTGGGTCAGCAATAATAATTGTGACATTCACTATCCTTTTTACAGCTTCATTATGTTTTATACATGCAGTAAAGGTGTACAGCTCTTTTCTTCATGCACACCTCACCTCTAATTTTAGCTGAATGATTTTTACTGCATTTCTTTGTTAAAAAAAGTGTTTTGTTGAAAGAAAAAAAAAAAAGAGGTATTTCTAAACTGGATTGAAATTTTGCTTTTTAATTATGATTATTTTTTAAATTTTGGCATATGTTTTCCAAAAATATAATTCTTCCAGCTAATATTGTTCCTAATTGATACTGAAATATTTATTTGGACTCTACATGACATGCTTTACTACGTAATTATTACATTAGAAAAGATTAATTATTCAACATCTTTATATCAGAGTTTTGATGACAGAAAAAAAATTGATTTCATATTGTGGGCTGAGAATACATTTTTGAATGTTCAGGTTATAAAAATGGCCTGACTAGACCTATTGGCATTTTAAACACTGGACCATTCTGAGCACTTTCAAAATGGTGGGTTATTCTACATTCATCAGTCTTTAAATACTTTGATCCCATAGTATTCATAATAACATTCAAACTAAAAAAAGACCCAAAACCAGAAAAAAAAGCAACAAACCTTTAGGATGATTTATCCTGTGCAGCTCAGGAGGTGACTGTTATCTCATACACAGGATGTTGCCTCTGAGAGGCATTTGTGAGTACACAAATCCACAGTGAACTGAATAACTTTAAGCTTGTCAAGTCAATAAGATTAACTATTCTCAGTTTGATTAGTTAAGCTCTGTGTGATGCTCCTACCTGGGTCTAGGAATATGGTTAAACTGGGCCACAGGGAAGAAAACTTGCATGGTAATTAAGTGAAAATTTATTTTCCTTCCCTAAAAAATTACATTTACATTTTGCTATTATATTACCCTCTGAGTTTATTTTCTGGGCTTTTCATATTTTCAAGGGCTTATTTTTTATTTGCTTATGAGACAGGATTTTTTTTAATGTTGTTGCTGGTGATGAATTAGCTGCTACCAAAGCAATATGTTTAGAATTGTTCCTTACAAAGAAAAGGAATTTTCTTTATTCCATGCAGTTAGGATCCTCAGTAACCCCTACAGTGTGTACAGAACACTTAGAGTGGGATGAGGGATAACACCAACAGCCAATTTTATCTGGAATCTTTATAGTAATGTGTCAGATCTGTTCGATCATGCAGATCTACATGTGTATCAGCAAGGTGGATGAACACAAAAGCTTTTAGATTTAGAAAGAATTTGTCTTTCACAGAATCACCAAGGCTGGAAAATACCTTTAAGATCATCAAGTCCAGCCTATGACCTGATCCCAACAATTGGGCCAGACCATGGCACTAAGTGCCACCTCCAGCCTTTCCTTGAGCACCTCCAGGGATGGTGCCTCCACCACTTCCCTGGGCAGCCCATTCCAATGTCTGATCACCCTCTCCATGAGGAAATGCTTCCTAATTTCCAACCTACACCTCCTCTGGAGCAGCTTCAGGCCAGGCTCTCTTGTCTTGTCACTGGTTGCCTGGAAAAAGAGCCCAACCCCACCTGACTAAACCTCCCTTCAGGTAGTTGAAGAGAGTGAGAAGGTCCCCCCTGAGTCTCCTCTTCTCCAGGCTAAACCCCCCCAGCTCCCTCAGCCCATCCCTATGAGACTTTCCCTCTAGTCCCTTCACCAGCCTCGTTGCTCTCCTCTGGACCTGCTCCAGCACCTTTTGGAGCCATACTCTCTTCTTTATAAGGATGTTGCATTTGATTTAAATCGTAGTGAAAAAGAAATAAGACTTGCACACAGGGTTTGTGCTGAAAACAATATGTCAGAAGCTTTGAATTTTTTTACCTCATTGCCCTCTGACCTGTTAACTCTAAATGCAACTCAAGTTTTCAAAACTGATTTTGTCTCTGGACAGCCACATTTTTAAGGCTATAGGAAGTACTATTTTCCAAAGATGCACAAGTGCACTCCATAAGTGTTATTTATAGGTACTACAGTTTTATTGATCTACTCCTTTCATAGTTCCAGAGTATTTGAAAAATCTTGCTTGGATTTGGCATAAAACTGGGAGGGGAGTGCAATTAACTCTTACAGGCACAATTAACTGTTTCCATTTTCCTGTTCCCTGCACAACAATATCCTTGGAATGATCCAATGTTCCAATAGAAATGTAAGTGCCAATCCTCCAACCTGTCATATAGAAGATTATTTTTCTTCTTCTGTATTATGCATTTTTTTCTTAATAAGAGCTGACATATTTATGAAAGGAAGCAGCCCTCTGGGTAAACCACCAGCCAGAGAAGGTGAATAAATGTGAGTGTCTGTAGCCAAGTCCCTTCCCTCTAGCCTCTTATTTTGCCAAAACCAACACAGCCCAAATATGAAAGCACCCTCATTTGCCCTTCAGAATGTTTTTACAATCTTCAGTCCTTTATGCCCCACAACATCTCTTATATTATCACTGAGGTACAAGTCACTGCAAAGGATTTGCAAGACAGAACATTTCAATTCCTTTTAGCATCCTGCCACGCAGCTGAATTCACTAGTCCAAGTTAAATTCCAGGGCTCTCCACACATGATATATGGGAAGTTAAGTCCCTAAGAATGAAGCTGGCAATTGGTAACAAGCATTAACTGGTCGCTGGAAGATGCTGAAGTGCTAAGGTAATACCTTATCCCAATCATACAAACATTTAGGAGCATGATCAGAGAGACTCACAACAGCCAAACCCATCCTACTTCTCAGTGTCCAAACCAGGTGAGACATTTATTTCAAAAAGAACACATAAAGGGGAAGAATATATTTACCTAGAAGAATCCTTCAAATGATGCATTACCTAGGAACTGGACCAACCAGAGAATAAAAAAAGAGCTGTCACAAGCCAAAAAGGAACATAATTCTCTCTGGATATTTCAGACAGTCATGTAAGCTGTTGTTGATTATTATCTAATTAGAGAAAAAGATGGAAGCAAGAAAATAGTCAGCCTAGATAACATGTTTGAAGTGCTAAAATTAATCCTGAAGGCTTGTGTTCCACACCAAGACTTGGAGTAGACTACTGAAACCTGGATTCTGATTTTATACTCCCCTTGTAGCAGCTGCCAGTCAGCCTTTCAAATCACACACATCTTTGATGTCAGGCTATTGTTCCATTTAGGTGCAGCTCACTGCTTCTTTCAACTCAATCTCTTTTAATCTTGCAAACCAAATAAAGCTCAGTAATGCCAATAATATGTCAAAAATGTCCTTACCTCATTGACATTCCCAGTGGAAATCTACTTTTGAAATAATCTCTCAGCTAAGTTCAGATATGTTCTGCAAACCATGAAACATCATTGAGAAGTACTTAGTGCACATCAATAAAAGGAAAAAGGTAGCCAACAGGAATCATAATAATAGTTAATTGCAGGGTATTTGTGCAGTAGAATTAGATGTGCATAAAAATAAAATCTGATTTCATGTGCATGCTATTATTGCTCAATAGCATTTATTTATAAGAAATAATTTTAGAGTGTATTTCTAGTGCTATGTAAGTGGGCAGAATAACAATTGACTAAACCTGCTAGAAAAGTTTTGATACTGCAGGCAAATAGGTGCTGCAGATCTTAAGGATTGTCACCTATTATGAGATTTATCTGTGGTGGTAAATATTTTCATTGGCAGTTTAAAGACATAAAAAAGCTGCCACCTTGATATAACATCATATGCATATGTGAGGTGCCAGCAGTTTTTCCTAATGTGCTTCTGCAAAGCAAGATTAAGGCAGGAGAGATTTAACAGCCTCTAAGTCACACAGAGTCATCTGAGCTTAGTTGGCAGAGAAGCAGGTGAATACTTGGGAGCTCTGGGACTGAATGGGGCTGAAATGGGGCTCTGATTGTGTTTGAGCTGTGAAATATTCATGGCATGCTTACGCCTTTAAAATGACATACTGAATATAGAGAGTGAATATATAGCAAATGGCAGCCAGAACATATACCTGATATACTTGTGTTCCTTTATTGATTGAGGAAATGCAGGTTTCTCAGATATAAAGCTTACAGCACCTAATCCTGGTCCAAAGTTAGTGTCAGATATCACATTATCACAGAATCATGGAATAGTCAAGGTTGGAAGGGACCTTCAGAGATCATTTAGTCCAATCCCTCTGATCGAGCAGGGTCAGTTAGGGACAGTTTTCCAGGACTGTGTTTGGACAGGTTTTGAAGATCTCCAGTGATGTAGATTCCACAACCTCCCTGGACAGTCTGTGCAGCTGCTTGGTCACCTTCACAGTAAAAAGTGCTTTCTGATTTTCAGATGGAAGATGATCAAGGCTCTTGTGGATTTTCTACCCCAGTCTGTTACTCTGCACAAGTATGATGGTGCTGGAAACCTCTGCTGAATCCTTACACTCCCCTGAACATGATATGCAAGGTTTCATAGCCTTTATTGTCAGAATAATGCCTTTCTTTTTGGGACTGAAATACATTTCTGTTACATTCTTTGAAAAAGCAGTGACAACAGGAAGAAAATAGATTGTGAACTACAGAAGCTGGAGAAAGGAAAGACTCAATATATCATTTAAGCCATCTTTTTTACAGTATGAGATTATTAACACCAGTTTATTCTTAACTATTTAGTCGTGCCTAATCTGGTGTTGCATTCAGGAGGCAGATTTCTGTCATTTACACTAGCAAAGTAGTCAACAACCTGCCCTTTATCACTGTTAAAATCAACTTCTTGAGACTATCTAAGATTTTCAAGGAATCAAATTGTTACCTATAAGCCTTACTCCCTAAACTTCCTTTTAGAAACCTTCTAGAATTTTTTTTGCTTGCTTTATATAACTGAACACTTCCCACACAGTTCCTGTTGTATGTGCTGATCTTGTCGTTAGCTCCTCTGGGTTCATCGAAACTACTGGTCAGTAAAAGAACACTCCAATGAATGGCAACAACTGGTGATAGGATCACCCTGGAAAATGAATTTGTAAATTTCTCTCTATATATATATATGAACATGCTGAAACATGTCCAAAGATGGGCCACAAGGATGATCAGAGGGCTGGAGCACCTCTTCTATGAAGACAGACTGAGAGAGATGGGGTTATTCAGCCTGTGAAAGAGAAGGGTTCAAGGAGACCTTATTGTGGCCTTCCAGTGTGTTAAGGGGGCCTAGAAGAGAGATTGTGAGGGACTTTTTAGAATGTCAGTTAGAGGTAGGACTAGGAGGAATTGATCAAAACCAGAGGTGGGTTGATTCAGATCAGATGTTAGGAAGAAGTTCCTCACCCTGAGGGTGGTGAAGCACTGGAACAGGTTGACCAGAGAGGTTGTGGCTGCCCCATCCCTGGAAGTGTTCAAGACCAAATTGGATGTGGCTTGTGCAACCTGATCTAGTGGGAGGTGTCCCTGCCCATGGCAGGTAGGTTGGAACTAGATGATCTTTAAGGTCCCGTCCTACCCTAACAATTCTATGATTCTCTATACGCTCTTGGGAGGACAAAATCGTATCCTCCAGCAAAGAAATTCAAGGAGACATGCTATATTTATTTCATTCAGTTATTGTTTAAAATCAGCTTGAAATGATAAATAGACACTCAGTGTCCAGTGATCCATCATCCAGTGGCACATACTGCAGTAAAATGTACTTCTAAGAGGGACACAGAAGAACAAAAGCAGGAGTGAAAGGAGTGTTAGCTCAGTGGTAGTAAATCACTTGTGAGTTGTCTCTGGTGGTGCTGCAGATCTGGAGGTGCAGATACAAATGTACGTGGTGAAATCTTTTCTTTCAGTTTGCTATAGAGATATTTCAGCCATATTATTTCTTATTTTTCTTGTTCTGAGACCATGCAGGTAAGTTAACACAGATTACTTTGGGTATGATTAATGAATGGAGATACAGTTGCTATAAAAGTAGTATTTTGGTTTTGCACCACATCCCTTTATAGATCATAGAATGCTTTGGGTTGGAAAGGACCTTAAGGATTATCTAGTTCCAGCCCCCCTGCATGGGCAGGGACACCTCTCTCTAGACCAGGTTGCTCCAAGTCCCATCCAACCTGCCCTTCAACACTGCCAGGGATGGGGCTTCCACAGCTTCCCTGGGTAACCTGTTCCAGTGTCTCACCACTTTTTCACTAAATAAGTTCTTCCTAATATCTCATCTAATTCTATCCTCTTCCAGTTTAAATCCATTACCCCTTGTCCTATCACTACACACCCTGGTAAAATGCCCCTCCCCAGCTTTTCTGTAGCCCCTTCAGTTACTGGAAGGCCACTATGAGGTCACCCTGGAGTTTTCTTTTCTCCAGGCTGAACACCCCAACTCTCTCATCCTGTCTTCAGAGCAGAGCTGCTCCAGCCCTCTGATCATCTTTGTGGCCTCCTCTGGACTCTCTACTCTCTCCTAGAGCTTTATGTCCTTCCTGTGTTGAGGGCTCTAGAACTGGACACAGGTACTCCAGGTGAGGTCTCACGAGACCAGAATAGAGTTCAGAATCACCTCCCTGGCCCTGTTGGCCACATTTCTTTTGATGCAGCCCTAGATATGGTTGGATTTCTGGGCTGGATTTTTGGGCTGCAAGCACACATTGCTGGCTCATGTTGAGCTTTTCCTCAACCAACACCCCCAGATCTTTCTCCTCAAGCCTGTTTAGAGTAACTCTGATAAAAAACTCAAGTTTTTAATTTTAAATGGTCCTATAGACAGAAAAAACAGGATTTTACTGACTGTCCAGTCCTTTCCTACCTGATATCGTTACAGGATGGATTTGCCATCTCAGTGATGCCTAAAGTGGCTATACACTATAAATTAGGTAAAGCAGTAGTAATCTTACCAGGGAGCAGAGAGCATCTCCCATCACAAGCTGTGCTTGCCTCCAGCTTTGTTTCACAAAATGTGGGTGGGTGAAACTCTGAAGAATTTGTCAGAAGTCATGTTTGGGAACCTGAAAGTGCTGGTGAATGTGAGAGTCCTTAAATTGCCTTAAGATTTCTCAAATGGTAGTTCCAGTTAAGAACAGCCACAAATCTCAGACATTCTTTGATACTGTGGAAATATCAAAATCTGTGGCCTATAATTGTGACACTGAAAAGATTCTTACTAATAGGGCACTCTGTTCCCTTTGGTGTGGTCAAAAGCCTTATTTTTTGTGTGTGTGTGTATGTACAGATTATGTAATTTTTGAGTTGATGAAATTTTTTATGAACATATGGTTGAAAATTGTAGGATTGAAGCCTAGAAAGCATCCATGTGGAACTTATGACCAGTTGGACTGGTGTTAACTGGACCGTGGAGCACACTGATACATTACATGTTGGTATAGCTCTACCTTTCATTTTAAAATATTTGTATATATTTTTTTTTCTAACTACTTTTAAACCTCAACCATTAATTTTGTTCCATTTAACTTGGAAAATCATAATTGTATTTTCCTTTTCGTTACAATAATAAGGCTCATTTGTTCTCGTGCCCTTATAAATTACCAAAGAATTTGACCCAGAGCAAAAAATATCCCATCTCAAAACTGGAAATGAATTCTGCAGAAAAACAGCACTTAAAATTGTAAATTTATTTGTAAAAATTTCCTCTGCTAGCAAGAGATCAGACTTGTGTGAAGAACATATGTATTGACAATATATGAAGAATAACAATTATTATTTAGTACATCTGGGATAATACTGCAAGAATGTGCTCTTTTCCAGTTACCACTTCTGGTTTGACTGTGTTAAATTCTCCTTTATGTACAAAAGGATTTAACTGAATCCTCATTGTAGATATCACAGAAGCAGAATTTCAATGTATATGGGTTGGTATATACTTAAATTATAATTATGAATTCTTACAATAAAAATCTTGAAATTCTATAACTAGCCAGTCACAAGTGAGGAATCCTTTTGCAATTTTGAACATAACAGGTTGATAATAAAGAAAGGAAAAAAAAAAAATATTTTTAAAAGTAATTATAGAGAGTGAGTGGACTAAGTAGAAAGAGGGTTAAGTTTGATCATATATATTATTCAAAATGGATTTTATTTTTCATTTCTGATTATCAGTCAGTGCTTAAAGATTAGAAGAAAGATTAGTGAAGTCAGAAAGATTAGTGAAATCAGAAAGCATTCTTAGAACACTTCTCCCTGAGCATTAATCTGATCTGTGTAAGTCTGAAGAGCTTTCTAGTGAATTTCTGATCTACTACTCTGATAAAGAACTAAGTCCTAAAGCTAATAAATAAATAAGGCCATGTAAAATAGAAATAATAGTTTAAAGTACTGCAAATGGAGCTTGGCTGCATTCAATGTTAAGACTTTTCTCATCCTTTTGAGAAATACCAATCAAGATGCAAAGATGGAGCACTATTTGGAGGAGCACCTTAATAGTTACTATACTTACATCAATAAAGAATCATAGATGTACAAATGAGAGTAGTGAGATATATTTTACCTATCTAAACCAAAAGCATTTGTGATGACACTGAAAGGGGACTAGAAATTTCCCAGGATGTTTTCAATTAATTTATTTTCAATTACTGTGAACCTTGGCTTTCTGATGTGCATTGGAAAGTGAATGATAGGAATAAAATTGATTGATAATACATAATACTGATGACATTATTGTCACATTATTTGCGGACAGAGGTGATATTCTATTAATGTATATTTTTTTGGTAATGTATTCTTTTGGAAATAGTGTTAAGGATTATTGGTAAATACTTGAAACACTGAATATTAAAGACAATAATTCCCCCCAGAATTTATGTAGTATCTGGTACAGTCATGAACGCTGGGGTTTCCAGGTGCACTATTGTAAAGAGAATAATGAATAACATGTCAGCTATGAAAAGCATTTGAAGAAAATGACATTTAATATGAACAAGTGCAATTCCTGTGACTTTCATGCAAATACATCCAGTTATATCAAAGGTTATTGATGATTTACTGTTCCAGTTTTGCTTCAGTTTCATCACTTAAGCTTTGACTGAGTAGTTTTCTCATATGTTTCAACCATGATTTTTTTCATCCTGTGTATCAGTTTTCACAGCTGCTGATTTCCTTAGAGGATATTTTGTTGAGGGGTCTATTTAGTGAAATTCATATTGCAATTCCTGGGGAAATAAACCATACTCTGCCTTGTGTACTTCATAGATTTTACTTGGGAGCTCTCCAGGCACAGTGACTGAGTTTCTGGAAAAGGATACGGGCCCTTTTAGTGCAGGAGGAGCCCAGAAGAGAGATGGGGATGTTGGAGGGATCAGGTTTTTCTGCCCTCGACACCAATGTGCTTTCATAATCCCTTTGTGCAACTGGCTGCTGGAGGATTGCGTCCAACAGACAAAGCCTGGCTCTGAGAACATGATGTTACTGCACACAGTTCAACTCTTTTTGATACATAGATCTCTGAGGAGTGAATATGGCTGTATCAAGAGCTAGTGTATCAAGGAGGCCACACAAAAGGTTGCTTTCAGCTGAGATGTTGTAATTCATAAGCAATAGATTTCAAGGCCAGAAGGAGCTGTTATGGCCATTGTAACCCATGCCACACCACACAGACAGTTTTGCCTCTCAGTTGAAGGAGCATGTTGAAGTACAGCACATGTTTTAAGAGCAAGTCTGAGCTTAACTCCACGATTCCTAACGATGGAGAAATTACTTTCTTTGGCTGATTGTTCTGGTGATGAATTACTTCCATTCCTGAAATTCAGCACAACTTTTAAATAATGTGTATTTATACAGTTGCTTCTAGCCCCTGAGTCTGTTCTTTTGTTTCACCCAACCGTGATCATTACATTTCTGCTTTTAAGAAAATATTTCTCCATCTTTAAAATTTGTTTTTCTTAACCAAACAAGAATAGGGAGTGAGAAATGGTTTGGTTTTTATTTAGCTTGTCTAGGAGACTTTACTGAGAGCATTTAACTATGTGGGCAGTGACTGTCAATCTAATAAGCTGACTTTATGAAGTCTCAGGAAGCTTCTGCATAAACTTGGAATTCCCAATACTCCAAGCCTTTATTTCTTGAGTGGTTATTAAACAGCATTGGCCAGCTCTGGTTTTGTTTCCATTCTGAATGTCAATTAAATGGCACATGCAAATAACTCCAGTGCTTCTCCTAAGTTTTGATGAAACAAAGTTATTTTCTTAAACAGAAAGTGACTGGGGAATATTATGACAATAAATAAAAAGGCTGTATTATGTTGTCTCAGTAACTTGTGAACACTTTATGAATTAAATTACCTACCTGGAGTTTGTGCAAGAAGGTATAACTCATAGTGATTTGCTCATGGTATCTTCTTTTATTTATATAAGAAACAGCTTGAGTCTAGAGGGTCATTCCGCTATAACCTCTGTAATTGCTGGAATTTCAAGTAGCAGGCAGGAGAGCCTGCAGATGTGTACACAAAAGGCTTATTGGCCAGTGTTGAGCTGTAATGGATAGCAGAAAATTCAGTCTTATGAGGTTGCATGTAGAGGTTTGAATAAACTCAAAGTAGAATTGGAAATGTGGAACATTTCATACAGTTCCACAACAACTTTGAGGTTTAATGAAAGATACTCTGATTCATATGTCATCTGAACTTCTTACATGTTGGATTTACTTCTATAAGGAGTCCACTGCTTTTGGGGTATGGAGTAACTTGTATTATATAATTTAAAAAAAATAAATGTTATTGATGCCTTATTTTTAGCTTCAGCAGATTTTGGAATTATGATCTGTTTAAGGTTTGTAGTTAGAATTTTTTTTCCTTAATTTTGTGATACAGTGAGAATCTGGTCACAATGAGTATAAGAAAACTTCACTTCATGAAAACCATTGCAACTCACAGATGTAGACAAGTGCAACATACATTAGATACAATAATGCTGTGGGAACCTTGAAGTCTCAACTATACACCTGTAATTTTATATATTTAAACAGAAAGTTTATACTGTTTGTGTAACTGTTTCAAAACTTATATTTTATCATATTTTTGACAAAGGGCAGATAGGCAGTTGGTTCTAGAAAGTGAGAGTACGTGTCCTAAGAGAACTTTATTTTTGCAAACTACTTGCATGTCTTGGATTCAAATTCTCCTTCCACATATATTTCTGAAAATTTAGCTCAGCATTTCATAAAATATTTTTTTTTTACAGGAACTGGATTGAGAGTAATATAGAGCTCATTGGATGTTTTTAACCTGATTTTTTTTTCCTCATAAAAATATATTTCTTCCAAGCAATTAAAACCAGAAGAAAATGAATTTCAATAGAATTGTAAATTCTCAGGTTTTTTTCTTCAACTCAAATATTGTATTGACCAAATAATCATTTGCCTTCTCTAATAATCTAGGAAATTTCCTGAAAGAAAATACAGGCTTTGTAAATTCAGGTATCTAATAATTAGGACCTGCTACTTTTATATTTGCCCCAACATTTTTATTATGTAAATCATCCTGCAAATCCATGTTAAAATAGTGCCAAGCTATATGAAAAATAACATCTTCAAAACACTGCAGGCATAATGGACATAAAAATATGATGACAAAGATAAGTTATAGAATATAAATATATTTCTGAATGGTTTTAGCGTTATAGTGTGCATATAATATATATATATGAGCAAATGTAATTTCCTTACATTTCCACTTTGAGTTTACTAGCTTTTCTCTGAGTATATTAATACAAATTCAACTTTCTAATGTGTTCTAACAATTGTAAACAAGTGTGTCATTGGGTGTGCATGTACTGAGGGCCAGATGATGAGGGATACCCTCAAGATTTTATTGATACTTTCACTGAAGAATGAAAAGATTAATTGTGATGTCAACAAGGCTGTCACTGAACATGGATGAAAAATGTCTAGAATGATCAGCCTGCTTTTCCCATTGTTTCTCTAGCAAGTAAGTACTCTCATTAATATGATTTAGTTAGAACTTAATCTGATCTCTAAGATATTAGTAAAAAAGGAAGTGGACAAATAAAGACCTGTTGCAAATAAGGAACTACAACTAATGCATATACCAGGAGTTCAGCCATCAACACTGATCCTGTAAATTCAGACTGTGAAACAAGTAGGAGCAGAACTTTAAAATCAGTTTTGACTAGATTGATATTTGGCTGACAAAAGAAATAAACCTGATGCATATTTGATTGGGAAAATAAGCTGACACTGGAAGTTCCTGATCACCCTATGAGGTAGTTGTGTCAACTCAAAAGGACAGGTTCTTCATTCTTTTTCCTTTTCTTTGCCTGGGCTGTAGAATTTTGTTAATCAGTGAGAGTTTTAATGCAATGTAAATGCAGGGAAGGCAAAGTTCTTGTCAGTATTTTTACAGGTTGAACTACAGGCTGCTGGCTAAGCCTTTATCATAAGATAAATGCAATCAAACTAGTCAAACTCTTTGCTCAGCCTTCTAATGGACTAGTGACAGCAAGTGGCATCAAATTATTCAACAATCAGGGAGGCAAGAACAGGGAGGCAAGAAAGGAGAGGTGCAGAAGGGTATAGTGCTACTCTCCAAAACAACAATGCTCAAGTTGCCATTGACTCTTGCTCTTGTGCTACCATTTCCTGTCCTTCACAGGATTTTCTCTTCTATTTTAGTTTGGTTCACCTCAGAGCTGGCTTGTGTCTTTTCTTTTTAGACACAGCTCAAGATTTAGAATAATAAATAGTGAGCTTTTGTGTAAATGGCTACACTTCCAACCAGTTTCAAGAGGCAAAGGATTTCTTCCTCATGCTATAAAGAAAGTTTTCTGTTCCTGATATAAAGTGATAGACAAGTTACCATGTTTCTCAAAAAGTATCAATAATTAATTTACCTGAAATTATTTTTTTAAATCACTGTACTTTATTTTAAGAAGCTTTTCTCCTCCTAATTCTAGTCATTGTACTGCATTTCCTTCTATAGTTTGAAGTGCTCTTTTTCTGCCTACATTTGCTGTTCTGTCACTGCTTCAGTTTCTTTTACAAAATGAATTTATAGAGCTCCTCAGATTGCTTGTTCTCTGAACACACTCCTGTTCCTCAATATTAATTTTTTTCAGTAAATAAATAAGAACTAGGTGGAGTGGAATCTGTCTGGTAATATTGGGTATCTTGGGGTTGAAAGCTGATGTAGATGCTTGAAGTTCAGCAAGGCTGTAGAGCATTATTTCTCACCTTCCAAGAAAATTGTATGAATAACCTTTATCAAGTCCACCTCTATGCAGAGAAGCAAGAGCTATAAAATAATCAGAAAGACAAAGCACCTTTTCTCATTTAGACCCATAGCAAAATGTAAGTTAGTGATCTTTTTCCTTCCAATACTGTAACTACATTTACAATGCAGCCTAGGCACAAGAAGGGATTAAATATTTCTCTGTTAGATTTGGCTGGGCATAGTGCAAGAATTCAATTTAGAAAATGGATGTTTCTTTGAGAATAACCTTTAGAGTTGCTTTGCTAAAATCTGACAAGTGCTCTGAACGTGGGACACCTTCACTCTAAACCATTTTTTTCGTCTGCAGAGCCTAAAGATGCATGAAGACTGAATTACTCAAATGTGTATTGCAAACAGGAAAGCAAAAGTAGAGCAGATAGTCTGAGAGATATAATTAATTATCCAAATGCAGTATGCCTGTATTCACCAGTATTAGAAACTTTATTAAGCATCAATATTTAGTTGCTGTATTAACCTGTACAACTGCTCTGCCTGTAGATATTCTGCAGCACTTTGCTTTTGATATCCATCCTTCTGACTGATCAATAGATACGATTTCAAAATACCTGAAAATGCTGTTTTAAATAGTCATTATTAAGATCATAGAAGATGCTTTTTAAGATTGGAAAAACGATGCCAGTTTGCATAGAAAACCAGCTTGCTGTGTGTGTCACAGATGAGAGTGGAAGGTCTTAAGGCTGCTTAAAGAATAACCTACAAAGATATCAGGAAAAGGTGATTTTTAATATAGATTTATGAAGGCATAACTGAACAGAATTCGATGGCAAGGTTCACCCTGTTACTTACTGGGTGGAAGGGACATGTAGGAGTTGGAAATGGTGGGAGTGATTATCCAGGGATTAAGGGAATTGATTGATACAGGGATAAGGGAGACTGAGTTGGGGTTTGGCTGGAGTGATTGCACAGGGAATGTGCTTGATTGTATCAGCCTGTTGCACTTGCTGTCAAAACAATGTTCAGGCCATTGCACTTGTACCTAAAACAAGCACAATGTTGGCTGAAGTTGATGTTGCAACGTGGCTCACTGGACAGGGGGTCTGCACCACCACACTGTGAGAAAATAAAAGTATGTATAGCAACAATTTATTGTAGTATGTTGTTAGAAGCCAAGAGTTAACAGCCATAGATATTGCAATAATTAATAATAACAACACATTTTACTAATGTCATGTAGCCACTGAAAAAGAAATTACTCATAAAATTAAAATATTGTTTCTAGAAAGTATCCCCTTTAAATCATATATCTCAATTCAAGTTTGGATCATGCAAAATCTAATTGCCTTATCCATTTCCTTTATGTATTCACTGAATATCAAACTTGCTCATAAATGCCAAATTTACTCCTTGCCTTACTGTGAAATTAAAAACCTGAAAGCATTTGACATCTGCAAGGCACTATAAATATAAACTAATCTAACAGAGCATTTATTTATTATTTTCAATTAGAAGGTCCTCAGAGAGAGTCAATGCAGGTAACTAAAGATCTTGCATCCAAGGTTAAACTTCTTAAAGTATTACTTGTAGGATTTGAGTTTAACTTATATGAAATTGATGCAGAAGCCTTCTTTTATGAATACTCCCCCCTACCCAATGCTTGTCAAGTGGGGTGCAATTTTTTTTGTGTTCTGCTGTACCACAAACTGTTTTTTTCTTGATCTTTATAAAAGAATATCTTTTAGTAAGTGGGATTTTAATGAATTGTCCTGAAAAAATGCTTGTCTTTGTGTGTACCTTATCGACCTTCAGCCAGGCACTGGTTCAACAAAGCCCAAGTTTAATGTCAAAATATCTGTCTGTTCTTGTGAAATTTACAGTGATCCGTGTGCTTTATTTAACACTGAAGATGGTTCTCCAAGCCTTTTTTACTAGAGAGTGATCTAATGACTAATTGGAAAAAAAGTCAGCTCAGTTGTTAAACCAAACAGTCTAACACGCTGGTTTTAACCTGTAGTGTTATGGAAGTCAGTGACAGTCAGTGACAAGGAGCAGAAATGAGAACATCCATATTTGAGGAATTGTGCCAGTCTAGTGAAGTTCCCACTGACTGGAAAAGAGGAAACATAACCCCCTTTTTCTAAAAGAGAAAAAAGGAAGTCCAGGGGAACTCCAGGTCAGTCAGTCTTACCTGTGTGCCCAGCAGGATCATGGAGGAGATTCACCTGGAAACTGTGCTGAGGCACGTGGAATTGTTGAAGGGCAGGTTGGCTGGGGCTCTGAGCAACCTGGTCTGGTGGGAGGTGTCCCTGCCCATGCAGGGGGTTGGAACAAGATGATATTTCAGGTCCCTTCCGACCCAAAGCATTCTATGGTCCTATGATTCTATTACTTTCCTACACTGAACAGTGCAGATAATGTACTTTTACCTTCCAGTACCAGTGGCAGCTGATGTTGCTGCCAGAAGAAGTGGTTTAGCCTTTGTGTCTTCTATGGCTGGTTTCTTTTTAGTACAAGTGTCTGGATGCACAATCCAGCTGCTCACCTACTGAATTACCTCTAACATCAGCTTTCAATGTCTCTCATTTTCCAAGGAGATCTTGTTACAAAGCAGTATAAAACCACATCACCTTAAGCATTTCAAAGACCTCCATCACAGCAGGTGCTCTGACATCAAAGTAACAGCCTTTCTGAGACATCAGTGAAAGCTTATTCCTTAATATTCTCATCTGTAGAGTCTTATCTCTGTATTCCTGCCTTCTTTATGTTTTTTTTTTCCTTGTTGTCTACCCTTTTGTTTTAACTGCAAGTTCTGATACTCGAAGAGGAAAAGAGAAATGTCTTATGTGAGGCAATATCCTGTATCACTTTGCAACTTCCTAGGGTATTAAAAATGTGAGGGAAACTTTCCTTTATTTCTATTAGAGTCTCTAGTGAAAAAAGTCATACCTGGCTGGGCTGAATGAGTCTTCAGGTACTTTTTTTTTTTCCTTTTTTAACTGCCCCCACATTTTCTTAAATGGCTCTGTGGAGTTGCCATACAATATAGGTATAATTAATCATAAATATGCTTAAGGAATAATGAATATCTGATTTTTTCCAAGGTTTACAGGCTGGAAAAAGGGTGTGAAGTATAGATATTGTGTTTTAGAAACAGAAATTGAAAATGTAGAGCTTCCCAAAACAAATAGTCGGTTTGGATGAGTGTTTTGCACTATGAAGGATTCAATTTTGCCATGAATGATACTTTGCCTCTAAAATTAGCATTTGATATTGTATGAACATTTCTATTTATATTATTGCTAAGAAGAGATTTGTCCAGCGTCTCTCATGTTTCAAGAGGATTTGTTTTAAATCCAAATTACAAATCAGATTGATATGTGTGGAGTCTTTCTTGTGCCTGTCAATTAAATGGAAAACCTACTGTAATAATGATTATCTAGTAATGGCCTAAAAAACCCTTGAAGTTAAAATCTTAAATGTCCCTGAAATCAATGAAACTTGTTTCTTCTTTCACTGAAACCACTAACTTATTTTGTTGTAGATTTGTGTTACAACCAAATTTTAGGTTTCGTTTCTCAGTTGTTAAGTCCTGTTGCAACTGTGTAACCAAATAATCCCAATATGTGGCAGGTTCAAAATAACAGCTCTTCAGGGTACACAAAAATAACCTTTAGCCCCAAATCTGATATGATGAACAAGTTGTGTGACAAAACAGACTTTCTTCCTGTGTGAAAATATCATGGAGAAGACTTTCATAGATATTTATGTGGACCAGGGAACCTACAGAATTCTGTCTTACAGGCCCCCAAGGCCATTTTTCTGGCTCCACACCAAAGCTGCTGCACATGAGATACATGTGTGAGCTGGTTGAAGGGCTGCACAGAGTCCTCATGTCTCTGTCACTCTGTCCCAGAATGAAGGAGCCACCAGGTTGAAGATGGTAGATTTGTTTCTCTCTTCTATGTGGTAAAAGCTAGGAAGAACTGATGAGAAATCAACCCTTTGTGAGATTGTATCCATACAAACCAGTGGCTTTCAAGTAAGTAGGATGTCTGCTGTCTGAATTTGGAAGAGATAAGTCAGCTTCTCAGATTAGTTTTAAACCTAGAGCTTTGGGGCTAGGTGTGTCAGGATTGAGTTCATTTGCACCACAGAAATTGATCTGGGGGTTTGGATTGATAGGAAGGTGCAAATGTGTCAACAGTGTGCCCTGGCAGCCAAAAGGGTCAAGTCTGCCTGGGGAGCATCAAGCACAACACAGGTGGCTGGTCAAGGGAGGTGACTGTCCCACTCCACACTGCACCAGTGCAGCTCCACCTCCAGCACTATGTGCAGTTTTGGACACCTCAATATGAGAAGGACATCAAACTATAAGGGTGTGTCCAGATGAGAGCGACCAAGATGGTGAAAACTCTCTAGGACAGGACTGAGGAATGGCTGAGGTCACTTGGCTTGTTCAGCTTGGAATAGAAGCTGAGCAGTGACCTCATGGCAGTACACTGTTTCTTTGAGGTAGGCAGCTGAGAAGAAGGTGCTGATCTTCTTTTGCTATCTGGTGGCTAAATATAGGACATGAGGAAATGAAATGAAGCTGCATCAGGGTGAGTTCAGATTGGACATTAGGAAAAGATTCTTCACTGAGAAAGCTGTTGGTCACTGGAACAGGGTCCCCAGAGAAGTGGTCATGGCACCAAGCCTATCAAGAGTTCATTGAACATCTGGAAGATGCTTTTAGTCATATGCTTTGGTGTTAGCTTGTCCTGTGAATAGCAAGGAGTTGGATTACCTGATCCTTAAGCATCCCTCCTAACTTGAGATATCCTCTACTTCTATGATTTTGAAAAGTTTTGATGATTTATTGATGATGGTTGGTGGCTGAAATATGGATATAGACACTATTTAGTAAAAGGTATTCAGAAAACACAAGACAATCAAGATTACCATATTGTGTATTTTAGTGGTTTTTTTCCAATACATTTTTCCCCTTTTCCTTTTTTTTTTTTTTTTTTTTTTTTTTAATGGAAGCCTATATCATCTATAATGTCCTCCTGGAAACGAAAATAAAGCTAACACCAAAAAAATGCCTAGTATGAGAAAGTTATGGAGAACAGCTGGGTCACCCAGCCTTTCTCCTGAAAGTGTGTGCCTTGTAGGAAATGTTCCTTTTGTGATGAAAATGCAAAGCAAGATAAACATCAAGTTAACTTACATCTTACTGTTGCTGTGCTATTTGCTCCTTGTTTGCACACATGGCTCCAGCTCAGCTAAAGAGAAGAAAGAGAGAAATGTGTTGAATGTACAGTAAATACTGGCAAATCATTTGAAATTCTTGTTGTTTGTTCCTGATGCACAGTGAGCAGGAGCATGATCTGAAGTCTGACACGAACATCCTTGATAATGTACAGTTGTAGGGTGGGGGGCTCAAGGCAGCCTGGACTGGATGGAGAGTGTTAAATATTGGTGAAGGATTCAGGCTCTGTGGAGATTCAGTGTGATCAAATCATTTGTGGCAGAGACAGGATCACTTTCAGACAGAAATATTGTTGTATTTGACACTTATAACCAAATTTGGGTTATTTGCTCTGGAGCTGTAATTTAATAATTTAGAAATACAGGTTTATATGTGTGAGTTTCACTGTTTTGCATGTGTGAGTCTCACTTTTTTACACGTGGTGCTCAGCCTTGTGTTTTCTGCCGTAGAAGCCTGGCCTTACAGGTCATGGGAGATTATTGTCATTCACAAGAAAAACAAAACAAAACAAAAATAATTCCATTTCCTATCGCAGGGTAAAATTATTTTTTTCAAAAATAAATTGCATCTGCATCATTTGCAAAAGGAGCTGAGAATGGGCACTGCCTCAAGTGTGAATAAAAAGGCTTATGCTCTAATCAGCATAGTCAACAAAATTTTATTAAGCTTTGGTTGTTGTGTGTCTGATTTGGCTCCTAGGACAAAACAAATGTGAGCTTGTCACTTCTGTTTGTCCAGAGCTACTTTTTTTTCTTGCTTTGCCTTTTTTTCATGTCAAGGCTGTATATATCCTTACATTAGTCCCTATTTTCTTTTTTGAAACCTTCCTCTTAAGTCACAATATAAAAGAGCCCATTTAGAGCCTACCACTGTTTCACACTGAATAACAGGAAAATACTAATGGTTGGCTCTCAAAAAGTCAACAATAGGAAGCCTTTTGAAATCTAAACCTCTGCATTTTCATTCCAGCCAGAGATGATGAAAAAAAGATTGAGTCTCTTAATAATCTGAAAGGAAAAGGAAGGTTTTCAGAGCATAAATGACAGAACACCATTATAGTGATTCAAAGTGCTTTGCCCATAGAGGACTTTCAGTAGGCAAAAGCATAAGGTCAGACTTGGACTTGTGTATTTAACTGGGCAGAATTCATAAAAACAGTCATTTAAGTGTATTCTGGTAATAATGATGTTTGTGAGAGAGAAAATAATGGTAAGAAGTTCCATCTTGAAATCAGTTTTAAAGGATATGATGAGCTGAAGGATACACAGTCTTCAGAAAATACAAAATCAGAAAAACAAAGCAAAAAAATAATGCAGAATGACTTTCAATCAGTGCTTTTTAATACTAGAATGAGAATTTTATGCAGTTCTCAACTTTTCTTAGATAAAGAAATTATTTTGTCATTTTTTTTAAAGTATGAATAACACATTTGATAATACAGGAGGGGATACTATCTTAGAATATTTGAACACTAACCCTACTTAAAAATGTGATGGCTTTCCTGTAGGATTTAAAAGGCATGTTTTGTGTTTAAAAAACTTGCTGGATTTTGCAGGAATTATAGCTAGGCTTCAAATTGTTCTCTAATAAGTTTTTTGTTTTATTAGATTTATTTTTTTTTCATTTTAAACAGAAAATACTGCAACAGGGCAGTTGTTTTATTGCTGGTGATTTCTAGGAGTCAGGATGTGACTTCAGTATTTAGGAACTTTTTGGCAGAAAAAGTGAGAAGAAAGGTGAAGTTAAATGAGATGAAAAGCCCCTCCCCAGCCTTCCTGGAGCCCCTTCAGGCACTGGAAGGTGCTCTAAGGTCTCCCTGGAGCCTTCTCTTCTCCAGGCTGAACACCCCAACTCTCCCAGCCTGTCTCCAGAGCAGAGCTGCTCCAGCCCAAGGATCATCTTGGTGGCCCCTCTCAGGACCCTCTCCAACAGCTCCATGTCTTTCTTGTGCTGAGAGCACCAGAACTGTGCACAGTTTGGTCAATGCTGCCCTGTTACTGCAATCTAAGGATAACTCTCACTTCTAGTCACTTGTACAGACCAAGGCTGCTGACCACCCCTGCTCCCAGGGTCTGTCTCCTACAGCAAGGGACCCTCATGACCACACCCTCATACCCCATGAGTTTCAAGTGAGAACAGCTTCTGCTCTAGCTGTACAAACTCCATGTGATGTTTTGGGAGATTGTTGACCCAGTCTGCTTTGCTGGTAAAGTCTTTTAACCATCTGAAGTTTCTAGAAAGGTGATCTGACTGGAAAGCTTTTCTTCATTGTGATATTCATGCTCTGGTAGGCTTTCTCTAAGCAGTTGTTACTGACTGGCTTTGGAGATACTGGGTTTGGTGTCCCTTTGGTCTGAACTTCTATGGCTGAATGCTCAACTATACTTTTTATGATTTATTTGTTAACTCTCTGAGCTTTCCTATATGTATTCAAAGGGAAAAGAGGAATGTAGCTATGAAATAAATAAATAGCTTGAGAAATATCAAGAGACTCCTGGAACATTCACATCTATATGTAACACTATGGTGAGTAAATATTTTTTCTCTGTGGAAGATTGGATGTGAAGCCACTGGGCATTGCTAAGCCTGGGAAAGCTGTTAGAAAAATGTATAATGTAGAACTACTGGCAATGCTGGAGTGGCCAAGTAGCTTACATAGAGCACAGTGATTTTCTAAGCATTGCTAAATCATCTTCCATGTGTGACTAAATCGACACATGGTTTTTCAGTACCACTCCACAGGAACAGCTGGGAGGAATCCAGCCCACCCTGGGATGCAATATGCTTCTCCTCTGTTAAGCTGGATATCCCAGTTGTCCAAGCCTGTAGTCTACCTCTCTCAGCTCCATTTGCCTGGACCTGCAGGCAGTGTGTGCTTGGAAGGGGGTGTGAACAGTGAACTCTGCCCCATAGGAACAGTTTTTTGAACAAAAAAAGTAATTAAACCTTATTCAGGCATCTCATTTTATCTTAAGTTCTTTCATAGATACACATATAGCAAGAACAACATAATGCAGGTGAAGTCTGTAATAGACAACACGATATAGATGAGATAGGAAAAGGAACAGAGCAGTAGTTTACTGGGCATCAATAGCTGTGACAGACAGTTCATGTTACCTTTGGATTTGCTGGGCTGAGCAGTGTCCTGTTAATCAACAGAGAAAAGTAAGAGGAAGGGGGCTGAGGACTTGATTTTATTAACCAAAACCTATACTTTACCCCTTGTTTATATTCAAGATATGTGTTTACATTATTTATATAAAATTTGTCATCAATTAAAGTAAAAATATTTTTTTAATATTTTTTTTAAAAAGCAGTAAATCATTGAAATAGTAGTTAGGGCTTTCTGCCCATGAGCCTGTGTTCAGGCAGATATCCTACTTAAAAACAGATATCTTACTTTTTAAAGACTGATAACTGAACATAGCTGAGCTGAGTAAGATTTCTGCCATTAAAATTTTTTTCCTCATTTTTATATTTGTTTTTTTTGTTTCATTCCATCCCCACATTTTAATCACTTGCATGAGTTTCATAGCACAATCATACTTTCTTTTCCTCTTTATCTGTTCATTGTATTTCACGGTTAATTTCTTAAGTAATTTTAGAAAATCTAGTGTCTTTTGTGCTATTTTCTTAATTTTTTATGTTTTTTTCTGCTAGTATCTGGAGGTCAGTGTTGCCCTGCTGACTAGCTCAAATATGGAATAGATGTAAGGGTACCTTTCTATAAGCATACGCATGAAAATGCTTCCAATAGGTAGGAAGCAAGAGAGTTGGGACGTCTCTTCTTAGTGGCTGCAACATGTGACCAGTTGTCTCTAGGAAGAGTCTGGAGATTACTTTCCCACCTATTTGGCATCTTATTCTTCCTGCCAGTCATTTCTTCAATGGATGAGGTGTGGAAGTGAAAAGAGTCAGAGAGGATGTCTCCATACTGTCGTGCTTTAAAAGCTACCTCACGTACAGTTGGTCTTTGATAACCTTCAAAGCATCCCATGAAGGAGAATATATGGGCATGCGCTGCTGGTACAGCCTGAACAAACCTCCGGAACATTTGTGTGTCACACTCAACATCATCAGGATTTGTGAGTCCATCTTTATCATAGATCACCTCTCACACAGCAATTTCTCTCAAGTAGGTGATGGCTTTCTCAAGAGTGGGTGTTCTGCTTCGGCGCCATTCGATGTCACCCTTGTGGGGGTATCTCTCTCTCACAGCTGACAGAAGTCGGTCCCACAGGGTGGTAGTTCC
>NW_009954333.1:1024686-1068674 GCF_000747805.2 Chaetura pelagica | reverse complement strand
GAGAAAGCAGAGAGTTATGGGGGTCACGAGAGATCAAGCCTGAGGATCGACGGTGATGGATGGACAGAGTCCTCCCCGAACACCGGCCATGGACGGAAGAGAAGGGAAGAAGAAGAAGGAAGGAAGTTGTCTTCTGTGATCTCTGACCTTCCTCTGAGCTTATGTAGATATATGGAATGGAATATCTTTGGCCAATTTTGCTGTCTGTCTAACTCAGCCTCCTACGGGGGGGTCACAGATCTCCCCATAGTGTCTGAGCCGGCAGAGTGCAGGTGCGGCCTTGAAGCCTCAGTAGTTAGAGAAACATTCCACTGTCTTATCAGCCTAGCAGAACACACTGTTGCTAGTTACAAGAAAGCTTACTGAAGGAAAAAAAATCAGTAAAAAGAAAAATTGGCTTCATCCTGGCTCAAACCGGGACAATGAGAAAGAGACTGATCCTCCACATGGAGAAGGATGGTTCGTGGTTGGACACAATTGACATTTAAATCTGCTACTGGTAGATTTGGTAGCAGATTTGGTAGCTGAAGGCAGCTGAAGCTACCCTGTGATGACTGCTTCCAATATTTAAATTTTTATTTTAATAATAGCTACTAGCTTTTATTAGAACATATGACAGCTTCTTAAACAAATATTACAAGTTGCTGAAGGGGAATGTTGTTGGAAAGCAGTTAGTAGACAAGATGAACTCAAGAAGAATGATATTAAGAATGCTCATGTCTTTTGAGAATTTTGCTGGTTACTCGTCTCAAGAAGCTGGAAACTCTTTGCTTCTCTCCTTATATTAAAAAAGGGTATTAAGTAACTCCTAAGACTGCAATGAATTTCTCTGCATGGTGAGGGACGGCACTTTTCCATGTCTCTCTGCACACTTCCATGTACCTGTGGTCTCTCTTCAGTTGTATAAAGGCAGAAATAAATTGCATTAGTAAGGCTCCATTGGCATGAAAACAAAAGAGATCAGAAACATACATACGGGTTTCTAAACTGTGCTTCTCTTTAATAGCTTCTGGTCAGCTTGTGCTCCCTTTATCTGCACATCATGTGATTAACCACAGCTTTAATTGAATAAAGCAATGGCCAGTCTCTTTATACAATCAAGTGTGACATCCATCTAAAGAAGTACTTAATCCTGTCATTATTCATTGTACACAGTATCATGTCGTTTCACACCACTAAAATCACAGTGGCAGATTTCAGAAATAACACATCCACTTAGCACGCTTGCTGCTGACTTTGCCAATGTCTGATTAAAATGACTGCTGGGTTTTGCTTTTAGTAATGACTTCTGATTGCAGGATCTTGCCACAAGCTGCACCAAATGCATTTCTGTGGCACTGCACAACTCTTGCTGATCTCAGTGGTGAAATCTCTGGGACAAAGAGTGAAATCGAATTTTCTCCCACCCCATCTAGTAAGCAACAAAAAATAAAGACTAAAAAATACTTCTATTCAACAATCAAATATGTTTGTTTGGTTCAGTATTAAATACAAAACCCTTCTGTGCACCGTGGACATTTCAAATTACATTTGTGAGCACTTAATTGCTTTCTTCTCCTTATTACTAGGAGCTGCACTTTTAATCTTTTTATTTTAGTGAGTTATCCTTCATGCCAAGGAGGCAACTGTTTGCAGGAGATAAAGTGCACAGGCACAAGCATTCAGGTCAATGAATTTCTTGTGCATGAAACACTTCCTTTTCTATCCTTCTATTTTTAGATATTTTTAATGTATTTTAAAGCAGGCAAGATATGCAAACAAAAATGGGAAAAAAAAGCAAGCAAGCCAACAAGCAAACAAACAAAACCCTGAAACCTAGTTCTGATGAATACAGCTGAAGAGTCTAGCAAGTCAAAATATGATTCCAATGAAAACTGAGCTCTGCATTTTAAAAAGCTACTTCTTTTCCTAGGGTGAACAGAAGTTGTGTATTGCAACATTTACAAGAACTGCTGTGGGCTTATTTTAGTCTACAAATCACTCTTAGACTTTATTTTCTGGCAGTATGATTTACAAGAAATGAATTTTGTGATTTTTATTACTGGTGTACTTGTGCATGTCTCTGAAGTACAGAGTGGTCTTTCAGTCATAAAAATAAGCTCAAGGCTAAAGAGTAGAACATATATTTCTGGGTGCAGTTTTTTTTTGTATGTGTGCACAAATATTTGGTTTTAGCTGTGAAATTAGAGTGGGAGGTGTGTGTTAACTTTCACATATTGAAGTGCAGCAAATAATGAAGTTTTTTTCTTTTCAAACATTTGTCTTTTTTTTTTGGTCTTCTATTTCATCAGTGGCAGCAAAGCTTTAATGTGGGCTTGGTACTTTTGGTATTGAGGCAAACTCATGCAATTCATCTTTCTCATTAATCACAGCACTTACAAAATGACAAAATAAATCAGATCCTTAGAGACTTTAAAACATATAAGATATTTGTCATTTGTTGCATGGAATGAATGCTCTGGTACTCTGTCTCCTCCAGTGAGGGAGGTAGGGTGAGAGGGAAAGGAGGATTGTAATAATTTCCTACTGTGTTCATTTAACTTTATGATGGTTCCTCTCAGGAGACCATAATGAAAAGATAAGAGACTAATGATCCATAAATTTAACAGAACCCAGATTGAACAATCTTTCAGTCTGACAAAATTAATTAACATTAAAACACATTTTCTTGAGATATTCCTCTCAATTAGTGTGTATGGGTGTGTGTGAGAAATCAAGCCCCAAGAACATTCCTTAACATTTTGAGAGGCTCATTTTTAGACTGCAACTTTAACCTTCCAAATCTGACTAATTTCTTCTTTTGCAACTTAAGTTTGATATTTTTCATTTGTATTCATGCTTTGTTTTTCAAAAGTACAGCTGTCAGTGATCATATTCATTACATAAAAACATTAATGCATCATACTTTATCTGTTCCATGTATGTACTGCCACAATTACTTATCTAAGTGACAAAAAAAGTAGACTTTTTCTTTGGTTTTAATCTGCTTCTGTCTCTAGTAGCAACATAGCCAAGATCTTTTATTTATTGCAAATCTAAACCAATCTGTAATTCAAGCACAGGTCCTGTAAAAAGTCCCATCTCTGTAAAGGCAACTTCAATCCATGTATGGAGGAGTTTTGAAGTTGAATTGAATGCCCTTGTCACCTGATATCTCAATGACTCTGTCATTTCATAGTGTGGACATCCTCACCAGTGAGAATGCATGTAGAGTCAAGACCTCTGTAAAAACACCTCCAGAGAAGGAGTAACTCATTTCTAATGAGTTAGTGACACTTACCAGCATGGGTAGGTCAGCTGAAAGCACCAGAGTTGCACCGTTAAGACTGATACAGACAAGTATTGATGTATTAGTCTTCCCACAAATGCAGTCTGACCCTATCTCATTATTCATGCATCTGCATAAAACCAGTGCATCCATCAGGAGCATTTACTAAGATTATAGCAACACAACTAGTGGTTGCACCACAAGTAATCATAACCATATTATCTTTAACTTAGCTACTCCTGATAGCAATACATTCTTCAGATTTTGCATTAGGTTTGGGCATATACAAGCTCTTGACTTATTCATGGGTGGCTCATTCATACTTGCCTACCTATATTCAAGGTCTTACATGCTGAAGTCAAATATCTGACGGAACTACAGGACAGAACTTTTTTACTAATGGCTTTGGGTTTTCTAACATCTTTTTCTCCACAGCTGAAAAAGTCCAGCAAGTGATTGTAGGAGTTATATATGTTTCAGATGTCAGCTACATATTTCACACATGGGAATTGTTTAGCAAAAGGTTAACAGACCTACTAATGCTAACATCATGAATCTATAGGATAGTTAAATATATTTTATATAGTTCTTTGAAGTTTTTCTGTTTCTTGGTTGCTTTTTTTTTCCTACTGTGCTGAACGGCAAAAAATATGAAATCCAGGCCCTGTTGTTCCTGTTCTGCCTTGTTTTGCAAGGTTTCTAAGAAGTAATTTATATCAGAAAGAAACAGTTTAAATTCATAGCACCTTATCCATATTTTGTTTACTCTCCCATCACTTTTTAATGTGACAGCTCTCCGTGTATACGCTGGGAGCAATGCACTTCAGAATCATCACCTCTTCAGTAAAAGTCATTAAGTCTACATTGTCACATTTTACCTTGATTACAAACATACACATTTTCCAGGCTCTTAATATAAAATAAATGCCACGTATTTTTATTTTGCAGCTCTAGCCAAAGTGGTTGATATTAAGGAACCATTAAGGAAACCTGAATCCCAGGTCATTATTCATTCAACTGTCAAAAAAAAGCATCTGTGCATTAGATGCTATTAGCACATTCAGAATGCCAGATATAATGATCCCATTAAATCAGACTTGATTAATAGTTTATAAAGACTGAATTTATGTTATTTTTGGAAATGCAGTTTATATTACCCTTTTGCATTACTTTTTGGGAAACACTGGTTCAGTGAAGAACAGCCTGAAGGCCTTTCCTTGGCAGGAATATGGTGTTCTGTGGCTTCTGATCTCCTTCCACCTAGGCCAAGGAGGTAGAAGGACATCCTATGGAGAAGACTTGATTTCTCCCAGCTATTATGTACAGAAATATGCTTTTAATGCCCATCCCCACATTAACTGTTCTATGTCCTTAAAAGGTGCTGTAATAATGAATTAAAGGTAGTTGCTGACTTGCCTTCATTCCAGTTGAAGGGGTGAAATGAAAGACCTTAATTACAAATTAACTTAGTCCCATGTTTTTTTGATTTTGCTGCTGTGCCAGCAACAGCTGAGACACAGTCTATGTCAGGATCCTTGATTTTCCTGTGTTCCTACGGAATTCCCTAACCTGAAGCTTTTGTTTATGATTAGTGGTTACATTTCCAGGGCCACCAAGAATGATTGAATAATCTGATTTTTCTCTAGGCTAAAACTGTCTTAATCTTTACTGACATAGCAATTCATTCAGTGACTTTCCAAGGCCCCTTGGTTCTAAAGTGAGATGAATTGCATAGGAGAGGTAAAGACTCAGTGCCTGGTTTTGCTCTGCCAGCCTTGGTCAATGCTACATCCTCCATTGGTCCAGCTACAAAGGCCAGAAAATCTCAAAGCCTTCTCTTCATTGTCATGTCAGACTTACTTCAGCAAAAGTTCACTGAAACCAATTAAACTTCTAACATTCGGAGTCTGGGCTTCATTTGTAAGTTTCACGTAAAATGTTTCTTTCAGTTAACACTGAAATTCCAGGACTTAAAAAAGTAATTATCTGAGTGGGTTGTATGAAGAAAAATGTTTTTTTAGTTACCAGGAAGTTTACAAGAAAGTGAAAATGAGTTCTTTATTAGTAGTTTGTAAATGTGATTTGAATGAACATGATCTGTTTTTGTTAAAACCTAAAATGATTTTTTTTTTTCATGATGCTTCTATGAAATACCCTGGTTTGAGGTTTTGAGGAAGAAGTGTTGATGTTGTTACTTGTTTTGCTGTTTTGGTTGATTTATTTTGCTTTGTCCTGGAGGCTATGATTGCTGACATACATTGTAACACCTAAAAGGAACAGCTTCATAAAGTAGGAGGTCTTATTAATGAATATTCTGAGACAGTTTAAGAGGGCAGAAAAATTCAGTTCTGTAGTTCAAAGTTCTGTGTTACATTGACAGCTGTAGTCTACTTTTAAGATATTGAATTCATAATCATAAGAATGGCCATTTGTGTGTGTGTGTTTATTCCATGTGCATGCATGATGAGTGTGCATAGGTTTAAGCTCTAGAGCAAGGATAATGTTGGAAACTGGCAAAATCCTTATTAAGTAACACTATTTCATGGATTGACCTGAAGGATTAACAGTATCAAAGAACTCAGCTCTTCTAATCACAATGGAAACTTGTTTTTCTTCTTCTAATAGTAGAAAGAATTATAATTCCTGGATTTGGGAAGTTAATCCATATTTTGTTCCTTCAAAAGGAAGAATGATCTTTAGGTTTAAGCTTAAACAACACACAATAACTATATCTTTTCTCTTGTTAGAGGATCTTCAACCTCAAGCAGCTGAAGATATATCTCAGTGTCTTTTTGAATTGTCACTTCCCCTCCAAAGGTAGAAAACCCTTGTATTACAAAGGACATGACATGTTTGCCATATCCCAAAAATGTTTTTCCTCATCTAGGTCTCTGCTACAGCTTATTATTTGCCTGAAAGAAGTTGTTACTAAGAACTGTTGCAAATTTAAACAAAGGTGCACTTCATTCAAACCGTGGAAGGACACTTTCATGAAGGGGAAAGATTAACTGTTTCAACAGTCAGCACAGGCCCTTCAGGAGAACTCTTAGTTTTGCTCACTGAACCACAAAATTAAAGCAGCGTGGAAGAAATCCAGACCTGCAATAATGCCAAAATACGTATCACACTATACTGAAAGGCTTCAAAATTACTGTATTTACACAAGGGTATTGCAGACAGAATAAATGAAAATTTTATGGTCTAAGAAAAGAAACACAATTTTAGTTAACTAGCATTTTTCTACTGCTCTAAAGCTTTTAATGGGAGCAGAGGGAATTTGCACTCAGTGAAGTAGATCAGTAAAATGATAATTTGTCTTTGAATGGGGTACTTTTATCCCATTAATTTCTGCCATTATGGTGTGAGATAAGATGTAAGCCAGTGACTAACTGAAAATTAAGGCTCCCAAAAAAAGAGGCAAGGAAACAAAGGAATAGCTTATGCAGTATTGCACAAAAAGTATGCTAAAATTAATTTTTACTCAACCTTTTCTTTTAGCCCATTTTAACCTCAGTTCTTTATGTATTTAATCATGCCTGCTTCTGCTATATTTAAATATATCAATTTTACTAATCAGGTCTCTTTTTAAGGATACTTGATTAAAATCCTTTCTTGTGGCAGTTAAGAGGAGTGGAGATGTGCCTTAGGTGAATGTAAGCATTGAAAATCTTCCTTCTGAAGATATTGCAAATGAAGGAATCATTTAGTCTATTACAGATGAGTCATAAGAGAATATTTTAGCTTCTGTTATTTGGAAAAAGTAACCTGGCACTGTATATTGACTGCTACTATCCTTTTTCAAAGAAGTGAGCTGTTTTGAAAGTGCATTGCAGGGGAACACGAGGAGGGGAAAGGATCATAGATGTTGTCAGAAAGAATCTCAAGAGTTCAAAACGTTTCCTTCAATTCGATGCACTGAAGCTGGATCATGTAAAACTACCATATGCTTCTTTAATCTGTTCTCAAAAACAGTGAAGAATGGTTCATCACATCCTTGAGTAGCCTGCTAAAGTGCCTCATTACTCTTCATTAGAACTTTTGACTCCTTTAAACCTTCAGTCTTTGCTGATTTCTTCTCATTCCTCCCCCTATGTATGTGAAGCACAAATGTTCATCTCCCTATTTTTCATAATGGCTTTTAAAGTAATGGAAGACAGTAATTTTTTCTACTAGCCAGCTGATTCTTTTTTTTTGGACTAACTACATCTTCTACTTTTTCATCTAAGTCATGGTTCTAAAATCATTTGCATCTCCATAATTTTTTTCCTGTTCTTCTCTCTGCAGCTTAGCAGCATCATTCTTAAGAGGAAGGTAACCAAAATGTGCCTGAATTTTCCAGCTTGGGAAACCATAGTACCAGAATACAGGGCAAAGACAGTTCCCTCTCTTATCCTATGTAGGACCTCCTAGTACACATCCTGAAGTAAGATCTGTCTTTAAAACAGTCCAGCCTGTGACTTCACAGTGTGCCTCTGATCTTATGCTCTTAATATATTTTCTACCTGGCTGATTTTTTCCCCATTGGGAATGATGTGTTCAGTTGTGTTGGAGCTGTTATCTCCCTTGAGTACTATCTGCTAGTCTATTTGAATTCATCTTGTTGAACAGTCTTTTGTAAGCTGACTGGATAACATTGTTCAGTACCTGTGCTTTGAGAAAGGAAGAGCTTTGCTTCACTAACCCTCTGGAGATCACAAGCAAATCTGAGAAGCTGAACAAACTCAGTATGAGTTTTTGAAGTCCATCTTGGCTATTTGCCACAATTCCACCAGCAGGTTTTCATTGCTTTACTTCTTTACATAGTCTGGCAGATTAATACCCTACTTACCAGGTTCTGCAGTAATAGAAACATTGGGAAAAAATAAAGTACTGTAGAATAAATCAGCTTTCTCAGTTCTATGTTCTTTAGAATGTTCAGATTCAGTCTTGTCTGGCACACAAAAGATTAATTCTTAAAGAGTGATCATTATTCATAGATGCTCTGGGCAGAATTTCCATCTGCTCGCCACATGTCCCCACTGAGATTGTTGGTTAGCTAAGATACATCATGGCATCAACTCCCTCCTCCTAGTGCAAGAGGGTTAGCTTCAATGCTCACTGGCAGAAAAGGTGATGATAGACTTAAGTTCAAGGCAGAACTGAGTACCAGGAGCCATATGGCTGTGCAAATGGACCTTGCTTGCATGCAGTTGGAAGGCAAAACAGAAACAAAAGGTTTTCCTGTCTTCTCCTCAGCCATTCCTCTGCTGGAGCTGCCTGTTGCTCCAGTTTTGCAGTCTGATGTCTTCTTCAACTTCTGAGAGAGAGGGCACAAACTTCTAGCAGATACTGCAGCTTAAGCAGGAGCAAGAAGACTATATAACATTTATAATAAAAAAGATAAACGTATGATCACTTGTTGAAATGAAAATCAGGATATGTTATTATCACTAATGTTTATTATTACTAAAGCCAAGTCAAATAAGATTTTAAATATATAATTAAATTCATCTTTCAAGACTTTTCTGAATCTGGACTATATTTTAGTTGGGACTCCCCGGGACAATACCAAGCAAAAAAAAATTCTGAAATATATATATATCTAAAATATATCTAAATATATCTAATATATCTAAAAATATATCTAAGGGTCCCAGAGCTGATGTAGAAACAGCTGCAAGGAATGTGGACCAATCAGGTCTATGGAGTTCATGGAGTGAAATCCAGATAAGACTTTTCAGAATAAGTGTGCAAGGGCAGTTACAATCTGATTTGTATCACTGTTTGCCAAGGGGCTGAAGTGATAATATGGATTTTATAGGTAAAGCCATTTGTGTGGGGAATCAACTTGAAATTAATTGTTTCTTCTGAAGAAGAAACAGAAGGATTATGAAATCAATTAAATCTTGGAAAGGGGTCTATTTTGTTTTGGTTTATTTTTTTATTTCTCTCCAGTAGTTAGTAAATCTGCCCATGAAGTATAATCTCCAGAAAAGCAGTGGAAAGGAGACTAGAGAAAAAAAAAAGAGGAAGAACTTTTACTTTCACAGCAGTGAAACCAAATTCAGAAACCTATGAATTTTCAAATACTAAGGAATAACACTTTGACTAGTAAGGTGTGCATTACAACTACTTATCCCAAAAAATAACTGCTAATTTTATTTTCATTTTACACTTATAATTAAAAAAATCTTTAAAAAATTAAGTGCTCATAGAGAAATAGGAAGGAATATTATGTTGGTTTTGTTTGTAAGTGAGAAAAGACATTAGCCTTACTAAATGCTTAACACTGAATTTCAAAGCACTTTACAAATGATCCTGCTGTTAGGTTAATTCTTATATTCAGTATTAATTGGCTGGAAAATAGAACCCTCTGGAAAGGGCAGGAAGGTGAGAGAACCAAGGCAAAGACATTATACTGCAGAATCTTTTGTTGCCAGGCAGAGAGTAGTGTGACTTATTTTTGGTGGAGGTAGCATTCAGGGTTTACCCACAGGTAAATTAAAACAAGAAGGCAGAGCTTATTGGCTATTTGTTCTATAATGTGTAGTTTGGTACTTCCTTCAGCCCCTCTGATATTGCTTAGTCTTTCTAATTAATCTGTTTGATTCTGAACTTCACAAGCAGATGAGGGGAGGAGAGGCACCATAGAAGGGTATTGGCCTGTAAAGATATTAGGTGTTCTTTTTGTATGTAGATATTCCCACTGGGGAAATCTCAAATCTTTCAGTCCTAAGAGCTGACTTTTTATTTGCACTGTGCACCAGCTGCAGAATCCGACAGCGAAACGTTTCTGTAAGTTCTGCAAGTTCCATGTTTGAATGACTTGGTGTACCTCTTGTTTGAGCAGCCTGTACCTCTCTGAGGTCATGGAAGTGACAAAGCACAGGATTTATTCCTAGACAAGTCAGGCTCAACAGAAAATAAAATAAAAAATAGTACACAAAACGAGTGACCATTGTGATTCTTCTAGGGGGTAGCACTTCTTTTGAAGCCATGGAGAAGGAAAGCAGTTTGACTAATGGAAAATTGTGTTACAGATTCTTTTGCCATGATATTTTGCAGTACATCCAGCTTCTATCTCCCTGCTGCTGACAAGTCAACCAGTGTTAAAATGTGGGAGCTTCTTTTGTGTTGTCTTGTGTATTCCCCCTTCTTTTCAGGACCTGCTTTCCATTTATTTCTCTTCTCTGAAGAAACAGGTGCACACAATTACCTACAAGCCTAGCAATAGTAAAGATGAGAAGCCATTAAGGAAAAAAAGTAATGACAAAATCAGAGAGAAAAAAACAACAAATCACAAATTCTCTTCTAAATTATTTTTCTTAATACTTTGACATAATAGCTACAATTTGTTCATGTCTTAGGATTAAGAAGAAACATGTTCCATGATTTTTAAGAAGTTTGTAACAAGCCAAATAGATTCAGAAATATATGAGCACAACATTGCAGTGAATTATGTGATATTTGCTTTAATGTTCTTCAAACAGTCAGGAAGAGTCTCACTTTACTGCATCTCTTCAGGTTTTCTTCAAACAGAAAGAACAAAAAAGGCAGAACCAAGAGGTCTCCCTTTCTTGAAAAATAATTCACACTTATATGACTGGAAGATAAATGTATATTATGCAGATAAAAGCTGGAATGGGTAGGGACATCAAGCTACAATTTGTACATTCACTATCAGATATAGTTAGAATTTATGATTCCACTTACTCTTTGCTAGTGATACTCTTTGTCCACAATGTTGTCTCACAATACCTGCCAACTATTAGTTTTTCCTATATAAATCCTGCCTATTTCTACTACAGTTTAATTCACAAAGGCATGTAGCCCACTATCTGTGGTCAACTCCTATGGGTAGGAGCTGGTTTTCTTCCAATATTTTTCTTTCCTTTTTATGCCCATTAGCATCTTAATATAAAAGGACAATTAAAAGATGGCAATGTGCCAAAAGTACTAATAAGTACCTGGGAAGTAAAAATAGTATATAAATACTGACTGGTAACACCATCCTGGGGTACTTTAGGACAAGTGTCAGCAGGTCAGGGTTGGTGCTCCTACTCTACTCAGCCATGGTGAGATGCTTCTGGTGTGCTGGATCCAGTTCTGGGCTTCCAAGTACAGGTCTGCTGGAGTCATACTGGACCAAGTCTAGTGATAGGCTGTGAAGATAGATAGAGTATTGCAGGGTCTCTCATGAAAGGAGAGGCTGAGAGAACTGGGGTTGCTCATCCTGGAGAAGAGAAGGCAGGGGGATCTGGGTAAGGTGTATAGTACGTGATGGGAGGGAGTGAAAAAGAGACTCAGATTATTCTGGGTGGTACCTGGTGAGAGGACAAGAAATAAAGGTATAAATTGAAAAACAACAGATTCTATTTAAAAATAATGAGAGTGATTACAATGAGCATTGATAATTTCAGCCTAATGAGATATAAGAGGGATCCAACAAAGGAAAACATTGTCCAGAGAGGCTGTGTGCTCTGCAACCTTGGAGATATGGAAATTCCAATGGAACATGGGTCTGCAAAATGTGTTTTAGCTGACCCTGATTTGAGCAGGGGCTTGGACAAGCCAAACCTGGGGAGTTTTATCCAGCTTCAACAATTCTGTGATTCTATATATAAACGATTTTTATATTTTTTCCACAGAAAAAACCTTTCTCTCTGTCTCTCTTTCATAAGTCAGTATTACTTTAAAGACAAGAAATTGATTGAAACAGATCCTTATCTCCTTAAAGAAACAAAAATCATTTTTGCACAAACTTACCTAAGAATTCCTAGCTAATCTTATTATATTCAAACAACTTGTTTTCTGTACCTCACAATAAATTCATATAAATATTCCATGCAACATCTTAATATTCATGTGTTCTACTTCATTGTCTTCTATTCTAAAGATATAAAAGTGCTCAAAAATTGGACTTAAAAGGGACTGATCTAAAATATATCTGCTGTGAATGGCTCAGCAGTCACAGCAGTTCTCTATAGCAACTTAAGAAATGTAGGCTAATTCCTTCTGTGCTTTACATTTTACCCTGGCAGCAGCAGGATTCCAGTCTTAAAACTAAGATAAATTCAAACTAGTTTCTGGTTCTCTTTCTTATTTTTTTTTTTTAATTGGTTTTGTTTGTTTGCTAATTTATTTTTTTGTTTCTTTTTATTTAAAAATGTATTTTTTTTTCATCTCCCTGGTTGTTTGCTTCTTGGTTTGTTTAGCTATTTTTATTTTACTTTGGTTTTGCTTGCTGTTGCCTCTGGAATACAAATTTGGAGCAGAAAAAGGAAATTAGTTTCACTTTACTTAATTCTAACAAAGGTATTTAGATGTCTCAGGTACCTTTCTCTTGTCCTTTTAGACAATGTTCCTGATCTAGCAGGATATATCCCAAGCCTTTATCAGCTCTGTCAGCCCTGTGCAGGTGCTTTAAATACCAATATTTCACTATAATGAAGTAGAATGTTAATATCTATTACATTTTTTAGCTGATAGAACTATAATAAAGTTTATCTTTTGACATTAGCTTTTAAAAACATTTTTCTTTAAGCTTTTCTGTTAATTTTTTGTGATGTACAGCTATAATGTCTCACCAAAGATGTACAAGTGAGTGGTGTGCACTCAAGTAACAGGTCAGAAATTTAATATAGCAAAGGATAAAGTAATTACCTTGTTTATGAAGGCTACCACATCAAGCTGACATCAGACACTTTAGAACAGGACCTTACTTCATCATGCTGTGTTGTGCTTACTTATTTTAACCTTGATCAGTCAGACCCCTTCATTTAGCTGACATAATGCACATAAATACTGAAGCATCAAGATTTTGTTATCTAAGTTACTAGCATGAAACCTGTGTAAATATAGGACTAAATCAGGGCCTAGAGCCCAGGATTAATTCCCCTCCTCCCAAACATTTGCCCAGCTAGCAGGGAACAGAGATGTGATTCACAAGCTGTTTCCTGGGCTGTCTCTGTGGCTTCCTACAACATGGTACCTCTGTGCTGAGCTGGTGGGAAAACTGTAACTGATCTTGTAATAAGGGTTCTGCAGAAGGTTCAGAGCTTTCACTAGACAGAAAATGAGCTTGTTGCTAATGGGAATAATAATGAAAAAAGAAGTTTAAAAGTGTTCTGCATGAGACTGACAGGAAGAAGACATTTCTTTTCAAAGTTTGGGTGTTGAAGGTGTGATCCTGTGGAAGGTGAAGCCTTTTGATGGGTTTTTGAAGCAACTTGCATGACATTTATTTCCAGTGCCTCTCAGGATCAGCCCTAAATCTCAAGTGATGGAAAATCAAAGACAGTATTCTGTGGGCTGAGGCACAGCTGTAATAAAAACATCTTTCTGTTAAGTTCTCAGATACAAAGATGACACAAAATAAAAGAAAGTTTGAACCAAGAAACAAGAGAAATGAGACTTGTTTCTATTCCTAACCCCAGTAGGACTGGTGGGCAGCCCAGCCATTGTGAAAAGTGAACAGAGAATTCCTTTCCCATATGCTGAACAGTATTGGTATTTGTTCTACTTATATTCACACACATATATTGGACATACATTTGTTCTACATGTATTCAAACAGCTGCAGTATTTTACAAGAGTTGCTCATGTTTTTTAGAGAGTCAAGGTCACTATTAAAAAAACCCAACAATCATGGAGATGTAAGTGAGCATAGTGAATATTTATAAAAATGTGTTTATGTTTGTGTATAAAAAAACAATGTAAAAAGTGAGATTTAATCACAGACCTGCTGGGGGAGTAGTTGCTGCCCCTACTGTAAAGTCCTGCGCTGTGTGTAGCTTCAGAATGGGAAAGTAGCAAACCAGCACTGATCCTAAGCCCTGCTCCTGGAGCTGGATCCAGCTCTCCCAGCTCCTTCAGGACCCATGCTGGGGATTCAAACCAACCAGGTTAACACCTGATTGTGTTCACTGTGCTGCCATGCACAGCACTTCCCTTTGTAGTGGTAAAACTGGTGGCTTTGCTCTGTCTCTTTGACCAAGAATCTTTGCTCCCTAGATGCAAACCCTATTTGCTGACAAATTAGTGGTGAATGTGAACTGAAACACCTGCATTGCCACCAGGTGCTTCTATATAGTGGTAAATGCCTGTCTCCAGCAAGACTTCAAGTTAGGTTATGTTTCTTGAAGACACTGCTTCCAAGTCAATAGGAACAGTAATGGTTAGACCCATTAAAATGTCATAATGATGCTTCATTACCAGCTATCATCACCATTAGCACTTTGTTATTACATTGTGTGTATCCATGTAGCCTCTCATATATCTGCCAAACCTGACACATCAACATATCACCTTCAATTTTTATGAGTGATTTGAGAGACAATCTGGTCAGAGAGAGCAAGAGTGGAAAAAAATAGATTCTCTTAAAATTTCAGGTTATGTCTTTTCCCCTGCTGTTATTTTTTCTTTCTTTTCTTTTCTTCTTTTGAGTGCTTTTGATATTTAGAATTTCTTGAATTATATTCCTGAAAATGAACTGAAAAAAAAAAAAGTGGTATAAATAATTTCTTTCCCTGATTCATCCAAGTTTGCTAAAGCTAAACACTCTAAAAATGTTTTGTTCAGTGTTCTTCCAATTGCACTGATTTAGGGATTCTTTAAAAATACTCAACAAACAAGTGCTCTTAATCAGGGGGACAATGAAGCAATATGTGACATTACAGTAAGCAATCATGCTTTATAGTCAACAATCAATCCAGATTGTTTTGATTGCCAGATATCTATGGTAGCTAAAAATAACCAGGTGGGATGATGAATTATATATAGGAAAGCCAGCACTTGGCTTCTCATGGGGAAAATTCTCTAAAATATCTTAATCCTCTATTTCCTTCTTCAATGTTGTCTTCATATTCAGAATTAGCATCTTTTCTGCCTTGTCAGATATCTCCTACATTTAGAAGGGTATTCCTCTTGAACTGCTTTATCACAGACTGCCTTTTGTAGTCCTCTCTATTATGAAACCCCACAACCCCCCCACAGTTCTTCCCCCACATTACACTGCTTGAGAAAGTTTTATTGTCAGTCACATCTCTTTCCCTGCTGCCAAACAGTAATGCTGAAAATCTCATTTCAGATGCCCCCCTCCCTCTTTTTCTTTCTGGGAGAACTCAAAAATATGGTATTAAATTCTGTGAATACTGGAAACTGTTATTTGCCTGTTCTTTTCAGCACTCAGTCTTCTGCAGAAACATCTGCTTCTATCTGTACCTCCTGTGTAACCCAAGCATAGATAAGGAAAAACTCTTCAGCATTTCTAGACATTTTAAATGGAGGTAAAATTTGACTTGAAGAAGAATTTGGCCTCAAATCTTTCAACTTTCTTTTCTAAAACTAGTTTTAATCTTGCAAATGTATAATATTCTTTTAATTCAAGTGTTCCCATGTTAGTACCAATGTGTGACAAGAGCTTAACATCTTGTATTTGCCTTTGAAAGTAATGCTTGCTATGGAATTCTCTTGCTCTTATATTGACTATTATTCCACTGCAATTGTTTACATGACAATTCTGAGTAGTTTATAATTTTATCAAGTTACAGGAGCCACACATACACAAAAAAATCTTATATGGACACTGTTTGCTGATTGTTCTTGGTCTGGAGACATGAAATCTTCCAGTTAAAAGCAGAAAAAAACAGAGAAGCTTCTTTCTAAAAATCTCACATCTATTTTCTGTCTTAGCTGATGTAGTATCAGAATAGCTGGCCCTTGAATATCCCATAAGGAATGTTAAACCCATCTAAAATGGAATTAGGAAGTTATTTGAGGCATAGTGGAACAACAACTAAAAAGAAAAAGTGAAAAAACCCCACCAACTAAGAACAAAAGCAACCTTGCTGAGTGGCAATCAGTTCAATTTCTATTTTAAGTTAATCAGGCTCTTTGGATAAACCCCTTCCTCTTGTTGCAGCCCTTATGCAGGCAGGTGTGAGAAACAACACCCCCTGTTGCACTGTTCTGGCCTTTTTGGGGCTTTACTGCTCCTGTCAAGCCTACATGCTTGTATTTTATTTGTATGGAAACCAGGAGGTGCAGAGATGGAGGGACAGTCTGGGCCCAACCAATCTTTCAGGCTATGTTGAAAAGGAATAGTCATAGGAGTGCCTGGACCTGAGGACATGGATGTCCTCCTGGATCTAGTAATGTAAATGTCACTCACAGCACTGAGTTATTATTGAATACATGAAAAAAACCCCTTCAGCTGCCGTGAGTAATTAGTGTTAAATTGTTAAATTGTTGTGAATAATATATAAGAGCATAACAATGCCATTCCCTCTCTTGAAGATGAAATCACTTGTATGACATTAGGAAGAGCTATTTGGTTCACTCTGCGTGTCTATTACTAGAATGCCATTTAAAGCAGATGCATTTTGCATTGTAATCTGAGAGTAATTAAGCTCAGTAATGAACACAGAGTAGCATAACAACTTTCTCTCATGGGCCCCATCAGGTTGGTGTTTCCTCTCAGCACAGCTGCTGTGATCAAGAACAGAAAGGAATGATTATTGTGATGTATCAGTCAAGCATTCTTGTTGCCATGATGTTTCAAAGTCAATAACACATAGTCTGAATTGGATTTAAGTTCCAAGGTTTTCTTTACACCAAGTATTTATTTAAAAAGCAAAACTCAAAACATCCTGCTGTAGTTCATTGCTTCTTGTTACAATAAGGTGTGTGTTTATGTTTCTCAGGACCATGAGCTCACAGAAGCAATGAAATTTAGAATGGCAATTGTAAATGGTCTCCTGGAAAGAAAAATAGCTTTAGGAAGAAGGGAAAATTATGAGTATGCATCCTCTTAGCCATGTAAAACTGCTAAGCTAACAGTAAAACTTATCACAGCTCTGGTTTATGACAGCATGATTGATGCAGCAAGAATAATATTTAGTTCTGGTCTGTGTTCAGTTTCTAGATGTTATGTCATTCATGGCTATGACAACACAACCTTCCTCTCCTGAACTAGTCTGAAAAGGTGTCACATAAGACACACGAAGCACATAAATATGTCTGCAAAATGTTGAGAATACCAAATGTGCTGTTTAATCATTATGAACAGTTAAAATAGGAACAGCCACATGGAAGTAGAAGGGGAGAGAGTGATCTGGTTACAGGTGCTCCAACACTACCTGAGACAGTTCACAGTGTCAATCTTTTGTGGCCATGATGGTAAATGATGGTAACACTGCAAGTGTCTTGCCTTCTAAAGTATTTGAGCTCAAAGTAATTATTGCTGTAAAGTACTGATGATCTTGATGGCTTCAGAAAACATGCAAGCTGAAGTTTTCTAGGCATACAACTTTGGCAGAAACCCCTAGCACAGGAAAATGGCCTGGTCTGTTGTAATCGTAGAAATTCTTTAAGCTGCTCAAAAAAACTGTACCTAATTGCACACTTTCTTGAACAACACTTGGCAGAAATTTCCCTTTCATTCTGACATTCTGCTTGTGTGTTTGTGACTCTACAGAACAGAATTTCATGAAGCAAAAATACAATCTTTGTTTATTGCCTAAAATTTTATACAATGATATCAAGTAACATACTGAAGTCAAGATGGAAATATGTTTCCTACATCTGTTTGGGCCACTGTAGTCTTTTTATTTCTTTCTGTTTCCAGCTTTACTTGTGGTTGTGGGGTTTTTTTTAAAGTATTAAATGTGAATTTCTCCCCTGCTGCATTGCTTTCTCCTTCCTTCTTAGTTGGCTTTGTTTTTCTCTGCTACTTGTTTAAATTCAAGCTGGAGTTGAGCTGTAATAGATCTCATGCTGAAGTGACTACCTGCAACACTTTGACTAAGTGATAGTGACAAGGATTACCTAGTGTCAATAAGTTCCATTCTTATTTACCTTATGGCTGTTTCTCCAGTCAAGCAGTGTGAAGGAGGCTTCATGAAATAGAGAATCATAGAATGTGTAGGTTTGGAAAGGACCTTCAAGGATCATCTAATCCAGCTCCCTCTTTAACTAGATCGGGTTGTTCAAAACTTCATCAAGCCTGACATGACAGTTCTTTGTTTATTATTACAGAAATATGTTTGCAGCAACTGTTGATTTTTGTTGGGTTTTGGTTGGGGTTTTTTTGTGTGTTTTGTTTGTTGTTGTTGTTTGTTTGGTCAGTTTTGGTGTTTGTTTTTTGATAATGGTGTTTTTTTAATATTTAAAAGTCAATACTGCTTTTGTTAATCTATCCTAGTTATCCTAGACAAAATTCCCTGTTTTTCTGCATTGCTGTTAGTGCCCACTAAGCCATGTATGACTGTAGAGAACTTGCCTAGCACAGCTGAGGTGGCTCACTGGGTGCTCACTGCAGTGTGTAAACATGCATATGAATTCCACCCTATTGATGTATGTGATGTAATGACTTGGAACAGAGGAGGATTTCAGTCCTGGTTTACTAGTGGTCTATTGAAAGACTTCAGAACAGCTATTTCACCACTTGTGTTTGCCCTTCTCAAGAGCAGAGCTAGGGCTATTTATCTCCTTCCTAAAGCACTTTGATATCTGCTGAGGAAATGTGCTATATAACTGCCTGCTGTTAGTCATCTAAAAGGTACAAATGAAAATAAAAGTAAAAAAACCCCAACAAACTCTGTAATTAAAACAGGTCCAGTATTTATTGAACTTGCCTGACTGATAAAAAAGCTAAGAAGGCATAAGGGAAGGTCAGCATTATAGAAAATTGAAGGCTTGTTTAATTAAAAGAAAAAGAAAGCTCATGAAACACAACAGCTTGAACTTGCAGACAAAGTCAGACAACTCAAACAGATTTTGAAGAGTGGCTTGCAGAGGATGCTCAAGTTACTAGTATAAAGTTGTTTACTTCTTCATCAGATGTGGGAAGAGAAACAGGAAATTTGATAACCAGGGCATAGCAGGGGTACTCAGGCATGAACAAGACATAGCAGAGAAGTGCAACAGATTTTTGTATTAGTCTACTGCTGAAGACTTTGACAATTCCCACTTTCCCCCTATTCTTTACAGCAGAGGGGTCAAAGGAGTTACATAAATTTGTTGTGAATATACAGGAGGAATTAGACCAAAAAGAAAAAGTTCTCTAAGTCTCTAGAACTGGATGACATTTGGCAGAGATCTTTGGAGTAATTCAGATGCAAAACTGCAGAGTACCTGGCAAAACCTTTTAAACTATCATTGCAAACAGTGCAATGCAACTTCTACTATGGAAGGAGAACAATTCCCATTACAAAAAAAGTCTGGCAGCCATGGAAGGGAACATGGGTACTATGGACCACAGAATCTGATTTTCACCCTGGCAAGATAAGAGGCTAAGACCACTGAGCACATGGAAAAGCACAGAATGTTGGGAAAGACTCAGTATAGCACATATATAATATAGTATATTTCCACAGTAAGTGGAAATCCTGACTCATGCACTTGGAGATCTGTGAGGTTGTCTGACTTAACAAGGGCATTTATTATTCCTTTTGTTTCCATGAAAAAAAAAGGAAAATCTCCACTCTTTTATCTCCTAGCTAATGACTGCAGTTAAATTTGAATCTTCTCCACACTTCAGGGCACTGTAGGATGTTGGTCCCTTATTCTTTCCCTCCTATGAATGTGTGCCTTTGTGCCTGGGCATCCTGGTGTTTTGCCAGCCTCTCCAACTGCATTGCAGATGGCAATAGCTGGACAGCAGATGCTTTGCAGGTACATTGCTGTTTCAAGAGGCATTGGGAAATTGTCATGACTATCTGGTTCAGGTGTCATACACATGTGTTTAGTTAAGCTGATACTCAGATTTGTCAAGGTCTTTGTTTTGAACAGATTATTTCTGTCTTCCTCTATAGCTTGGGTCTTTTACTCTCTAAACTATTCTGAGTAAATTGCCAATATTTCTGTGAGCCTGCAGCACATGTATTTGCTCTCACACACACATAACCAGGCACACAAAACCTCTCATCTCTGTGTTTCTTGTCCTGGGTAGTTGACTGGCAGGTCACAAGGGCCTTGAGAATTCAGGCATTGAGAGTAGGGGATGGGAGTAGGGAAGACTGGAGCAGGCAAGAAAATCAGGTGGGAATACTAGTCAGTGCAAGTCCCATGATGATCTCATGTGGGAATTCTCATTCACCTCTTCCCTGTCCAAATTATATTTTATAAGATGTTTGATTTTCTAGATGGTTCTTACAGGTTTTTTTCCTCCACCTTCCACTCTCCAAATTACGTAGTGTGCAATGCAGGAATTTCCCACGTGTTGGTAGCTGCTTTATCCTGCAATCTCAGATTATTTTTTGTTTAGTTTTTGTTGTTGTTTTTTTTCTTGCCTGATACTTCTTTGTCATGTACAACACAGTATTTTCTCCAGGTTGTAGTTCTTCAGTGACCAGCAATTGCTGTCACTGAGTTATTTACAGTCACAGGGGTTCAGTCATGTATCAAGCTGAGCCCAAGGATGATTGAGGGACTGCAACATCTGTCTTATGAGGAAAGGCTGAGAGACCTGGGGCTGTTTAGTCTGGAGAAGACTAAGAGGGGATCTTACTAATGTATATAAATGTATGAAGGGTGGGTGTCAAGACGGAGGGGACAATCTGTTTTCAGTCGTGCCCTGTGATTGGAACAGAAGAAATTCCACCTCAACATGAGGAAAAACTTCTTTACTGAACTGTTAGGAAGCACTGGAACAGGCTGTCCAAAGAAGTTGTGGATTCTCCGTCTCTGGAGGCTTTCAAGATCTATCTCAATGCATTTCTGTGTGTCTTGCCCTAGATGGTCCTGCTCTGGCAGAGAAGTTGGACTCCAGAGGTCCCTTCCAACCCCTAACACTCTATGATTGTTTCTAGGATTCTATCATTCTGTGTTTGATTCTGTGATTTTCAAGCCTTTTGCTGTCATCTCATGCTTGAACTCCACATCACAGTGGACACCAGGTACCAATCTCCAGGTCACTTAGCAAGTTCCCATAACAGGTTGATAGGAGTCCTAACAGGCCAGATTTGGGACCTTTTAAGGTTAGCATTAGGCAAAATTAACCTAAGGCCTTTTGCATGTTGCTATCAATTGCAATATTGTTCTTACAGGGTAGCAATCCTGTCATTGCATCACACTTAGGTTTTGCAGCTTTTAATATTTCACACTAAAGCATTTAGGTTGACTATAGGGTTTTGCAATATATTTTCTACTTGAAATAGTCAAGACTGACTGCAGCACATAAAAAAATTAGGCATTTTTAGGATATACTACATAACTACTCTACAAACAGCCTCAAAGAAACAGTCTTAAGAAGCACTAGAGAACATATCAGTGTCCATATTCAGGAGGCCTGTTCTAGGAAAGAACTCTTGTAAATACTGTAACTGAGGAACAACTTTAAAACTGTTGATTAAAAAGCTTTAATCAGAAAGAGAATATTATCAAAGTATCTGAAGGAATTATTTGACAATATGAGTTTTTATGTTTAGCTGCCTTTCTAGGCTATTTCTACATTAACGAGTGTAGTAGGAATGAGTCTGGGGAGACATAAGGGTCTGATGCCCCCACCATGTGTGTTTAGGTGCCATGGAGGTTTCTTTACATTAGCTCTAATTTGGTTCTGTGGACTGAATGCCCCAAAACATCTGGAGGACAGAAAGTATCCAGAAATATATATAGTTTTCTTAGTGTTCTGGTTTGGTGGGGTTTGTGGTAGTGGGGGAAAGGCACCAGGAGTGACTCCAGTAAGAAGCTGAGAAGCTGCCCCTGCTTCAAAACCAGCCAAGGAGTCTTTAGAGGGACAATAGATGCACCTCAGTGATTAACATACGAAAGAACTGAGATAACACTGAGCAGAGAAGCACTTAAAGGAGAAGAGCTGTGAGAGAGGACAAGGGGGAATAGATTAAAACTGAAAGAGGGGAGATTTAGGCTAGACATTAGGAGGAAATTCTTTAGTGTGAAGATGGTGAGACACTGGCACAGGTTGCCCAGAGAAGCCCCATCCCTGGAAGTGTTGAAAGGTACCTACAATGATAAACAATGATAATCTACTTCAACATGCAACTGTTTTGGCCACAGATCTAAAAAAAAATGAAGACAATTAACTCCATCCCAGCAAGACCCAGTATGGCATGAAAAATATTTAAAGAGATGAGGGCTCTTCAGTTTGGAAAACAGTTGAGAGAGGATATGATAAAGTAGCATGGAGAAATTAACAAGGAACAACTATACCATTCCCCTCACAACGACAGTCCAGTGAAGTATCAGATGAAATGGTCAGGCTGCAGGTATAAATCAAAGAAAAGGAAGTGCCCTTTCACACAGCATGCAGCAAAAGTCTGGAACTCATCACTAGAGACTCCTGTGGAGACTCTCTCTGTAAATGGATTTGAAAAACTCTTAGACAAATTCATGGAAGAAGAATCAATCAATGGCCATCAAACAGGATGCAGATACAGCTTTTAGCTGAAAAAAAAAAAGGCAAACTGCTGGAACCTAGAAAAGGAGTGAGAGAAAGTGGCAATCTCTGCTTTTGTTATTCTTAAGGTCTCAGCACGTATTTAGGACAGGTCCCTTTCAGAAATGGGATATAGGCTACCTGGACCTTTGCTCACATGTGTTATGTTTCTTTTGTGCCCTTATGTTTATTTTTTTATAATTAGAATGCAGTTCATTTAAGGCTATTCTTTTCCAGTGACACACTTGGAGTAGACGAGACCATGGAAGATGGAAACCAGGATTTCCTGACAAAGATGAACAATTTAAAAAATCTAAAAATTTCAAATATTTTCTATCTACAGCATTGATTTGTGTTAGGCATTCGAATCTGATTTCTTCCCCAGCAGGTGGTTTCCAATTGGAAACATCTCTGTTGACTTCTGTTTTCAGTTCTTGTTTAAACTGTTTGTAGGCCTTTTTCCCATTTAAGTTGGCAAGTGTAATTTCTTCCCCAGAGGGTGTTCACAGGTTTTTTAAGCCTTCACTCCTTATCTGGAGTTTGTGATGTTTCTTGACAACATTCACACCTCCCTTTTGGCAGGTCACCATGGTCAGGCAAAGAAGACGAGGTGATTCTAGTTAGAGATGCACTGAACTAGCTGATTCTAATTAGAGGAGGTTAGAAAAACACTCAATTTCAGTCGGCTGCTTTAATTTCAGATAGTTTATCCAATATCTAAATTGGAAGCAGCAGCTATCTGATCTGAGAATAAATTGTTTTTCCTTAAATCTCAACCTTAGTGGTTTGGAATTTTTTTTTCCCCTGATGCTTCAGTCTGAGTTAGTGGCAACAGCCCCATCAAATTCTATTTTGGAACTGAAAACTCACAGCCCTCTGCTACTGTCTGAGGGTGGTGCATGAGTTTCAACGAGGACTTTCAGATTCAAAAATATACAATAGGTCCAGTAAATACCTGTTGCTTGGAAGATTGTTTTCATTACTGTGTTTAAAACATTGAGTTACAGACAGAAATGGGGCCCATCTTATAAAGGCCTTGACCATAATGACATTGGATTGTATGTAAAATACTTTATGCATATCTTCAACTGTCTTAGTTTCCACTTTATACAAGTTGAACAATGTCATATAGAATTGATTTAAAGGTTTGTTGACGGTCCATTATTTTTAACAAAGAAAGAGTTGAATCTAAATTTAAGATTAAGCTGAAATATCTAAAGTGTCTAAGTCAGGTTGCATATTTTTGAATGCCTGCATTCAAGTAGTATTTAAGATCAAGGTTTTGCATTAATAATAAATGCAAAGTTAAAACACTTGAGATAAATATTTTGTTCAGGGAAGGAACCTATATAGGCACAAACTTCTATGCACAAACTGAGTCAATGACCCTAGACTCTATGTATTCTTTCATATTCTATGATATGAAAATATAAGAATGATGCAGATTATAACTTTCAATTTCTCCTTTCAGATCTTTTTCTTCACTTGAAAGTGGGGACACAGACAGAGTCCATACTATCTCTAGAAGTTGAATTGACTTTAAAAAATAAGGACACTGGAGAAAAAATAGCTAAAAAATCAGAAAAGAGTGGCAAAAGTTATATCCTGCTTTGATCTTTACAGAACCCATACTTGACAGCTCTAAAATAACTGTTATCAACTGCACATCTGGATCTCAGTGCTTTGTTCTTTTGCTGGGCTACAATGATTATTTGGTACAACTAATAAGGGGTATGTTGAATATTGACTCATGTTTTGATCCATTGGCTGACATTTTAATGTCGTTTTAGAAAGTGTGTGCTTAGAGAAGGAGCAAGCTGGGCACCCTGTGCTCTGTGCAGTGCCTGGGAAAACTGAACTGAGAACCTGTGCTCTGTGCAGTGCCTGGGAAAACTGAGAGTCCAGAACAGTGAGCATCCCTCTTATAGACTGTCTGCAAGAAATGGTGTAAGCAAGGAAATACAGAAGACTCTGCAGCAGACTGTAGGAAAAGGATCATCTTTAACTTTTATATACTGTTACTGAACCACTGTGCAGCAAAAAACTAAATGTAAGAAAGCAGAGGAAGAGGGAAAAAGTGGCACATTTGTGTGAAGACGAGGTTTGGACTCTCAGTCAACTGTGCAAATCTTTGTTTCTCTTCTTTTTTCCTGATCATTTAAACAGTGACTGGACAAAATATCTCAATCTGTTGTGGGGACTGATAGCTGAACCCTGATCTTTCTCATCTCTGTCAGGGAACATGCACTTCCTGAGGACCTGTAGCAGTGTGGGTTTAACAAGGGGTTTTTCAGGGCAGGGAATGGCAGCCACGACCCGTCCCACTGTCCCAGCCAGGAGCAGGGCCCTAAGCTGTCAGCAGGATTGGGAGAGCTCTGGAAGGTTTGAGCAGGGATAGCAAGGCCTGTTGGTGCTTCCTGAGGCCTGGCAGCCTCTTTCTCAGCAAAACAGTCACTTCTGAGCTACCTTATGTTACCTTTGCTCTCATTCTTTCTGCTCCCTTAATCTTCCTTTCCTTGCAGTTCTGTGGCAAAATGAAAGATGAGAAGTGATCTGATCCAAAACTGATGATAGCCTATAGCAGAAAGAGACATCCAATCCCAGGAGAATTAACAAGATTTCTGCCAGGTAAGAATCTTTTATTCGCTGCTGTGACACAATTTCTACTCAGGCATAATCCACACTTTTCTTGTGTCTATTGAACAAACAACATCACACAAGCAGTTGCATTAGTTGGATGTTTTGGTGTCCAGGACATCATGGGTAGTGATTGGACTGGAGCTCAATCTGTACCAAGATTGGTTAGCACAGGGTTAACTACACTGCAGTTAACTTATGCTTTTTCATTATGTACTCTGACAGTTTCTGTATGTGACAAATTGTTGAACTTGTTTTTTTTTCTGGCAGGTGATTACTAAAGAGTTTCTTGTGACACTTTAAAATAAATGTCTGATGATTACTAATTCATTTAGCACTCCTTTGTAATAATGTAAATGATGATGTTCTTCTGTGGCATTAGCAGATGTAATTTCTTCTAAAAATCCTACAAAATCCTCTGTCTCTTGTCTCAGGATAGTCAAGTATATCTGCTTTAGTGTATCTAGATTTGGCAGTGCTCCAGTTTCTTTGATGTGTTTTAGCAGAAAGAGACTTGATAAGTAGGTACCAGAGTTTAGGGATCAGTGAAGCCACTTTAAAACAGATATCTTAATTTGATTGAGATTCAAGAGTGTGTTTTTTTTTCTGATGTTCCTTCTTTCTTCTTCTTACCATTAAATCTAACCAGATTGAGGTTTATAAGACTTGGAAACAAAAGCTTCATATCTAACTTGAAAAGTGAACATGGCAATACTTCTTTGTGTTTGTGAGAGGGGAAAAAGATACAAAAAACCCCTCACAAATAAAAAAAACAAACCCTAACAAAACTAAACCCAAAGCTTTTAGCTCTTTTCTCACAGCAACAGAAAAAAACCCCACACCCTAGATTTTGCATTTAAAAGTTGTTTTTGCCAACTGTGAGACTATTATTCAATAACACAGCACACTGAGTGACTGTTTCCAAAGATGTTTTAAAAGACACACCTGTAACTGCCTTATAATATTTGAAGTAGTGGTATTTTACTGTTTTTAATTTCTCTCTTTAAATTCCTCATGTGGAGTTGCCCTCCTCGCATGGTACCAAAGCATCTCTCTTTAAACTGAGGTATTTAGTCATGCAGGTCACAAAATTGATCAGCAAGTACTTGAACTGTGTTGCTGCTGCTCATGAACAGGCTGATGGATCATGAAAACCTGAAGGCAAAGATAGGTAAAAGAAACAGAACTCCACTTTGCTCTTCCTTTCTCTGCTGAGGTTAACGAGAAGGCAACCTACTTAAACACATCATGCAGCTGGACACCTTACCCTGGCACAGCACTAAATAGGTTCATGTTTTTCTGAAAGAGTGCATTTAATTAAATACATGTCTTAGAGAATCAGAATGGAGAGAACCTTGAAACAGAGTGTCTTTCTGAAGGCAGGATTAACTGTCCCTGTATTGTTCTGTGTATCCTGAAGTCCTCTGATGATGGAGACTCCCCAGCCTCCTTAATAGTCTACTTCAGCAGTTTGTGAATAGGGATATTCAGCTTGAATCACCCTATTGTCATTCTAAACTCTTCCTGTATTTTGGTGCTATTAGGTAGATGAGCATGCCCAAATAACCTCTTGCTTTGGTGTTTTCTTTTAATTTTTTAGTAGTTTGACTTCCAGTTTTACTCAATGAGAGTTCATTGAAATACAGGTGGAATTGCAGGGACCAAACGTTTTTCCTGACTAATGTTCTTCTTGCATCTTTTTGAAATTCTTTTCTTTTTTCTTTCCATCAATCATGATTAGGCACTCAGAACTGGTTACATTAAATTTTGAAACCACCTCTCAAAATACTAGGTATCAGGCCCCCCACAAGGCATATGTTGTATCATGCAGGCTGCATCCAACAGAAATGGCAGAAAAATACCCTGTTTCTCAGGGAAATGTTGGGGTTTTTTTTCAGTTATAAGAAATCTGATTTTTTTATTTTTTTTTTCCCCATACATATAGAAATTCTGGCAATTGAACCCTGAATCTGAACATTTCTGTAGAGAAAAGGTAGTTAATCATCCTTACTTTACTCTTGTCTCTACCTTAAATTCTCTGTCCCATTTTACCCCATACCAAATTCTCTGGTTTCTGTGAAGAGAATCTCTTTCCATGCTAAGATTGATTTTTTCAGGCTGTGTTTTCATTGTTTGTGTGTTGCTGAAAATCAACATCTGAAGTGGCTTTGCAGCCTAGGGCCTGAGAGGGGCAGCAGGAAACAGAGATGCAGGACTTGAATCCCAACATATGGAGGGACTGCCAACAGACATACAGGAGAAAAAACAGTCTCCCCCAAACCAGTGCCTGAAGCCTTCACAGTGTGTTGCTGCAGTAGAGCAGCAGGAAGTCGAGGGTTTATCTTTATTAGATTTGATCACTCACTGTTTATGAGGCAGCACAGCTTGTGCTGATAATGAAAGGCCTCCTCTTTCCCCCCCTCCCAATTAGTAGGTCTTGTATGTCTCATATTCCTTACAAAAAAGTTTGAAGGCAATATTGACAAGATGATAAAAGGAAAATGAATTGACTTTGCACAGTTTGAGTCTGATCCTGTGAAAAATTCTGTGGGAGCAGGGCTGGACTCCAGCAGTTCCATCTTGCTCTCTAACACTACCCTAGAACTCAATTAATGCTTTAGATGATGAGGATGATATTTATGACACTGACTTCAACATTTGTTTCATATTACTCCACAGTGTGTTCAGGGTGTTATGACTCACTGCACAAAATAGTAAAAAAACCCCTCAAATCCTAAATCTCTTCCCTAGTGAAAAGAATTTAAAAATCCACTAAACTTCCCTTATGACTAAGGAACTGGTTTATGGGAGGTGACAGGGTGAAGAATCAAGTGCCAGAAAACCCAGAATTCCTGAGTCTTTGTCTTGTGATGAGGGAACTAAAACTCATGAGTCTGAGGTATGACACCCAGTGCAAAGTTGTTAATCTTTCAAAGTTACCTATCTGCAAAATGAGATAATAATACTTCTACTCACCTGTCCTCCCTCTCCCCTAGATCACTTCCAGACATTTCAAGCAGCATCTCTTTGAGGCAATGTGAATGCATAACACTCAACTGAGGGCAAAATGACAGAAAGGTGAGAAAACTTTTAATCCCAGTTTAAACTGGGTACCTGCTTTATATCAATCATATGTAATGATGAAATGAGGATATAAATAGGAAGAAAATGGGTGCCTAATGGGTCTTTAATAGTTAAATAGTGCAGACATCAAGCAGACCAATTAAACAGGAAAAGAAGGATCAGTGCTATGTAATAATGATTTATAGATCAAAAGAGCTACACAAAGTTAATATATGGCTTAATAGGGATTCAATTAACTGATTAAAGGGGAATCCTGATATGTTGCTGTTCACCTTGCACAAGCTGTGGTGAATCGTATTGTGAATCATCTGCAGATGGTAGCTTATTATGCCAACAAAGTTTCAAGCATCAAGTGAAAAGATTGGAAAAAACACTTTTTCTATAGCAGAATGCAGTTTTGCAGTCTCCTGTCACTGACACCATTAAGCATGAAGTATATTTTTAAAAAATATACATCTGGCAGACAAACTGTGTTAAGGTTTGTTAACCTTTGCTCTTCATCCTCAAGTGGCAAACCAATTAATTTACTGCCTGTTCTTTTCTTTTGCTACTTCTGTTCTCCCAGTTATGAGTCACATATTCCAGGTACTGGAAGAAAATACAGTCTGATAAGAAATGATAAAAATACAGACCTTTAAAAATGTGGCCAAGATTTACAATTCTTAGACTTTTTCTCCATTAATCCTCTGAGGTCTTCAGTTGCCTTCATGCCTATAGTTTGCCCAGCTGCGAGAGCATCATCTAGATTTGTGATCCCAATTTGATGTTTTAAGCACAACAGTGAAACTGAAATAGAGACCAATTTGATAATTCAATTAAACCCAAACAAAATGGGCCACACATAGGAGCTGCTGCGTGTTTTGTAGGAGATTGTGTTTTTACTTCTGGAAAGATGGTCCTTTTAAGGATCAATGTCTCAGGAGAAGCTTGCATAGAACAGTACTTATCACCAAAGAGAAATAAATATCAGGGCTCTTCACTTGGCTGTTTCATATCTAGAGCCTCATGGAGAGTGGAATGAAATTAGTCCTACTTCCTTTGTAGACTTCAAAAGTCCTCCAATGAGCTTTATGATGTGGTGCCTCATTTTTGAAAATGGTCAGTGTGTGTCAACTTGTTTGAAGACATGAAGACATCTCTAGCCAGAACAGAAATCAGACCAACATGTATTTCAGTTGCTTAGCATTAAAAAGACTATTAGAACAATGCTCGAATTGTTCCAGAGAACAGTGAACTTCCAAAGGAGTTCAGTAGGGTGAATGTTAAGATTAAAATCCAAAGAGAAAACTAGCTAGTTTCCAGGTGGTGGTTAATTGGTTAATAAACATGACACTGTTGCTTTAAATACCCAAGGACTATTTTCAAGTATAACTTTTCATAATGGTTTATAGGTTTTGTTTTGTTTGTGTTTTTTTTGCATCTATGTACATTTTTGTGCACTTTCTGTTCCCAAGATCTCATGCCTAGTCATTGAATGTTTGAGAAAGAATGTTTACAAAAGCCTTCCACTTGTACCACAATGCTATAGAACACATCCCAAAGCAATGTAATGTGTCTCCCAACAAGCTTGTTGTGCTAATAACATTAGCTGAAATGAAGTTAGTTCTTAAGGATACAAGACTTCTTCTCATTATGGATTGTTACTGCATCCCTTAAGTGTTGTTTTTTTTTTCCTCAGAAAAATTCATTTCAAGTAGCAAAACTATTTTGAGACTTGTGCATGTTTCACCTAACTGTTGGAGATTAAATTACCTTGCTGCTCACTGCCTTCCAATGAGAAAGCATCATATCAATCTGATTACTGACAAATACAAATTCTTGGGTTTAGAAGATGAGCCTTTTCAGCTCCCAGCATTGCTGACAGAAATATATGTCTTAATCTTAAATGAAGAACTTCCTGAACTTGGCCTCACACATTTAAAAGGAAAAGAAGGAACTGATGAGAAAAAAAACAGAGTTAAGATGTTAACAAAATGCTAGAAAGTGATTGGTTATACAGAACCCTGAATATTACTAAGTGCTAGCTCTATATTAAAGCTATATTTAAGCATATTTGCATGTGTGTGTGAACACAAGGAAACAAAAGACAATGGCCTCCCAAAAAAGACAGTGTATCTCTAAATGAGGAAGCTTTGAGCTACGATATTCATCAGTGTAATTACAACCTGAAAAAATTTACTCAGGTAATCATTTCTGATTTGGTAAGAACTTTGAAGAAGTCAGTTTTATTCTATTGAATGAGTGTGCTGCAGATATTTAATCTTTCCTAGCACTAAATATTAATACTAATTAGTGCTAATTAGTGCTAAATAGTAATATTAATTAAAAGTGCTATTAAATAAGGATCTGTAACAGCCCTGACTGCCATATATCTACATACAGATCTCTTTTATGTAATTTTTAAAGGAATGGAAGTCATTTTGACTTTTTGTTTCCTTATTGGGGAGTAAAACTGGACCAAGTCTTCTGAAGGTGCTGCTATTATTGCTGATAATGATTGCACTAGGAGGCAAACACAATTTTCTTGACCCATCTTTTTTGGTAGAGAAGAAAATTGCACTGCCCACATCCAAGTGGGCATTGCCAGGCATCCCCTGTTTATATATGTGCTCCTTAAGACATAACACATAGCACAAATCAAGTGACTGTGGCTTAATTTTTTTAAAAACATAGGACAGAATTGATCTCATCTGATTTAACTGGCCTCATCTAAGTCTAAACCAACCTTCTTAGACTTTTTTTTTTAAATCAGGAAGGGAAAAAATAATGACATAGCATTTAATTTCACTTATTTTGAGCACCTATTCTATCCTGTTTTAAGACAGATGCATTGTGCCTATTTCTTTCTATCATCTTTAAAATGGACTTGAGGTGCCTTTCAGATGAATGATGAACATTAACACACCTAATCTGAGGTAGATAAAATCCCTTCATAATATTTAACAGGGCTGTATTTTCAAAGGTAAATGGGGTTCACCTTTCACATATGTCTTATATACCATGTAGTTTTACAGAGAAGAATTGAATGGCATATTTGCTCCCTTCTGATTTTGTTTTTGCAGGTATTTAAACATAAGAAAACTATCCTTATCTAAAAGCCAATAATTCAGGTGGCCTGAATTTGTATGAGGAAAAAAGTTGGCTTTTTTTTCCCTGGTATTTATACTCAATAATCTTAGTTTTATTCAGACTTATAAAGGTCTTAACCCAGAGAGACTTCATTGATTCTGATGAATTATTTTTCTATTTCCATAGGTTAAGTCCTATGTAACAGGAAATGGAAGAAAGTCCCTTCTCTTATTACCAGTGAATTTTTTCTAAAACTATTCTAATAATAATAAGTAACATGGTACTTTTTGTAATCTCTGTAGTCTATATTGGTGCTGAAAATAGAAGTTATTACTATCTCACACCTCAGGTTGAAGCATTAACCATAAAACTGGTTTTATACATTAACATTCCTTCTGGCAAAGTAGACAGAAGATTAAAATACTTCCCTAAAAATTCTTGTAATTTCACATTATTCAAGTATTATCAGAGATGGAGAACTATAGTGATTTATTGTGGAAAAATTAAGAGACCTATCACTTGCTGTGGGATGTACAGACACCCTGTTTGACATAAACCACATAAAGACACTAAATGTGGTTCTAATTAGTTTTATTCACCACTCGAGTCTCTGCAGTTAGATTCCTTTGATGCCATCCTCCTTCTATCTAACATGAGTAATGGGAATGGTTAGGGAATAATATTTCATCCTGTCGCATTCCAGTAGAAGTGGTTTCCACTTGTGTGCACAGTTCCAGTGGGTACACTTTGATAAAGTGTTAAAAATAAGAAGCTTGAAACTATCTCATTTCTTGACACACAAACTCCAGTTTGGTGTTACATCAGCATGTGTAAAATAACCCTTTGCTAGTACAATGAACCTGTTTATTATAACACACTACGCTGACTTCATCGTTGTTCAATGCATCGTATTAGTTATGCAAGTTATGTAAGGCTACTCAGCAGTAAGGAAATATAGTTCAGAATAACCTTAATTAAACAAACCAAATCCAACTTTCTAATTTGTTAAAAAAAAACCCCAAACCAACCCAGAAAGAGCAGCTTGCACTAAAACTTCTGTGCCCTAAAAAATAAGTTGTATCTTGATCTGCAAAAAATCTATACACTCGCTCCTGAACTAGGTAGATCCCATCTTCTCTGACCTCAGTGTTCACTGTATTGTTTTTTTCCTCACTGCTGTGTGGCATTTTGACCTTTCTTAAATACATTTTCCCCAAGGCACCACCAGGCTGAAAGGTTCAGCTGTGTTCTGTGTTGGATCTGTTGGAGGCGGCTGTGTCTAGCATAGGGCAAGTCCTGGCCTGTCCCTACAGAAGCCACCCACCCCTGCAATGTCCCTGTTGCCAGCACCTGGGCACAGACACCCAAACCCAATGTCTTGGACTAAAAGAGATTAGTCTGCTGTTGATACTTCTGAATGGAGAATTAAATAAAAGAGGTTCAGAGCATTTGCCCCTCCTCACAAGGGAGGTGTTAATCATATTTCACATTGTCTGGTACGTTTTGTGTGCCCTGCTGAATGGAAAAAAACAATGGAAATGCTGTATTAAATTGGCTTGTTACAGAAATTGGCCATCTGATTCAGCACTGAGGACAGACCACTGTCCTTGGTTTAAAGGAGAAGGTTTAGTGGCTTACAGTGAAAAAATCTGCTTTGTCAGCAAAAAGGATGGAAAGAAAAATCCTGTCTATAATGAACAATATCCGCGTGGTGAATACTGTAATTTTGATCAAAGGCTTCTAGTGATAGGATGAGGGGTCATGGATCAAAACTGGAAGAGGGTAGATTTAGGTTATACATTAGGAAGAAATTCTTTACTGTGAGAGTGGAGAGACATTGGAACAGGCTGCCCAAGAAAGTTGTGGAAGCCCCATCCCTGCAAGTGTTCAAGGGCAGGTTGGATGGGGCTCTGAGCAACCTGGTTTCATGTTGCTCTTTCACGTGACAGAATATTCTCTTTACATCGCTGTGTCTTTAGCAGCAGTTTCTTTCACAATTCTTTCACAATTTTTTTTGAGCCTTTTCTAAGCTGTGGCCTGAATTTGAACCTATTCTGTAGTCAGCATAACCATGACTCCAGCTCCCCTTTCCTTTTAGAATCATAGAATCATTAAGTTTGGAAGGGACCTTAAAGATCGTCTGGTTCCAACCCCCCCCTGCCATGAGCAGGGACCCCTACCACTAGATCTGGCCTTAAAAACCTTGGATAATGGGGCATCAACAACCTCCCTGGGCAACCCATTCCAGTTCCTCACCACCCTGAGAGTGAAGAATTTCTTCCTAATACTTAACTTAAATCTCCCCCTCTCAGTTTAAAACCATCACCCCTTGTCCTGTTTTTTAATTTCTTTAGTAATTCTGAAAAACACTAAGTGCACTTCAGTGCTGGAAACATAAAATGCAATAAAAAATACTATTTTCCAAAAATTGTTCTTTTTTTATCTGGAAAATTACTTAGCTGAATCATATTTCTGGAAAAAAAAAATTGTTAATATTCTAGCACAATTATACCTGGAAAATCACACAGTGTCTGTGTGAACTGGCCATCAACTTTTGCCTCTAAAGAGTGGATAAACAATTTTTAAAAACACAGCCATATCACTGACATCATGGCATAAATACATGCCTAATTAAGATGTAAATGAGCAGTTCTGTCAATGTATATTGAAGGAAGAAAAAGGAAAAAAAAAATAGTTTAGAAGAATATTGTGTTAGATTAGAAGTTCAGAAGAATATTGTGTTAGATTAGAAGAGGGTTAAAAATAATGACTTGAGATTTTCCCTAGGTGTCCATCAGGACTGAGTGCCCATTAGAACTGTCCATCTAATTGAACATTAATGGAATTTGAGTGTCTATTTTTTCCAGAGTTCATATAAGAAAGGAGCCAACTCCTGCTGGTAACAGTAGCATGGATCTTACACTAACACTACAATGGTTAGGATTATAGGTCAATGATTCACACTCATACCTCACTGAGAAACTTTTTGCTGTAACTTTGAAGCCAAGATATAATTTTCTCAGCCACTAGAAAATGTACCAGGAAAAAAAAATAAAAAAAATTACCCACAGAAAGGCTAAAACACAAGTGGTCTTTCATATAAGTATTTTTTTCTGCTTTTCAGAGGACATTGGCTCAGTTTTTGCTCAAACATAGCAATATGATTTCAGAGTAGGATGATGCAGTAACAGAACTTGATGTATCAAAAAAGAAAAGAGTTCATGAGGTTTTGCTGATTGCAAAATAGATGTTTTTCAGTTTCTCATTCACCTGGATGGGAGGTGGGGATAGAAAATCCCCATAATGTTGGTGCTGTTGCTTAGACTGTCCTTTGACTCAAATTAGAATCTTCTACCTTTACTTGACTTGGCTAGCACTTCTGAACTGTCCAAAGCTAACAACAACCTGAGAAAATCTTATGCTTAAGCAAATATACTCACTTGAAGACATTCCAGATGACAGGTTTACCATCTGTCTTAGTTATGTCTCGTTCCAGTCCTCTTAAGTTTTTCTGGAGAAATTTCACTATACAAGTGTTGGCATTAACTATTTGAAATACCAAAACCAACACTTCAGATTTTGGTGAGGCACCTAAGAAGAGCTGTAGGTGCTTGACACGGAAGTGTGAAAACAACATGTAAAGGATATAACATAATGATCTTTGTGATTTTTTGATCAACAAGTGTTTTTATACAATTCAGCTGACAGCATGTGAACAGTGATTGATATTATTAAAAAGTTTTCTTGTCCTCTGCCAGTGGATTCTGAGGCTGTGTAAAAACACTCTTCACTTTGAGGAAGCTGAGGTCTAGGTAATAATGTATACCTGCATAGTTTGGAACCATCCATAATATCATTAGGAATCTCATAATGTGCATTCATCTATGTAATTTAATGTTCTTTGGGTTATTAACATCTGATGTCACAGCTGTTTGGAAAGACACACCAGTAATGCATTTAAAAATTTTGGCATGTAACAAGAAGTTTCTATGAAGCTAAATTAATCAGCATTTTAAATTTAGGAAATGTCTGTACATAAGCTTTGCCAGTTGTTTTTTAGAATCCCCATATGTGAGAAAGCTCTGAATACACACACTGAGCAATCAATTACAATGATGGAATCCTAGAATGGTTTGCACTTGAAGGGACCTTAAGGATCACCTAGTTGCAACCCCCCTGCCATGGACAGGGACATCTCTCACTAGACCAGGTGTAGATCAACGTAGATGAGGTAGCACATTGTCCTAATCAGCTGATTTAGTCCTTACTTTCTTTCAGGTTGATCCACCCAAACAATAGTGATGTGTGTAGAGACTGGACCAGTTTACATACATCTCTGTTGTGAATTTTTGCCAGATCAAAGAAAATTACTACTTTTATAACACCAAGAAGATATAAGAAGCTGAAGTAAGCATAGTCAAACTACTAAAAAAGACAAAAGCAGCAGAATTTTAATCCTAAAAGTACATAAACGTGTACACATGCAATATGCACACACATATAAATACGTGCATGTATATCTACACATATTTTAAACATAATCACATGCACCCTTGGAGTGATTGTATGTAAATCCATTGTGTATTCATTTGGAAACCATGTGGTACAAACATGTTAGATGAAAGCTCTCTACTAGCAACTACTGATGAGTCCAACATCATTGTCAGAGGTGACACTGAGTAAGTATATCAGCATTAACACACTGGCTGTGCTTTCACCTGACACTGGGTGCCAGACTCTCCATAGGCTCCAGGGCACTGCTAACCAGTGACAGCAGGTCATGACAGGCTTGCACCAAAAGATAATAATGCTATGTTCAGCAGATGTGTATCTAGCAGATATGCAGATTCTCAGGTGAAGGAACAATGACACAGTATTTACACCTGAAATATCAAGATGCTGCTTTCCCTGTGTTTATATACTCATGGATTTACTTAGGCCACCACATTCAATTGTGTCTCTTTTCTGAACAGCTGGGTTTTCTTTCATTTAAACAAAAACTTAATTGAGAATGCTTGAAGAAGTGGTTAACTCACACAGGCACCTATGTAGTGGTCAGGGACCAGCAAGGGGGGCTGCTCTGCATGGGAAGGGGAGCTGGTGGCTGAGGGTGATGGGGTGACCAGTGGAATGGGGGTCTCACTGGTGAGGGGGCAGTCCCAACGTGCTGGAAAGAGGTGAGTGTAGCAGGACCAGTGATCATGACCAGGGTCAGCCAAAAGTCTGGTGAATGCCAGACAAGTCAGTAGTGATAAGACAGGTCTGATTGAGGTCTAGCCAGGAAGTCAGATCTGCTGGTGAAGGTCAGGGGCTGAATCAGTAAGATATGTGGCCAGGCAAGGGCACAGCTGCCCTGTAAGTTCAGGAATGTACTAAGAGTGAATGCCAAGGATTAAATGCAGCTTTGGAACAAAGAGTGATAACTCCACTTCTTGCTGCTTGATCTTACACTGCTCTTTCCACACAGCTCTCTGATTTAGGGCCTCTTAGAGGCACCAAAGCCTACTCCTGAGCCTAGGGAGCAAAAAAAACCCCTTGTGCAGGGAAGGAGAAAGAAGCTGAAATCAAGGCATTGACAGCAAGAGCCAGAAGTGGTAGAGCTGTTAATTTTGAAAACAGTATATACGTATTTGAACTTGGTCCTTTTTGCTACTAACAGTTCCCACACAAAAGTTTCAGATCAAAAAGAGTAATACATCGTGGAGTCAAGGTGAGAGCTATGGTGAGAAGATAAACTCTTAATAGGAAGTATGATGTAGCTATGGCTGTTCTTGTCACTGGAGAAAAACATGCAGCTGAAGATACAAACAATAGCTACCTGATACAGTGATCACAAAGATGATTAATGGAAGCCATGTAGTAAGGTACTTTTATGATCTTTTCTGACATTAGTCATCTCTTCCATCACCAGCACATCCAGTGCTGGATAGCACTGTGATAAGATATTTGGACTGCACCATTCAGCAACAATAGGCATCTCAGCCAAAATACTGAATGCCTTAGTTGTGTTTCTGAGATACTGACAGTTGAATTTCAATGTACTCCCTGAAATATGTATCCCTGAATATGTTTCAGCTGCACATGATTATGTGTTCAGTCGCCACCAGACCAACATTTCCTGCTCAGCATTTTAGATACTCTATGACACTTCCTGGTTTTGAGTTCAAACAACATCCTGGATGGTCATTGCTTCTGAGTAGTGCAGTTTTGATTTCAAGCTTATCAGGCAGATTATAACTATCCCAAACTATTCAAGTGTGTGATCTTCATAACTTGGCACTGATCAGAATTAGCCAGAGCCTTTTTTCTTTATTTGTGACATCAGGAAACACAAAGGTTCTTGAACTTTGATGCAGTAAATGCATAGTTACTTACCTTTATGTTCTGTAGTCAACAGCAGTCAGCTTGTCAACAGAACCTGACAATTCCTCATTAGGAAAGGAATTACAAAAAAACCCAATATATATGTCATTACAGTTATTGAGATAAATCTTGAGTGCTTTGTGTAATTTTGGTTCTAGCTGGGGAAAAAAAAGAAATATTAAAAAGAAAATTTAGTTGGTAAAACCAGAAGAGGTAAAGATAATGGTGGGAGGTGTAATAAAAAGCATAGAATTATTTTTATACAGATATTACATAAAAGATACTTTAAGATGGGAAAGAAATATGTGATATTCTGGTACATTCTATAAAACCATATATCTCACATATGTAATGATTCTGTTTAGTCTGTAGTGACAGACTATTTCTTCCTAAGATGTCAAAGTGACAGGAAAAAGATAAGTGGGGAAGAAATTGTAACTATTTCTTATATCAGTAAATATCAGAGAAACTTAATGAAATTAACAAGCAGCAGACAAAAAAAACCCCAAACCAAACCACAACAAAAACAGAACTCACTATAACATTTTGGACATAAAAATTCATAATTCATCAATTGGAAATAATTAATTTGGAAGTGTTGCTGCAGTGTCTCTGGTTTTTGTGTTCCTGAGTTTCTTAAAGGCCTAAATTCAAACATAAGTTTAACACCCCAGAAAAACCCACAATATCCAATGATCCACCAAGGGTATTCCTTGCCAGTGAACTTGTTTCTAAGTCAGCCTGTCTGAAATGACTCTGTCCACAGAAATGTTACTTGGCAACACAGAGCTGGAGCAGATACAACTTCAAAATGTGAACGTTAATTTTAATGTTGAAATTGTATCCCAAATGTTAATTTTTAGTTCTTTATAGAGCTAGAGGAAAGGGAGGGGGAAATGGGGAAAAATTAAACTAGTATAAAAAATGAGTAAAAGGACCAAAAAAAAAAAGCTAGAAGCAATAAGTGCCCTTGAGGACTGATATGATAAATTACCATTTCTAACTTGAATGCTTGTAAAGGTCTTTGAAATCCTCAGATGGGACATATTATTAAATGTGCAATATGTTACTATCCTAGCAGTGTGAAAGCCCAAGGAAGATTCTGAGTTTTTTCCCCATTTAAATCCTGAACCACTTTGCTGTTCCATGAGTATGTTGCTGATGGCACAATGTTCACCTGCAATTTTATGCAAACAAAAGCATACCTGGGCAGATGGCTGGGCTACTGCTGACCAATTTTTATAAAGAGATGTAGTTTCTAATGAGAACAGGCATTAATATCTTTCTCATGCAAATTATTACTTCTAAACCATATTCCCCAGATCATTACCATTCAATATTGGATTCCCTGTGACAACATGGAGTTGCTAGGCAACATGAGTGGTCAGCCTTTTTCTTGTAAGAGCTGACTTGAAAAAAACATTTTATGTGTTCTTTTCTGAAATTTCAACCATTGTTATTTAAATATGATTGTAGATATCAACTGAAGAAAGGAAGAGACACCACTTGACTTTTGCTTTTGAATTCCAAACTTTTTCATTTTGGGACACATTTTCCACTGCAGTTTTTGCACACAGAACCATCAGAGAACATTAATTAGCACGTTGTTAGGATGCAATGGATTTTAATGGCACAACTGGAAAGTCGCCCACATTTCCCTAGAAAATTATAAGCAGAGATTCTCCAGCTAAAACAGAAAAATAGATGGATGAGTGTGACACTAATGTTATTTCTTCTTGGGCCATGATGTGAAAGTGAATATCTAAGAAAGTGTTGGCATTTTTTTGTCCTTTTTTTCCCCCTTTTTTTTTTTTCCCTTGAGAACAAACCACACAGAGCAGAAATAAATCAAAGACCAGTTTAAGACTGAAGCGTAAGGAGGACTTAAAGTCATTTAAATGCATATTAGAAAAGAGCAAAGAGCTGAAGCTTTACTTGGAGATAAGAGTAAATAAAGTAATTTACTCATTTGATGCATGCAGGGGTACAGCACAGTCTGACTTACATTAGAAATCAGTCTTGAGTCACAGAATTCAGATCATGATGCAGCTCTCCAGAGACTGGATCCTGGGACATTGATCCAATTCAAGGACAGATTCGGGGGGTTTGCCTATGATTTCACACCCATATAAAAAAGCAGCTAGTAAATGATGATTTTCCCCAAATTACTGATGTGAAAGTTGTTTCTAAAGACTGCACCAAGCAAGTTGCTTCTAAAGAGAAGAAACAAAAGTTTCTCCAAATTCAAAGAGATCAAAGATGTGGTTTTGGCAAAGATCTGTCTCTGCAAGTCAATTTTATATGCATGATATTGATAATATTTCAAATAATAAGGTTAGAAATACTATAAAAATATAGAAATAATAAGGTCAGAAAAATATTGTGGAATGACAACAGGGCCTACTGCAATATACATTATGTTCACCAGTGACTCAAGCATTCAGAACCCAGGATCAGGACTTTGACTGATAGATAAAAGATCATTGCCAAGGACACCAGGATTAGCATGAATGTGATGCTGCTGGTGGTCTTTTGACTTCCGTCTGTGAGGAGAGGTAAGCAGATGTGGCTTCTCTGTAACACCTCTTTGAAAGAATAGTAACAGCTTTAACACTGCAGTATCTTGCCAAAGGCCATGCTTAGTGAATTATTTGGGTCCACAGAAATAATTTTATACCTTCAGCAACAAGTAAGCAAACTTGGTCAGCCATATAGTACCTACAAATTTGTGTCCTTAGAGAAGAGTTACTCTATGTTCATATAAATGAGTGGTTTTGGGAAACTGTGGAGGATCAACCTCACATTGCAGTATTTCTGCAAAAACCTCATTCTTTGATGCTGCAGTCAGTGTAATGGCATCATATTAATGTGAAAGTAGGTTTAAATTAACCATCTTCAAGAGCAGAAGGCCCAGCTGGCCCAGCTACATGCGACATAATTCAGTCATAATCAAGGTAAATTAATTTTTGCAAAGCTTCCTGCATTGGCTACATTACTTTTGCAAGTTGAATTGGCTTATTGACAGGTCATTCTGTTATTTCTAGAGAATATTGTCACCTTCTTTACAGTCATAATTTAGAAGTCATAGTTCTCACAGATGACTCTTTAAATCAGGAACTGAATTGAAGGTAGGTGTAGACAGGACACTGCATTATATGTGCTTGTCTCATTTTCACTCTTAAAAGGCATAATGTTATGATTACAGTCAGAAAGAGTATACTGAACTAGGCAGACCTTTGGTTCTCATTCCCTTTCAGAGGTGGCTTTTGCATAAGTACTAACTGTTCAAAATGAGCCTGTGTATGGCAGCACATCCTTGTGCTACTGAGACTTTTAAGTATTTCCTGTTTCCTTTCAGCTTTCATTTGAAACAAACATGTTTAAGCAGGTCAATGTTACTTTAAAGTTTTCTTATCATCTCTTTTCCATTTGGAACACTGAGGGTTCAAAGCTGGTGATTTCAGGGATGTGTCAAAACAGAAGTGAAGGATGGGATCTGACTCCTCTGACTGCTAAATAATGGTGATTAATGGTGATTAATGTGGAGAAGCATTGCCCTCCTCATTCAAAGCAGCAGTAATTCCATTTTGAGTAAGGAGATGAAAGTGGCATGCACAGTAGGATCCTTGGGATTAGTAGACTGATTTCCCTTGATCCAAGCACTTCCCACTAATTCTAAGAGATGGAGTTCTATATTGAAAAATAAAATAAAAAAAGGTTTTCAGCTGAATTAGGAAAAGAAATCCCATAAACTGAAAGAAACTTAGTCTGTTTATAACAGCAGTTGAACAATAGTAGGAGAAATTGAAAATAATCAACAATTAAACCACAGTAATTTACATTTAAAAAAAATATTCTTGTAGCTTTGGTAGTTTGGTTTGTGCAATTGATGGATCATTAATGTTTCATTAGAAAGATACAATACATGGATTCTGATTACAATTCACCAAATTTATGTTAGCTGTATCCTTACTGTTCTCTTTTGTTTGTTTTTTTGTGGTTTTTGTTTGGTTTGTTGTGTTGGGGTTTTTTTGTTTGTTTGTTCTTTTTTTTGGTAAAGTGATGTCTCATGAAAGAGTTATCACTTAATTTCTGGGTTAGACAACTTCTCAATTCTCATTTCCTGGTTCCTTTTGCAATGCCTAACTCCCATTATTATTAATACAGGGTAAGAATCTGACAGAAAAAGGCAAGTTGAAATGAGGGCGACCAGCAAAGGCATCTAATAAATAGAAAGTAAAAGTAAATATATAGGCTCTTAGTTCGGTCTACATGTGTTATGCTGAGTAACGAGCAGAATTTAGACAACTATCAGAAGTAACAAACCATAAAGATCCAAGCTGATGTAAGTTGTCATGGTGATCTGCCACTCTTTGCAGATAAGCCCTAGTGCTGCACAGACCAGAACACAGGCAGTAGTAATTCACTTTGTTGTGTATAAAAGGGTTGTGCAAAACCTTAGGCAGAGGTCTTCACTAGGTTTTGGTAGAAGTTGTCTCTCTTTTGTCAATAAAATCTCCTCTTTAGGATGCACTCCATCTTCTATTATATATGATATGTGGCTCTTTCAACATGAATTAGCAGACTGCTGGAGACAGTAAAATCAGTTTTCTGGCTCTGCTACAGAGATAGTAGGAACCAGTGTAAGAACATGGTAGTCTCTATTTCTTGGGGAAGAGATGGTGTTATTTCTGATTGTGTGTTTGAAATAAGTCATTCCAAAATGTCTGGTTTTGTTTCTGCTGGTCTCTTTGCACTGCTGATGACAAGCACTAACAGAACTTCAGCCAGACAGAAAGGCAAATGGCATGTTTTTTATCTTTCAGAATATACAGGACATGATAAATGTGAGAAAACCGTGTGTAAGTGCTGCTTCCAGATCTTAGAGTGAAATTGTTCCTGTGCCAAAACATTATTCAAATGTGATGAAAATTTTCTCCAAAGATGTTGTAGGTGGTAGAGAGACTGATAGCCCCATTCACAGCACTTCAATCTCCCTACCCAACACAGTTTAAAAATAACATGACACTGGTTTGACATAAATTGCTGCAGACTGTACATTTGTTGCTCCTATTACTGAATAGAAACCAGGCATTATGGGCTGACATGCATTTCATTCAAGTATGTCTGAGACACTTAGATTAGAAAATAAATGAAACAGCCAATACTAGTGATGTGATTAATAGAGGGTCTGGCTTGGGCTGACTTTACAAATGTGCAAGAAATTGCTTGTTGGACATTAGAGTATTTTCATTGTGCAACAATTAGGGATTATGGCTGTGAAAAGCATCTTCAACCTCAGTGAACCAGACTGTGAGGCAACATGTTTGTGAAGCACTTGCATTTACAGTGGAACTTAGTGTGCTCTTTTATTTTCCTGTTTTCATGTTTATAAACAGCAGTTGAAGAAAGGGTTTTGTAACAGTTTCTGCTGCTGCAAAGACTGTCCTCTACTATTAACTGCTGCCATGTTCTAAAAGCAACTTCAACTGAGCTCCAAGTATGGATTCAAGCATGCCTCACTGAAAAACAAGCATGGGTGGCACCTCTTAATACTTACACAAATTTCCTAAGTTCTTTATATCAGATCACTTGCAGAGTGCTCATTTTCCATGACTATGTGAGCAAATTAATTTACAAACTGTGGAGGAATCACATAAAAGAATCAAATGTTAAGTAAATTCTGCATAATACTGTGAAATGGTTCTTATGAATGTCAATGTTAGTAGCATTTTTTCATAACATAATCCTTTGCAGAATACTTATAAATGCCCAGGGCTTTATAAGTTCCTTACAAAAGGAGAAATTTGTGACATGAAGTTTAAATGTGACTGGTTTTATTTGCACCTATATACACATTCTCGAATATAGAGCTAAGCAGTTATCACTTTCACATGGATCAGTTTAGCTTTCTTATGGAGAAAACCAGCCTCAGGATTTTACTCTGATCATAGCACAATTTAGAGATGAGAACACTTTTTAGCACAAGAAAACATCCTGCTACCTTGAATAAGCAAACCTAGCAGGGTGGAAGATGACTTTTCCTGACAGAATCTTTGATCAAAAGAGTGTAAGAAAAATCAGCAGGGTAAATGTAGCAATGACCCAGATGATTTCCAAAATAATAGCTGTAAATATTTACAACTCACCAGAGAAGCTGGCTCTGAGCTCTAAATTTACATGTGTGGT